>NC_091086.1:29816515-30119545 GCF_032405125.1 Capricornis sumatraensis
CAAAGTGAGCAACTCCTTTACATTTTTCATCTGGGCAAGATAAGCTAGCAAACCTGTCTCTTCAAGAACAGAGGAGCAGCATTAGTCAATAGGAAAGAGGGGTAAAAGGAAGAACATTCTTTCTGCCCATATCTCTGTCAATCATTCAGAGATACTTCCCCAGCCTTCTGGTGACCAAGAAAAGCACCCAAGCCCTCTGAAATGCCAGGAGGCCACAGAAGAGCCCTTCTAAATCATCCCTGAACTGAAAGTTTCTCGTAAATGGAGATCTCATCTCTATTTTGGTCACCGCTGTCTCCCCAGCACCAAGACCATTGTCTGCTACACAGTTCAGTTCAGTCACTCAGTCATGTCCAACTCTTTGTGACCCCATGAACTGCAGCACACCAGGCCTCCCTGTCTATCACCAACTCCCAGAGTTCACCCAAACTCATGTCCATCGAGTTGGTGATGCCATCCAGCCATCTCATCCTCTGTCGTCCCCTTCTCCTCCTGCCCCCAATTCCTCCCAGCATCAGAGTCTTTTCCAATGAGTCAACTCTTCGCATGAGGTGGCCAAAGTATTGGAGTTTCAGCCTCAGCATCAGTCCTTCCAATGAACACACAGGACTGGTCTCCTTTAGGATGGATTGGTTGGATCTCCTTGCAGTCCAAGGGACTCTCAAGAGTCCTCTCCAACACCACAGTTCAAAAGCATCAATTCTTCAGTGTTCAGCTTTCTTCACAGTCCAACTCTCATGTCCATACATGACCACAGGAAAAACCATAGCCTTGACTAGATGGACCTTTGTTGGCAAAGTAATATATCTGCTTTTGAATATGCTTTCTAGGTTGGTCATAACTTTTCTTCCAAGGAGTAAGCATCTTTTAATTTCATGGCTGCAGTCACCATCTGCAGTGACTTTGAAGGCCCCAAAAATAAAGTCTGACACTGTTTCCACTGTTTCCCCATCTATTTCCCATGAAGTGATGGGACCAGACGCCATGATCTTCTTTTTCTGAATGTTGAGCTTTAAGCCAACTTTTTCACTCTCCTCTATTACTTTCCTCAAGAGTCTTTTTAGTTCCTCTTCACTTTCTGCCATAAGGGTGGTGTCATCTGTATATCTGAGGTTATTGATATTTCTCCCAGCTGTCTTGATTCCAGCTTGTGCTTCTTCACAGTTAGTGTTCATTAAATATTTATCATATAATTGATGAATAAATAAAGTCATTGCTACAGATTAACTTGAGCATGCTAGAAATGCTGAATACTCACCAAATTCCCATCATGATGTGCATGAGAAAGAAAAGATTTTAGTAGTTTGGAAACTAAAAAGGAAAACATAGGACAAATCCAGAGATGGGGTGTCTGTACTACCCAGAAATGGGACTATACTGACTGGATAGGGGAGAGAGAGAGAAATACTGACTCTGCAGACAGAGGCTTCCATCACCTACTTCACCATTTTGCCAAAAGTTGGGTTTGTCCATTTGGGCACTCAACATTTAGTGTTTAGCAAAGCAGTATCTGGTACTGGCTACTGACTGTGTGTGTAGCATTGTTTTGGCACTGTGAGAGAAGACCTGTCTTTCAACTGCCTTCTGGGAATGTAGAACTTGGTTGAGAGTGTGAAACTAACCTGATTATATTACAAACAAGTATCAGTCAGAGAGGGATCCATAGGTAATTTTGACTGAGTGCTAAAAAGGGTAAGGTTGAAATTTTCCAAGTCTTTTTCTCGGACAATTTCAACCTTACCCTACTTGTAGTTAGAGGATGTTGTCTTTGTAATTAGAAAGTATTTTGAGTTCTTGATATGATGAGTCCTTGACACATAGTAAGTGTTAAATGTTTGTTTGGAGTAGTAAGACCAAAGCCATATGAGAATTGTCCTAAGGATAACACACACTCATATTTTATATGCAGTATATTTTACAGAGGGAGAGTTCATACTGTTGTTTCATTATACAAGAACTGGGTATAGTTGGAACTCTAAAGCAGGGGAGTTACAAGGACAGGCAAGCGAATAAGCTGCAAAGATCTACTGTGACACACAGGGAAATGTGGCCATTGTTTTGCAACAACTTTAAATGGAGTCTAATCAGTAAAAATATTGAATCACTCGGTTGTATACCTGAAACTAATTTTACATTGTAAATCAATTGTATTTCAACTAAAATAAACTTTTAAAAAAGTAAAGGAGGCATTAAAAAAAATAATAAAGTAATAGGCATCTTCAGTTTTTAATTGCATTCTTCCAGGATTTTAGAAGAAATAGAGTTCAGAGTAAAACAGTGGAATTCTTAAGTATATGGGCTTTCTTGTTGTTGTTTAGTCACTGAAGTTGTGTCCGACTCTTTTACAACCCTATGGGCTGTAGCCCACCAGGCTCCTTCTGTCTCTGGGATTTCCCAGGCGAGAGCTCTGGAGTGGGTTGCCATTTCTTTCTCCAGGAGATCTTCCTGAGCCAGGGGTCAAACCTGCATCTCCTGCATTGACAGGTGGGTTCTTTACCACTGCGCCACCAGGAAACCCCATATGGACTTGCTTATTAATAGAATAGGCCTTAATTAGCTTATGAACAGTATCCACTGATTTTAAAGGAACAGATTTTAAAGTGCTTTATGAAGTCCTCGACTCCAAGGACAGCATCAGGGACTCCTTTATCATGTGGCCCACTGTTCTTCTCCACACTTGAGAATATTCTTAAGCAGCCACTGCTTCTTCATCCCCAACTGTGTTGTCGTAGAAGCATTCAGTCAAGGATCAGGTCGGGGAGCTTCATGGTGAGAAGGAGGTGAGGGGCTAGAAGTGGCAAGAAGAAATATACCAAGAAGAAACTCCAGTTCCACAGAGACCTAAGCTAAGGCAGCCTGTACGTGCATGCGTGCATGCATGCGTGCTCAGTCACTTCAGTCATGTCAGACTTTACAACCCCATGGACTGCAATCCCGCCAGGCTCCTCTGTCCATGGGATGGATTCTCCAGGCAAGAATACTTGAGTGGGTTGCTGTGCCCTCCTCCAGGGGGTCTTCCCAACCCAGGGATCGAACCCATGTTCTTTACCACTGAGCCACCAGGGAAGCCCAAGGCAGCCTGTAGATTGACAAAAAAGAAAGGTGATGCTTGAAAGGTGGGTGATTGACTCCCGGGTTACATAATAGCGATGGTAACAGTGAAAATGATGATACTGGCTTCTCTGGGCTCTTCAGTCTTCCACGATCTTCAGTATGGCCATGCTTCCTTTCCTCCTTCTCTACCCTCTTTCAAGTTGTGGCCCATCAGTCCTGCTGACAATAAGAAATATGGCTGAGCCAGTCAGCTAACCAGACTTTCCTAAAGATTCTTCTAAGATTCTGTAAAATAGCACAGGCCAATAGAAATAAAGTGCAGGCCATATGTGTAATATTAATTTTCCTAGTAAACATATTCTTAAACTAAAAAGAAGGTAAAATTAATTTTAGTGATTTATTGTATTTAACTCAATATTTTTAAACTATTATTGTCATAGTATGTAATTAATCACCAACTCAATGGACATGAATTTGAGCAAGCTCTGGGAGACAGTGGAGGACAGAGGAGCCTGGGGTGCTGCAGTCCATGGGGTCTTCCATACAACAACCCTATGAGATAAATATTTTTTATCCTCATTCATACCTGTGGTTAAGTAATTTGCTCAGTATCACAAAGCTAGAAATGTGCTGAGCTGGAACTTAAACTCAGGACTGTCTGATGCCCAGACCTGTCACTGCCTGCATGCTGCCATTGTAGCTCCCAATTCCTTAATGTGAGCTCATCCCGGTGAAGGCTCAGGTTTCACCTGAATAAAATGTAGGAATGCCTGAAACGTCTCTGGAAGTTTACCCTCAGTTTACAACACTATCAGAGTATTATTGAAACATGGCAGCACATCTGAAATTCACAAATAGATGGGTTTTTGTTTACACAGGAAAATGTCAAGGTTATCAGATGAACTCACCAGAAAGTTCTTAGGAAGAAAGTATTCCAATATGCAATGGTTAATTGAGTTCTAATGCAACATTGTCAATGAACAACAAGTCATCGACTTTGGCAAGGGAAATCCACCAATGAAGTCCTTCATTCACTAAATATTCATTAGTCTTCCCTTGTGCCTCACTCATCTGGACTAGGATCACACAGTGGACAGAGTAGACAAGAGTCTTTATGAAGTTTATCCTCTCCTGGAGAAATGTTTTAATCTAAGTTTTCCCAGAAGAAGATCCTGAGACAATGATTCCAATGCAAGTGACTTATTGAGAAATACAAGAAATATGAGAAGGAAAGGTGGATGGGTGGATGTCATACAGGAGGGGAATGGCAGCCCATAAAAAGAATGTTATTAAATCAGTTATTGTGGGTGGCAGCAGAGCTTAATCTGTAAAGGGAAATGGTGGGAAATGGTGTGAAACAGCACATGTCAGAATCATTACATCTAAAAGCAAAGCAATTAGAGCTTATAGACCAGCTCCCAAGAGTCACTGGTTGAGGGCCTCTTTGGGCTGGGGGAGGGAATGAATAGCTCCCTGGCATTTCTGGCCTAACCCCCAGAGCTGGCAAAGTGGCCTTCAGCATTCTGGAAAAATGCCCTCAGGCCAGGATGTAGACTCAGGCATTTGAAAGTCCACTGAAGCACGCTGAGAAGTCTGGGGAAAGACAGCTCAGGGATACAGATAATGAAGACATAATGAAATGCACAGTAATTACAGATGATGACAGTCACAGAAAGGAAAATGAAGATATTTTATTAACTGCAATTGGAGTTGGGCAAGGAGTCAGCTTACACAGAATTAAGAGTTTGGGTGAGGCCTCTCTGAGCTGAGACCTGGATGGTAGGAAGAAACCATCATGGTAAGAGTCAAAGGAAGAGAAATTTAAACCAAACTTAGGCAAAGTGTGAGCCACCACTGGTGCGAGCTTGGCTTGTCACCAGTTCAATACAAGATACGCTAAAAAATTGAGAGTCCTTATAAACATAACCATTTAGAAATAGCTGTAGCAATTAAACATTGCCACACCTCCAAGCCTGTGGTAAGGGGCTTGTCCCCATGATCGTGGTGTAGACCATTTTGGGCGCTCTCACACTGGTATGGAAAGTCACACACAGTAGGATAGTGGTAAATACATGATATTTTAAGGTTAGTTTGTTAACTACAATCTAAATGTGTATACAAATCTAAGAAAAATAAGCACTTATTTATTTTTCTTTCTTTCTTCTCTGGCAACCATCTGTTTGTTTTCTGTGTCTATGAGTCTCCATTTTATTATGTTTGTTCATTTGTTTTGTTTTTTAGATCCCACTTGTAAGTGAAATCAATACAGTATTTGTCTACCTCTGTATGACTTATTTAACTTAGCACAGTACCCTCCCAGTCCATCATGCTCTCTCAAATGACAAGAGTTCATTTTCTATGGCTAAGTACTATTTCATTCTGCATCTATATCTTCTTTACCCATCCACCTATTGATGGACACTTAGGTAGTTCTATATCTTGGCTATGCAATGAACACAGGGCTGCATGTATCGTTTCAAATTAGTAAGGTTTTTTTCCTTCAGATAAATAGTCAAGAGTGAAATTGGTAGATTATATGGCAGTCCATGGGATTGCAAAGAGTCGGACACAACTGAGTGACTGAACTGAACTGAACTGATGGTAGCTCTATTTTTAATTTTCAAGGAATCTCCATACTGTTTTCCACAGTGGCTATATCAATTAACCTTCCCACCAATAGTGCACAAGATTTTCCTTTCTTACACATATTCACCAACATTTGTTACTTACTGCCCTTTGGGTAATAGTCATTCTGACAGATGTGAGGTGATATCTCATTGTGGTTTTCATTTACATTTCTCTGATGATTAGTTATATTAAGCACTTTCATGTGACAGTTGGCTATCTGTATGTCTTCTTTGGAAAAATGTCTGTTCAGATCCTCTGCCATTTTTAAGTCAAGTTATTTGATTTTTTTAATGTTAAGTTGTATTAGTTCTTTGAATATTTTGGAAATTAATCACTTAGATATATTTTTTGCAAGTATCTTCTCCCATACAGTGGGATAACCTTTTCCTTTTTTGATAGTTTCCTTCACTGTGCAAAAGATTTTTAATTTGGATAGTCCCATTTGTTTGATTTTACTTTGGTTTCCTTGGCCTGAAGAGAGAGAACTAAAAAAGTATTACTATGACCTTTATCAAAGAGAGTACTACCTATGTTTTCTTCACACTTGTCTATTTTTAAAACTTGCTATTTTCATCCATTTGAATTTTTACAAGTGTGTTTTAAAACATTTTAGGATAACATTATTATCTAAATTACAGAAATGTATTTTATATTGCTTATTCTTTGAGGTTTGTTGAGATATGGTTTAGCAATATTCACCGTATTGAAATGTTTATTTCTCTGAGTTTGTGAAGTGAATAGAGAGTGTATAACTATCACCATAATTAAGATAGAGAGTATTTATATCTCTGCAAAAGTTCTTTCTGGTCCCTTTGTACTTTTTTCCCTCCCATATGGAAAACACTCCTCTGATTTATATTTTCTTTGTATCTTTTACAAGGATTCCTTATGAGTGGAGATATGCAGAATGTAGTGTTTTGAATCAGGCTTCATTCACTCAGTCAAGTGCATTTAAGATTCCCTCCTTCTTTGCATGTATAAGGACTTAATTCCTTTTCATTGCTGAGTAGTATTCCAGGATATAGGTGTACCACAGCTTGTTCATTCATTTACTTGCTGTTGAATGTTTGAGCTGTTTCCAGTTTGGGATGAAAATAAAGTGCTATAAACATTCACATATAGGTATTTGTGAAAACATATGTTTTCATTTTTTTTAAGTAAATGCCGGGGACTTGAATTTCTGGGCCATATTTATCTTCACTTTTTAAGAAACAGTCAAACTGTTTTCTAAAATGGCTGGGTTATTTTGCATTCCCATCAGCAATGTGTCACAGTTCTAGCATCCTCACCAGCAAACAGTATGTTTTTAGCTTTTCAAAGACATTCCAGTAAGTAGTATTTCATTGTGATTTTGATTCAGCCTTTCCTAATGAGCAATAAGGCTGAGCATGTTTTCATATACTTACTTGCCATTTATATATTTTCTTTGGTGACATCTTTTTTCACATCTTAGTTCTTTTTAAAATTAGGGCTTTTCATTACTAAGTTTTGAGAATTCTTTGTGTATTCTGGATGAAGTGAAGTGAAGTGTTAGTCGTTCAATCTTGTCTGACTCTTTGCAACCGCGTGGAGTGTAGCCCTCCAGGCTCCTCCGTCCATGGGATTCTCCAGGCAAGAATACTAGAGTGGGTTGCCATTCCATTCTCCAGGGAATCTTCCTGACCCAAGTATTGAACCCAAGTCCCCTGCATTGCAGGCGGATTCTTTACCCACTGAGCCACTAGGGAAGCCCATATTCTGGACACAAATCCTTTATTAGATATGTTTTATAAATATTTTCTTCCTGTCTGTGTTTTGTCTTTTCATTTTCTCACCTGCATCTCTTATAGAACAAAAGTTTTTAATTATGATGAAATTTAATCACAGTGGCTGCTGTGATTGAAGAAATGATTTTTTAAATTTCATTTAATTTTAATCAAACTTAAAAAGTCATATGCAGCTAGTGACTATCATATTGGATGGCACAGCATATTAGTGACTAAATGTACTTTCAATGAACAATGTGTACATTTAAAAAATTATTTTATTATTCCTTGTTTGGATTACATTTATTGCTATAACTTTATGCCTGTTGAATCTAATAATAAAGATTGAGGCTTGCCTTCTATAAATCATTTTTTCTTTTTAAATTATTTTTTATCATATTTTATTAATGCATCAGTTTCATGATGCTTTGAAAATTTAAAAACCTGGTTCTTTACCACACCCCTTCATAGGTCACAGCCTTATCGTGGTAAAGGGGCTTGAGTAACTCAGTGAAGCTACAAGCCATGCTATGCAGGACCACCCAAGACAGACGGGTCATAGTGAAGAGTTCTGACCAAAAAAAGTCCCTTGGACTATGAGGAGATCAAACAGTCAGTCCTAAAGAAAATTAACCCTGAATATTCATTGGAAGGACTGATGTTCAAGCTGAAGCTTCTTTGGCCACCTAATGCGCAGAGCCAACTCATCTGAAAAGACCCTAATGCTAGAAAAGATTGAAGGCAAAAGGAGAAGGGGGCAACAGAGGATAAGATGGTTAGATAGCATCTCTGATTCACTGGGCATGAGTTTGGGCAAATTCTGGAAGATAGTGAAGGGAGCCTGGCGTGCTGCTGTCCGTGGGACAGCAAAGTTGGACATGACTTAGCTACTGAACAACAGCAACCTTTACCATAGGCAGTCAGAGAAGCTCTGAACTAGAGAGATATTGTACATGGGCAAAGGCCTGTCTTCCTGGAGAGGGTATTCCTCATTGTTAATCCACCAAGTGGCATGCTGAAGAAGGAAGTGACAAATGGGGTGAAGGAATGAAAGACTATTTTAGAAAATGTGGTCAGAGAAAGCCTTGATGTAACAGTGACATTTGAACTGGGGAAAAAGCATTCCAAGTGAAGGGAAAAAATAGCAAAGTTTTGAGAGTTTGGGAAAGGGCATGGCATGACCCAAGAACGGAAAGGAGACCAGTGTGGCCGGATGTGAGGACAGAGGGAGGTTGGTGAGAGATGATCTGGAAAGGGAGTGCAGAGCCAGATTTTGCAGTCACACAGACCTCCTCTCTTCCCTCCTACGTTACAGATAAGGGTTAGTGAATCACAGGCACCCGATATCTGTGAAAAGTGTGTGAATATGTCTGAATAATGGCCTTATTCAAAACACACTTGACAAAAAACAACCAAATGTTATTTTACACTTGGCTCTGGTTCTACAGAAAAAAATTATCTCTATGTGCAGCCTGAGAAGTGGACTGAGCAATAAGAACTCTCACAGGAAGCTAGCGGGTGGGGTACCCACACCACAGATTAAGACAGGCTCCAAAAGTTATATAATTTGCCCAAATCACATGGCTAACAAAAAACAAACTCGTGTCCTTTCTACTCTGATACTTTTCTTCAAAATGAGCCCCAAACAGCCCTTTTACAAACATGGAATTGTCTGTATTTTCTTTTGGTTTTGGTAATGATATAAATGGGCACAGAAATATCACATTATAGAGACTTGCACCTATTTTGGGAAGCCCTCTTCTGTGTTAGTTTCCTGAAGCTGCTGTAACAAACTGGCACAAACTTGGTGGCTGAGAATATAGAAATTTATTTTTTCACAGGTCTAGAGACCAGAAGTTCAACATCAAGGTGTCAACAGCACCATACTATCTCTGAAGTCTCTAGGGGGCGATCTGTTCCTGCCTCTTTCAGCTTCTAGTGGCTTCAGCAGTACCTTCTTGGCCTGTGGCTGCCTCATTGCAATCGCTGGTCACATGACTTCACTATGTTTGTCTCTTCTAGGGACAACTGTCGTTGAATTTAGGGCCCACTCAGATAATCTAGGAGTTCCCAGGTGGTGCTATTGGTAAAGAACCCACCTGCCAATGCAGGAGATGTAAGAGACAAGGGTTCAATCCCAGGGTCGGGAAGATTCCCTGGAGGAAGCCTCGGCAACCCACTCCAGTATTCTTGCCTGAAGAATCCCATGGACAGAGGAGCCTGGCAGGCTACAATCCACAGGGTCACAAAGAGTTGGACACAACTGAAGTGACTTAGCACACACAGATAATCTAAGATGAGTTCACCTTGAGCTCCTTAACTTGATTACATAGGCATATAGTCCATGGAATTCTCCAGGCCAGAATACTGGAGTGAATAGCCATTGCCTTCACCAGGAGATCTTCCCAACCCAGGGATCGAACCCAGGTCTCCCACATTGCAGGCAGATTCTTTACCATCTGAGCCACCAGGGAAGCCCAAGAATACTGCAGTGGGTAGCCTATCCCTTCTCCAGGGGATCTTCCTAACCCAGGAATTGAACCAGGGTGTCCTACATTGCAGGTGGATTCTTTACCAGCTGAGCTACCAGGGAAGCCCCTGAGGGAACCAATATTAATGGTATATCTTCATATACCTTCCTCTCTTCCTATGAACATACATAAACATGTTTATATATACAGTAGGTGGTTGCTGGTTTAATAAAAATGTAAACAAATGAAGCATATAACTTTTTCCATTTATTAATAGAATCATCCTACCAAATAAATTCATATAGATTTACTTCAGAGTTTTAAATCTAGAGTATGAATTTGCTACCATTTATTCAAGCTGCTCCTCAACTGATACACATTCAGGTGATTTTGAGGCTTTTTTCCCCACCACGTATAATACTGCTCTAAACCCCCTTGCGATTGCACACTGTTTTAATTTTATCGTTATGGATATCTGAGCCCTGAAATGCAACCTTTCAAATGCCACTTCCTTCCCCCATCCTCCCTGTCATTTGGAGAACAGAGTTGAAGGGAGACTAGAGATGAGTGGGGAAAGCCTGTAACGACTCCAAACAGCACATGGGCAGCAGCCTCCTGCTACAATATTTACGTGCTATTCCATTGAGATGGCACGCTGCTCACATGACCCAAATGCAGTTCTCACTCCCCCAAGAATACAGCCGAATCCAGACTGCATTGGCAGCTCTGCACATGCTTTGTTTGGCCCTGTGAATCCTCACTCACCCATTGAGATTTCTTTTGGTTTAAAGCAACACACCAGCTGCTGAATCTGCGTGACCTCCAATATTTTCCTGGCCCAGATCCAAGGCAGGTGGCGCTCCATGAATACCATTTTTCAGGGTTTGAGCTTTTTTTCTCTCTCTCTTTGTTGGGGGCTAGAGAGTGTATAATAACTTACACACGGGGAAAGCTGATGAGTGAGACCACAAGAAGTAAGTCTTTTTCCTGTCAGGTATTAGAGGAATAACATTTACCTATTTTCATTATTTGCCTTGACAACGACCTGCAGCTCTAATGCACACTGAATTCTCAAACAGAGGCTTGGCAGGGGCTGCTGTATCTGACTGCTGTGTTGACTGTAACGTGTGAGACGGTGTTTTCTCCTCTCTAGAGACCTGGATTCATTCTGATGGTAGATGATGAGACAGGCAACCATGGATTTCAGTACTCCCTCTGTGTTTGATCAACAAAAAGGTAAAAATGCTGCTTTAACTTATCCTTTGGTTCTTTGCATCTTTAGTTCAACATAGGGATTTGCAGTTTACAGGGAGAGAGAGAGAGAGAGAGAGAGAGAGAGAGAGAGAGAGTGTGTGTGTGTGTGTGTGTGTGATGTGGAAAGAGGATTTCACATAGGAAACAAACCTGTTCTAAATGTTCACTTCTCATTTGATTAGCATTTGCAAGGGAAAAACAAGCTTATGGTCTGTTAGTCTTGTTAAAGTGCTCCTACCTACAAATTTTTAAAATTGGGTTTCAAGCACACCAGTTATTTCAGATAGTACTATCTTTATTCTCATTAGCTTTTTGTTCAGATCTTTAAAAATACATATATTATAATAAGTAACATAAAAAGAAAAAATCATATATATATTTCAGTCTACTAATCCAATATTGCATTGCTATAGTTTTGTAAATATCTCTTGATTCCCTCCAGGAATAGATGTTGCCCAGATTTATCTTGCTGCTGATGCATTATCTCCTCTGAGGTTGTGTAATGACTTATCACTATGTTATTATTTGCAGTGAAAGGATATATCTTTCTGATTCCCAATTTCCAATGTGGAGGTAATTTTCCACATGAAAAAAATTACTGTGAAATTCACCTATTCTTATTAAAAAAACATGTATTCAGCCATACAGTTTATGCATGTACATTCTGCATATGAAGTTTGTGTGTGTGTGTGTGTGTATATATATATATATATATATGTATACCTATGTGTAATCATGCACCTTCTCTTTGTAAGTACAGGAAATTTCCATTCTCTAAGTGTAATAAATATTTTTAGAAGATCTTTTTAAAATATCTGATACCTAAACCACTTTCAATAACATCTGAGTAGTCTCAGAATACTAAGATCCTTTGATTATTTCATTGTTTTGGCTATACCGTGAAAATGGTGGTCCATGAAAGACTCATTAAGAAAATTCCTTTTTCCCCCCTTTTCCTGCTCTAGGCCATAGTGTGTTTACTACCTATTCTTCAAGCTACATCTGGTTTCATGGGTGAATTATTTTAGTTCAGGGCTTTGTCAAGTTACAGATTTACATTTAGATCTCTGAGTAATTGCCTTATGCATGTTTGTGTGTCTCTTCAGAATGTGCCGATTCACACATATTTGGATATGAACACTGTAGACAGAGTGATTGTTACAGCTGTGCCCACTGCAGCCTTTCCCTTTGTTTGTACTACTGATGGCAATCAGCAAGAGTGAAAATATGCTGAAATCCAAAGACCTCAAACTGGCTAAAAAATGACATTATTGAATTACGTAATCCAAACAGGAACACAATAGGTTTATTTATTAAGACTAATTTGAGGGAGCTAGAACTGAGTATGAAGAACTAATCCTTCCTAATGAATTCATCTATTCCAGTATTGTGGTTCCTAACAAGACTGAGGCCAGAACACAGTTAAAATGTTAATTTATAATATTTATTTTCTTGTAGCACCTTTCACGTGAGCAACTCACGACTATTTCTCCGCAGGCTGGATTCTCCCCCTTGTAAGCTAACTCTTTCCCTGCGACTTCCGTCTTTATTTCTCAATCGTTTCTCTCCAGAGGTGTTGTGGTATGGTGGAAATAGCACGGGCAGAATAGGTTGGAACTGTAGAACAACTACGTCTTACTGTGTGACCTTAGCAAGTTACCTGACCTCTCTGGGCCTTAATTGCCTCAGCAGTAACTTAGAAGAAATGATGCTTACCTAGCAAGGTTGTTGTGAGAATCTAAAATAATGTATAGAAAGCATCCGTCACTTTGCCTGATGTACATTAGGAAAAAATTGAAGTTGCTCATTCATGTCTGACTCTTTGTAACCCCATGAACTGTAGCCCACCAGGTTCCTCTGTCCATGGGATTTTCCAGGCAAGAGTACTGGAGTGGGTTGCCATTTCCTTCTCCAGGTGATATGCATTAAGTACTTTCAAACTGTGGTTGTTTTTATTATTTTTATTAATATTATAATTAATATTTATAATTATTAAACCCTGAACTCACCTCTCTATCTCTGGCTCAAATTTAGCAGTCTTCAGGACAAATGAGGATTTAGTTAAGACCAGTTGACTAGATTACATTAATTTTTTTTTTTTTAGAACTCCAGGGTACCATTTAGAGCAGCCCACAGAGTTACAGTTAACTGAATGATAGCTGAGTAGTTCTGTTATCATGTTAATCCTGTTATCATGTTAAAAATACATATCCTGTTATAAAAATATATATCCTGTTATCATATAATTCTGTTATCATGTTAAAAACATGAAAGGTCATGACAGATTTAGACAATTGCACAGACTCTAAATATTATATTGTTGGGTAAAACCATGGTGAAATGACTTTCTCTTGAAAAGTTGAGTGTGGTTGGTGCTTTAGTAGAGGATTTTCCTGGAATTCCTGATATCTGGGGAATCAAAACCCTAGTGGCCACTGGCTTTACATGCAGATGTAGACAAAAGACATTACATCTGGAAAGATCTTAGAAGTCATGTAAGACTGCTGCAACGACAGTGCCTTTATGGAACTGGCATTTATGTATATCTTTGTGTCCTGTTTTATTTTACCTTCAAAAGAAAAACATATCAAAAACCAAGGAAATCCATGGTATTCTCCACAAGGGGTTGATGTTTGACTGCTTGTTTGAATTACATATGGAAACTCATTGACAGTGTGGATTGTTCCTGGGGTTGGCTTGCTTTTTTATTTTGTTTTTATTTTTGACTTTGAGTCATTGCATCTTCTTTCAACTGTTAACCATTAACGGGGCAAGGAGCTGGGGAGGAAATATTGCATTACTGTTTGTAAGCTTTTTTTATTATTTTTTATTATGATTATTAAAGACTTGACTTTCTTTTCTCATCACTATGAGATTACAGATCTATCTAGATGAAATGTAACATTGAAAAAAAAAAAAAACAAAACTTGGTCACATATAAAAATCACCTATCCAGTTTTTGAAAATGTTTATGCCCGGATCCCATCACTGGGTATTCTAGTTTAACTGGTGAGGGACATGGCCTGACAAAGCCCCCAGGACGTTCTAATGTACAACAAATATGGAGAAGCACTCATTCCATCTATCCTCCTAACTTCTCGGATGGGAAAAGTGAAGCACAGAGAGGTTAAAATGTGGGCCCGCTTATGAGAATGGCTCACAGCTAAGTAGCAATAGGGGGCTTCCCTGGTGGCTCAGTGGTAAAGATTCCGCCTGCAGTGTTGGAGACGCAGGAGACATGAGTTCAATCCCTGGGTCAGGAAGATCCCCAGAGGAGAAAATGGCAACCCACTCCAGTATTCTTGCCTGGAGAGTCCCATGGACAGAGGAGCCTGGCAGGTGACAGTCTATAGAGTTGCAAAGAGTTGGACATGACTATCACTCACCAGGCTCCTTTGTCCATGGAATTCTCCAGGCAAGAATACTGGAGTGGGTTTCCATTTGCTTCTCCAGGACATGACTGAGCACCTGAACTATAAGTAACAAAGGGGACTGAGACCCAGGTGTCCACTATCCAGATAACAGACTACGAGGTTTCTTTTCCTGGGCAATCTCTGGTCTTAATAGCTACGTTGAGGTGGGGGTTGGGCTCAGGTAGCTTTGGCCTATGGTTGCCCAGAGAATGGTCAGCAATGAGCACTTGGAAAATACTAATGCGTAATGACCTTTGGGTTTTCCAGTTGGCTCTCATGGTAAAGAACTCGACCTCCAATGCAGGAGATGTAAGAGACCCGGGTTTGATCCCTCACTGGGGAAGATCCCCTGGAGAAGGAAATGGCAACCTTCTTCAGTATTCCTGCCTGGAGAATCCCATGGACAAAGGAGCCGGGCAGGTTACAGTCCATAGGGTCACAAAGAGTTGGACATGATTGGAGTGACTTAGTATGCACACATGCACAATGACCTTCAGAGCACAAATTAAAATCAGGTAGATTTGGAGTCCTTCCAACTGCATTTTTCTATTTTTCTCATTGGTAGAGATATCGGTATTTTTCTCATAAAACAACCCTATGCCAGGGTCTTGGGAACAGATGGACATTTGCTCTAGGCCAGTCTCAGTCCTCATCCCAGTTGCATGAACTTGGACACACTGGTGATCTTCTGGTCTGTAAAATGTGGGTAGTGTTCTACATTCACAAGGTGACTGGGAGGCTCAAAGATTGTGTTATCTGTCTGACCAAGGGGGTTCAGGCCACATCTCTGGCTTTCTCTGTGAGGAGGAAGCCTGGGTCTTCACAGCTCTCCACTCTGGCTTTTGTGCTTCTTCCTCTCACCATGGCAACATCTCTCTGGTCCCACGTGCTCTTGGCTGTCTTCCCTCTCAGAGCCCACACGCAGGGAAGGACCTGTAGTAAAATCACTTACTACAGAACACAGAGACTGCTACTGAAGCTGAGACTTCAGTTACGTAACTGAAGACATTTGCATGAGGGCTCCGAGAGAAAATCAAACTGAGAAAGGTGCTCCCAAGGGCCTCGCCCAGCCCAGCCCAGCCCTTCCTGGCTCTATGAGAAATGTTTGAGCACGGTGTTCACAGGGGCCTGTCGGGGCAGTGGCCCACCCTCTATCAGGTTTCTCTCTGGTAGGGTTGCTGAGAGAATGTGAGGAGGAGCTCAGCACTCCAGCCCAGATTAGTGCAGAGCGTCCATGTTCTAGGGCTGCTGCAACAAATTACCACAAACTGGGAGGCTCCCAACAACTGACATGTAATCTCTCCCAGTCCTGGAGGCCAGAAGTATGAAATCAAGATGTCAGCAGGCAGTGTACTCCTTCTGGAGGCTCTAGGAAAGAATCCTTTCCTCCCCCTTCCAGCTTCTAACCTTTTGTGGCTTCATCACTGCAGTCTGCCTCTGGTCTTCACGTGGCCTTTTCCTCTGTGTGTGCGTCTCAGAGCTCTCTCTGCCTGGCTCTTATAACAACACATGTGATGGCATTAGGGCCCCCCCAGATATGCCAGGATAAATATCTTCTCTCAAGATCCTGAACTCAGGCTTTCAACATATGAGGTCATATCCCCTCTTTTGCCTTCTAAGATAAAATTCACAGGTCCCAGGGACTGAGACATGGAGATACCTTTAGGACCACCGATCAGCCTGCTTTATGGCATGAAAAGAGGTTAGATTTCAAGTTCCTTCTCAGATGTATGCAACCTCCTCAGTGGGGTTTTGGTAAAATCCATTTCTATTTAAGCTAGAAGGAAGTTTGGCATTTGAGAGATGGGGTAAAAAGAAATATGAGATAAAATGGCAAAATTGAGATCCAAACCTAAACCTGCACGACTTCAAAACCCATCTTCTTTCTACTGCAGTACTCTTCCTTGATCAACCATATATTTTAATGAAGAAGTAAGATATTAACAAAAATTAAAATTAATGAAGCCTATGTTTTTACAATCAAGCTATTATCCCATTGTATTGTGGAATTTAATGCTCCCACACACAGATGTCTGGTTTTAATTTCCAACTTTTCATCCAAAATGGGAACTCTAAACAAAATGAACTTAGAGTGCCTAGATAATGCGCTTTGCTGGAAAAGCAAAAGTTAAAATTCTGCTCTGACAATCAGATGCCTCCAAAGGAAGAATAGGCAAATTTTCCCAGGGACTTGGGGAGGGAGTAGAGAAAAGGCAGTCGGAGGAGACTGGAGAGAGCGGGGACAGTTTGAGCTCAGCACAGATCTAGCACAGATCTTGAACGAGATGAAACCGGGAACACTGAGCTGAATTTTGTGATAGATTTTCAGACTGATGGTCCAGACAAAGGAAGATTTGATGGCAAATGACCATTCCAGTTTTAAAAGGAGATTATCTGTCATCTTTGGGAAAATACTCAACCTTCTCCCTCTCTTGGTCAAGAAAGAGGAGCCTAGGGAAGAAGAGATGGAAGAAGAATCCTTTTTCCAATCTTCTCGCCCATTCAAGACCTAACCCAGGCAAACATATTAACAGGAGGCCTGCCCCCTCCGTTCTCTGCCTCCTTTGTGCAGTCTCTCTGCAGTACACAGGAACCTCTTTCCCACCCGCCAACTCCTGGGAAATGATGTGACGCATCAGTCCACTCCTGGCTCCTCTGCTGGACCTAGCTAGAGGGAAAGTGAAAGTGGCTCAGCTGTGTCCAACTCTTTGCGACCCCATGGACTATAGATAGAGTCCATGGAATTCTCCAGGCCAGAATACTGGACTGGGTAGCCATTCCCATTCCCTTCTGCAGAGGATCTTCCCAACCCAGGGATAAAACCCAGGTCTCCCACACTGCAGGCAGATTCTTTACCAGCTGAGCCACCAAGGAATCCCAGCTGGAGGGAAGCCCCTGACTGATCTTATCCAAACAATTACTATTCACAGCCTTTGAGAGCCAGGAAACCGAAAGTGATTCAGTGGGTGAGGGGAGTGGTGTCATTGTCAGCATTCTCTGGCACAGGACAGCCGCAATGTCCTCCAGAATAGGGCCTCTGGCCTGAGTATGCATCACAAGAAGGAGAATCTGGGACTGGTATGCAGAGGGAATGAAGGCCCACCTGGTGAGCCAGGTCTCCTGAATCAACCCTGATACTGTGTCCCACAGCTTGGCTAGATCAGCTTCAGAAGGCAAACCCTCAACTTAGCCCCTTGTCTGGAAGTCAGCTGGGTCACCACACTGAGCTTTTCCTACTGTTCATTAACATTCATTATATTATTCATAATCTTCATCATCTCTGGTCATTAACTTCACATTTCATTAGTTACAGCTGAGCAACTGATATCTGTGAATTTTCCTGTTGAGATAACCATTTGGATGCAAGGAGATTGAAGGAAAAACCAGCAAAGTTGTAACTAGTTTTATTACAAAACTAGTAGAATAATGAACATTTCACTCATCCCCAAATATGGTGAGAAGGTAAGGGTCTAGATACACTGAGACCCAAGATTGGTGTAAAAAAGGGTGCGGGCTCGATACTGTCTTGCACAAAGACCACATCCAACCATACTCATCAGCCTACTATATCCCTGATATAGTAGGGATGGCAACCCACTCCAGTGTTCTTGTCTGGAGAATCTCCATGGACAGAGGAGCCTGGCGGGCTACAGTCCTTGGGGTCGCAGAGAGTCAGACATGACTGAACAACTAAGCACACATAATCCTAATGCATAGGTTCGTGTGCTTAGTAAGGGCCCTCAAGTTTGTTTTCTCTATGTAAAAACTTTAAATATCAGTTGCTTCTTGATGAGGCTGCTCTTATTTTATTGGGTTCATTGGGGGAGGAAATGAAGAGACAATGTTCCAGTCTACATGGGAAATATTTCCATTTCTAAAAGTAGCCTCAGGATCTAAAAATATACACATGTAATATTTAATAACATTCTGATGCTTTTCTAACCTCTTGTTTGAAAACAATTTTAAACTTAAACATTGTAAGAATGGTATAAAGAAAACTGTATATCTTTTAACCAGACTCACCTAATATTAACATTTTACCCCATTTACTTTATTGTTAGCGCTTTCTCTGTCTCTACATCTCTCAGTCTTTGTGTGTTTCTCTCTCTGTTTCTGACTCTCTCTCTCTGCCTCTTTCTCTATATGTATGTATACCAGAATTTGTGTGTATACCTGAGTATATGCTCTTTTGTCTCATCTGCCTGCATTCCAATTTTGTCTATTGATCCAATAATGTCTTTTACAGCATGCCCCCCTCTGAGCCCCAACCCAGTGCCAGATCCAGTCTAGAATACTGCTATAGACTTTGTCTTTTATGACACTGACATTTTTGACTTACAGTCTCTCCCTCTTTTTTAATACCAAGTTCCTTCTTGTGGGTTTGTCAACACTTCCTCACAACTAGATTAGATTATGCATTTGCAGACAGAACACCACATGGGTGATGTAGTCATCTCAAGTTATCACAATATTATTTAAATTCTTTTAGAAGGTAATTTGAGGTTACCGGCATTGCACTATTAGATATCAACAGGTTCTTATGGAGTTCTTTAAATACTCAGGTTTCTTTCTATATGTAAAACTATTGTCCCCTTCTTCAAAATATTCCAGCAATACAGAAAAGAATTCAGTATACAAAGTGCTGTATTCTCTTAACTAGCACAGGGCTCTGTTCTTCAGAGGCTCTCTTGGCCCCAGCCTGTTCCCAGCTTCTCAGCTGCCAGTATGGACCCTAGCAATTCATCTTCCATGTGGGTATGGAGAATAGCTTCTATAGGGAAACAGAGATCAGGACAAGAATATTAACCAGTAGAGATAATTAGAAGAATAATAACTCTGGCTTATTAAGCAGCTCCCATTTATTCATCCAGACACAGTGTGAAACTTTTATGCCTATCATCTTACTTGATCCTCAACACAGCCCTTGAGAGAGATTCAATTTCTAGTCCACCTAAGGTTATGTGACTTATCCAAGGCCACATACAACGAAAACAGAGCTGCAATTTTAACTCTAGTTTCTGACCCTCAAGCCCTCTTCACACTCTTATTCGCCATGAAGTTATACTCTCTGCATTCTTATAACACACCCCATCAACCCCTTTGTGACTCTTAGTGCAAAGGAAAATAAAGGTAATGGTGGCTAAATCTGCTCAAGTTTCCCCAGGGCTGGGCTTTCATTTGAAATGAGCTCTGCACAGTGGGTTCAGCTTAGTGACAGGTTGACCTCCTCCATTATAAGAATGGATCCATGGCAATCTGCCCTTAGAACAAAGAAAGACACCAGCCTCCTAGGAGGAGGAGGAGGCTAAACGGGGAGGATTACCCTGGAACATGAGCTATGGAACTGATGTGATAAGAATTGGGAATTTGCAAGGTCAGGGCTTGGCTTGCACCACAGAAACTTTGAAATCAGGTTCGTTATCATTTTCCTACTCAACATGTTTGTTCTGTGCAAAAACAGGTTAACATTTCTCCAAGACATAGTTCAGTAAACCCTGATTCTATAATCAAGGTCACAGACAACAGTTGATAAAGAGGAAAAATAATTATTTTAACCTGGACATCTTAAGCTTTGATCTTGGGTGACCCTGAGATCATTTCTCTGTTCTCTAATTCACAACAGCAAATCAGAACATAATCTGATGTTTGTTTTTAAAAAACAACTCCCCAGACAACTTTGGGGAACAAAGAGCCTTATTTTTTAAGAACCATGATATGTATATCTGAAATTCATCTGAATTGATATTTTTTTCCTTCTTACTTAGTGCTATTCAAAAATGATGTCCTAGAGTTTTGGCAGCAAGTCGGCTGACTCAGCATGACCACTATCAAGAGGCCTAGAGGTGGGCTTAGAGGTGTCTACTTTCAGTTTAAGAATGGACCCTGGAAGTGCTTTGTCTTAGAATAGTAGTCACTGGTAGGGCTGAAAGAAACTCAACGAATGTATAATTCTATGTGAAAAAAGAAACAGAAGGGTTCGCTATGGTGCAGTATAGTGAACTGAAATGGCCACTGTAATGGTGCAGTATAGTGAACTGTAATGGGTCAAACCAAACAGTTCAAATCCCAGCGCTGCCGCTCTTGTTACCGACCCTTTCCTGTCAGGCTCCAGCAAGGGTCCTTCTGACTAATGCCATTGGAGCCAACAGAATGAGACTAACTTTAGTGCAGAAGTAAAGGAGAATTTTATTCTTTGATCAAAGAATGGAGAGGTACAAGCTCAGGCTCTAGAGCAACAGTCCCAACATTTTTGGCACCAGGGACCAATGTCGCAGAAGTCAGTTTTTCCACCCACAGGAGACAGGGGACAGTTTGGGGATGATCCAAGTGCCTTACATTTATTGTGCACTTCATCATTAATCAGCTCCACCTCGGATCATCAGGCATTCAATTCCAGAGGCTGGGGACCCCCACTCTGGAGGACATGTTCTCCCCACAGGCCAGAGGCAGGGCTGCTTTATAGGGATCTGAGCAGCGGGGAGCGGGCAGAGCTCTCACAGGGGAGCCAGACAGCTGCAAGGCTCAGGCTCCAGATCACAGTGCCGGAGCAGTGTCTCCGCCCAGGGCCCACTGCTGCCATCTTGAATTGAGCTGTTGTCCTCAGGGGCGGGAGGAGGAACTCTGGTCTGAAGTGCCAAGTACCAGTATGAGGCCTCTGTGCAAGGCCCACTGTGGTCAAGTGAAAACAGACTAAGCACAAAGGAAAAATAGAAACAGTTGGACTTTATTACCCAAATTCTATTTTTCTGTAAATTGGTAATGGGCACGGCTGCTGCTGCTGCTTACTGCATGACCTAGTGGCTTAACATCTCTATACCTCACTTTCCTACTTGTAGATTAAGATAGTGCTACCACAAAGGACTGTTTATAGAGACTGGATTAATGAGTGCATGCAATGCTCTTGCAACCACTGCTGGCCCATAGTAATCACTCAGCAACTGCTAGAAGTGGTTATACGGTTATTATAAAGATGGTTATAACAATCTTCAGAGCATGGTTATAAAGATTTAATGGCATAGTACATACAAAGCACTTGGAACCATGCCTGGTCCAGAGTAATCATTTAGCAAGTGCTAGTGGAGAATCCCAGGGACGGAGGAGCCTGGTGGGCTGCCCTCTGTGGGGTCGCACAGAGTTGGACACGACTGAAGTGACTTAGCAGCAGCAGTGATTCTTACAAATGATCTCCCTAAGGTCACATGGACAACTGGTCTTCCCTGGTCAAGAGACCATCCATTGGTCAAGTTATCTTCCCCTCTATAATGAATTCATAGCATAGTACTCCTTTTTAAACATTTTTTAAAAAATTTTTATACAATTTTAAAGGTTAATTTCCATGGTGGCTCAGACAGTAAAGAATCTGCCTGCAATGCAGGAGACCTGTGTTCAAACCCTGAGTCGAGAAGATCTGGTGGAGAAGGGAATGGCTACCTGTTCCAATATTTTTGCCTGGAAAATTCCATGAAGAGAGGAGGCTGATGGGCTACAGTTCATGGAGTCACAAAGAGTCGGACGTGACTGAGCAACTAACACACAGTTATTACAAAATATTGGCAATATTCCCCATGTTGTATAATACATCCTTGAGCCTATCATATATATAATAGTTTGTACCTCTGACTCCCCTTTCTGTCCTCCCTCACACTGGTAACGACTAGTTTGCTCTCTGTATCTATGAGTCTGCTTCTTTTTCATTATATTCACTAGTTTGTTGTGTCTTTTAGATCCCACATATAAATGATATCACACACTTATTTGTCTTTCTCTGTCTGACTTATTTCATTTAGCCTAATGCCCTCCAAGTCCATCCATGTTGCTACACATGGCAAAATTTCATTCCTTCTTGTGGCTGAGTAGTATTCCATTGAATATATACACCACATCTTTTTATCCATTCATTTGTTGATGGACACTTAGGTTGTGTTCAGGTCTTCGAAATTGTAAATAATGCTGCTAGGACTATTTCAGTACATGTGTCTTTTTGAATTAGTGTTTTTGTTATATTTGCATATAAACTCAGGAGTGGGATTCCTGGATCATATGGCTCTGTTTTTAGTTTTTTGAGGAACTTCCGTATTGTTTTCCACAGTGGCTGCACCAATTTACATTCCCAGCAACAGTGTAGGAGGGTTCCCTTTTCTCTACATCCTTGACAACATTTGTTACTTATGTGCTTTTTGATGATGGCCATTGTGATGGGTGTGAAGTGATACCACATTGTGGTTCTAGTTTGGATTTCTCTGATGATTAATGATACTGAATATCTTTTCTTTTGTGTGTGTATGTGTGCAATTGCTTTTATAAACAAATTTTAGGCTGGAATAAGTAGCTCCTAGTTCATCATGTTGGAGATTGTCCTCACTGCGATAGGCTGTTGAAGTGTGCCTCCCTTAACATCTGGTTGATATGGGAGTAATGATCTTGGCCTAGTGCACACATCTCATATAAGGACTGAGGGGTACTCATGCTGGGCTCAGCAATGATCTGGTTTAAGCTGCTTACTGGACCAATTATTCCGTCTGGGAAATTAACACTGCTGTCCTGTTATTGTCACTGCTTGAAGATGCACACGTTTTGGTTCCTCTTAGTTGGCCTTCCTTTTGTTTTTCATTGCATCCTGAGACTCCTGGAAGATAGTTTCTCTTACTCCTTTTGGATGGAGAGATGGTGATTATCTTCTTTATTATCATTCCTTCTTCTTATCTGCTTATTGTGCAGTGACTATGTTCCTAATTCCAACAGCATGTTGGTAATTGGGCCCTACATTCATATTTAGGATAAGAGAATGCATTAATACTAACTGAAGTGGCTCTGGCAACATTGGTTGAAGAAACAAAGTGAGATGATGGTGAGGACCAGAGATGGGCCAGTACAGGCCAAAGTGGCTCTGAAAAACCGTCCTGGCATGGCAGACTCCTTTAATCCTGGCCCAGAATTACAGAAACCTTGATGTACCTTCATGCATCTTTTCATGTACTTCTTGGCCATCTGCATTTCTTCTTTGGAAAAATATCTATTCAGTTTTTCAGCCCATTTTTTAACCAGTTTTTTTTTTTAATGTTGAATTGTATGAACTGTTGTATATGTTTATATATGTTGGATACAAATCCTTCATCAGTCATGTCATTTTCAAATATTTTCTCCCATTAAGTAGGTTGTCTTCACATTGTTGATGGTTTCCTTTTCTGTGCAAAAGCTTTTAAGTTTAATTAGGTGCCATTTGTATAATTTTTGCTCTTATTTCCTTTACTTTAGGAGACAGACCCAAAAAATTATTGCTGTGATTTATGCAGAGTGTTCTGCCTATATTTTCTGCTAGAAATTTTATAGTATCCGGTCTTACATTCAGATCTTTAATTCACTTTGAGGGTTTTTTTGTTTGTTTGTTTATTTTTTGTATATGGTGTTAGAGAAAGTTCTAATTACACTATTTTACATATATCTGTCCAGTTTTCCCAGCACCAGTTATTGAAAAGACTGTTTTTTCTCCAATGTATATTTTTTCCTCCTTTGTCATGGATTAACTGACTGAAAGTGTATGGGTTTATTTCTGGGTTTTCTATTCTATTCCATTGGTCTAAGAGTCTATTTTTGATAGCACCCCTTTTTACTTGGAAATTGGAAAAGGCAGAATTTGCCTAGCAGGAAAACCACATCAGAAGGAAAATAATTTACCAGGAAAGCTCACAGGTCTTGGAGTACTTCTACTTTCCCTTCCCTCTTTTTCTGGGATTCTATCTTCTCAATCTAAGACTTGCCTTTTAGATATAACTCATTCCATTGCTTACAAGCCAGTCTATGTGTGAGCCTCTACTTTCCATGCTGGTGACAGACAGGTTTCTAGACTTTCTATGTTGTTCTAGGGACTGATCTAGTCTTAAAGCATAATCCTACTTTTTAAACTATTACAGTTTCATAACATTTTATTATTTGATAGAGGAATCCTCCCCCAATACTTTTTTTCAAAAATTTTTGTTGGTTTTTTACAATTTGGTGGAGGTGGTTCCTCTTTTTGTTTGTTTCTTCTTTTGGTATAATAATACATTCACATAATTGCAAGGTATAAAACAATATGCAGTGAAAAATCTCCCCTCACACCAACCCCTCCAGCCATCCAGATGCCCTACTGGAAACAAAACATTGTAAGCAGTTTCTTATGCATCCTGACAGAGAGATTCTGTAAGGTAAGCAAATACTTAAGTATATTGTTTTTTTCCTTTTTAATAACACAACGTTATCCATTTGTTTTCACAAATGAAAGTTAACATCATTTTTCTCTACCTGCCCCCCACAAAGAACTGTTGGAACTTTTATTGAAATGACATTAAACTTAAAAATGAATCTGTGTAAAAATTAAAACTGGTTATGCTATTTAGATCACCTGTCTGGAAACATGGCATGTATCTTCATAATCCAACTCTTTCCTTAGTTCTGTAGTTTTCCTTATTTAAATTCTGAATATTTATTAATAGGCATTTTATATTTTTCATTTTAATGAGTTATTTTCAATGAAAGGAGTTAGTTTCCTCATATTTAATATAGAAGAACTATTTAGTTTCATATTTATTTTTAAATCTGGCTAACATTCATTCTAAACATGATGAAACCAGATTGACTTGTTTCAGATCCTGCTCTGACATTTAATAGTGGTACGATTTTGGGGAATTATTAAATTTCTCTCTGCTTCAGTTCCCTCATCTGTTAACAGGGGTAAAGATACTACCTACATCATAAAATTGTTGAAACAAATAATAACTTAATTCAAAGGAAGCTGTTAGGACAGTGCATAGCACATGAGTCATCTTTAAAAGTTAGCTTTGATTAAATTCTGAGAATTTTGTTCTTTCTTTATGACTGTCATCTCATTTCTTTTCGTTTCATATATTACTGAGTTTTCCAGGAGGCTCAGTGGTAAAGAATCCACCTGCCAATGCAGGAGATGTGAGTTTGATCCCTGGAGAAGGCAATAGCAACCCACTCCGATATTTTTGCCTGAGAAGTCTCATGGACAGAGCTTGGCAACCTATTGTTCATGGGGTCACAAAAGAATCAGACACAACTGAGAAACTAAACAACAACCTTACTGCATTAGATAAAGCTTGTCTTCTTTCTTTCTCTATTGTTTCACTATTAGGTGTGATGTTTGTAATTGGTTAGAAATAGATGTAGTGAATCATATTGAGAATGAAATCTTTTATTCCTAGTTGTTAAGCAGTTTTAAAGAAGATATCAGATTTTATTAAATGCCTTTCTATTCTTTATTTATGTAATCCTATATTTCCCCTTTGTTCTACTGATGTGATATATCTTATTAATAGGCACTGGAAAACTTAAAACATCTATATTCTAGAATAAACTCTGTCCAGTCATGGTGTATTTTTCTTTCAACATCCAATTGAATCTAATCTGACAGAATTTAATTTAAACCGTAGAATTCAGCATTTACAAACTGGGTCCACATAGATGCCTGTATGCATGTGTCTTGAGCAGTGTATGCTAGCCTTAGAAAATAAATTAGAAAAAGTTCACTCTCTTTCTGAGTTTCAGTATGAGTTATTTGTTCCTTGGTCATATGACATTTATCTTAATGTTTTAAAAGAATTCACTAATCCTCATTTTAGAATCTTTATGCTATCATCACTAATGTTAATTCTCCCTCTCTCGGGTGTAGAAGCAGCTCTTTGTAGATGAATTACAGATGTTCAGTTAACGTGTAGATTTTATTTTTTGCTACAAATAAGTATAAACTCCAGCACAATAATGCCTGTCAAGGAGATTGCTGAGCTTGTGAACAGTTTGGGGAACTTGTGAACCGCTTATGAACAGTTTGGTATAGGCTGCCGTGAGTAAGAGAAAATGACACGTGGAATATTGTCCAGCACCAGGAAAGATCACGAGTTCACTGACACACATGAAGGCTTTGCCTCCTGAGTCAACAGGCGTGACAGACGATAGTGCACACTGGTCAGAGGATCCAGTCTAAGGCCTGACAGCCTGCAGGCTTATCTGAGCTTCACTGCTCACTACTACCCGGGTGAACGGGGGGAAGTTACTTTTCTGCTTGGTGCTTCAGTTTCCTCATCCATAAAATGGGAATCATTCTCATAAGTGAAAGTGAAAATCTCTCAGGTGTGTCTGACTCTTTGCTACCCCATGCACTATACAGTCCATGGAATTCTCTAGGCCAGAATATTGGAGTGGGTAGCCTTTCCCTTCTCCAGGGGATCTTCCCAACCCAGGGATCAAACCCAGGTCTCTCGCATTGCAGGTGACCCATGCAGCTGGGCCACAAAGCATTGAATGAGTCGATTTCTACAAAAGGCTTAGCACAGTGCCTGGTAATAATAAACATGGGATAATCATTGACCATCATTATGATCGCTATTCACACAGTGACAGAGACCCCTTGGGAAAAGGCAAATAACAGTGGATGCTTTCATAGTTGCTGAGGGACGTTGTTGTGCCATGGAAGTGATTGTATCAATGTTTTTGCTAACTTTAGGATTGTTCTGAGTTTAATTCCTGCAAATAGGCCAGCAAAAATTCTAGAACTCAAAACCATACAGGAAACACAAAACAAGCTAAGAACCTTGACTATAGGCAGACGACAAGACTCTATGGAATGGGAGTGAGGTGAACTTTGGCCACTTTTCCACATTCACACGTGTACCACTGCAGAGAAATGGTTCTTGGATTCCTGCGTTCCAGGCTCCAGTTCCAATGAGTGGGCTGTAGGAGGCGCCTCCTCCAAGGTGTCAACTATGTGTTAACTATATGTAAGTTTGCCCTTATAAACAAGTGAAGAAAAGAATTATCTGATATCGGGGAAAAGGGGTAATTATGGCACACAAAAACAAAGTTTAAAAGTTCCATATGTAAAAATAAATAAATTTTTTAAAACTTAAAAAAAAATAAAACACTTGAGGTTTAAAAAAAAGGTTTCATATGAATTATACTTAACTGTTAACAGAGGGTTTCCCTGATAGCTCAGTTGATATAGAATCTGCCTGCAATGCAGGAAAGCCCAGTTTGATTCCTGGGTCGGGAAGATCTGCTGGAGAAGGGATATGTTGCCCCCTCGAGTTTTCTGGGGCTTCCCTTGTGGCTCAGCTGATAAAGAATCTGCCTGCAATGTAGGATACCTGGGCTTGATTCCTGGGTTGGGGAGATCACCTGGAGAAGGGAAAGGCTACCTACTCCAATATTCTGGCCTAGAAAATTCGCAAAGAGTTGGACACGACTGAATGTTAACACTTAAGTATAAGGTTCTGAGGGTTATGACCTTTCTAACCATAAAAACAATGAATCATCAATGCAATATCCATAGGTTTTGAAAATGTATTTTTCAAAACCCAACAAAACAAACTGAGGACTTAAGTAGCAAACAGGGAAAAGTAACTGCAGCCTAGATAACAGATGAAGAGTTTACTGAAAACAGAGCTCTTTCAAATCAATCAGATAAAGACAAATGCCTTGAAATAATATATAAAGGACACCTATGAGTAATTCATGCAATGGCCATAAATATATGAAAAGCTTATTTCTCAGGAACAATAAAAGAAATGACCTTTGGGAATTATGTACTCATTTCCTTCTTTCAGACCAGCATTGAAAAAAAGAAAAAAAAAAAAACAAAAAACAGTAATGCAGTATCATTAAGAATGAGGTGAGGGCTTCCCTGGTGGTCCAGAGATTAAGAATCTTACAACGCAGAGGACGCAGTTTCAATCCCTGGTCCAGGAAGATCCCACATATTGCCGGGCCACTAAGCTCGAGTGCTGAAACTACTGAACCCACTTGCAGCACCACTGAAGCCCACGCCCTAGAGCCTGTGCTCTGCAAGAGAGAAGCCACAGAAATGAAGAGCCCGCACAGTGCAACTAGAGAGTAGCCCGTATTCTCCACAACTAGATAAAGCACACATACAGAAATGGAGACCCAGTGCAGTTCAAAAAATAAATAGTAAAAAAAGAATGAAGTGAAATGTTTGCTGTCGGGTCCTGCTTGGGGAGGGTGAGTTGGGTCAACCTTTCAGGAGGGCAATTTGACAAAGAGTCAAAAATTCATTGCTTCATAAGTTCACTTCTAGGAATGTGTCCAAAGCAAATAATCAAAGATTCACAGAAAGACATATGTGCAAGAATGTTATAGTATTATTTGGAATAGCCACAGAATTAATAATTCCCTCCAAAAGTGAAAGAATTTAAATTTCAATATTAACAGAATGATTAAATCAATAGTGTTAAGTCCAATCAATGGAATTTTATGCCACATTTTACAGATAACATTTTCAAATCTTACCTTATGGCATGGGAAAATATTTATGATCCAATAATTAAATGTTTGGGCTTCCTAGGTAGCACTAGTGGTGAAAAAATATCTGCCAGCCAACACAGTTAACACAAGAGACACAGGTTCAATCCCTAAGTCAGGACGATCCCCTAAAATGGGAAATGGCACCCCACTCCAGCATTCTTGCCTGGAAAATACCAATGGGCAGAGAAGTCTGGTGGGCTACAGTCCATGGGGCTGCAAACACTCAGACACGTCTGAGCAAGCAACTGAGAACACATTAAATGTTTAAAAAAGAGAAAACATCAAATGAAAAATCAGCATGATCTCTCTCTCTCTCTTTTTTTTTTTTTGTAAAATGTAACTCTGGCATTATGCTAAGGACTATTAGTCACTGGGTGTTTCAATCTTAATATATCTCTATATCCTCAGATCAATAGAGATTATATTAACCATTCCCCAGAAATATACACAAGCCACCATACAGCAGCTTAAAAAGTTATCAACCCTTCTTCAGCTGTTAGGCCTGCCTCCAGTCTGATATGGGACCTGACAAGCCAGTCATTACATCCTTCTAATGTTACTCTTAATCTGGTCCCTTTTTGATTGTTTGTTTTGTTGTTGTTGAGTTGTGTGAACTGTTTGTATATTTTGGGAGTTAAACCCTTGCCAGTTTCACCATTTGCAAATATTTTCTCCCTTTCCATAGGTGGTGTTTTTGTTTTGTTTATGGTTTCCTTTGCTGTGTTGTCACTTTTTTTAGACTTCACAATGTTACATACTCACAGCTAGATGATACAGTTTGAATCAGCCTTAGGTAACCATATACCCATAATATATGAGAGCTGAAGAAAGTTACTTATTTACTTCAGCTCTACCTGAAATGTTAGTGATATGCTTTATACAATTGTTTAAAGGAGCAGAAGATTCCTTCTTTTCCTAATTCTATTTCCAAGGATTGGAAACGATGAGACTTCATTTCCTATATCTACTTCTCTTCAATTTGTCAGTTGGAAAAGAATATGCTAATTAAATCAATTTACCAATATTATATATTGGAGAAGGGCATGGCAACCCACTCCAGTATTCTTGCCTGGAGAATTCCATGGACAGAGGAGCCTGGCAGGCTAGAGTTCATGGGGTCGCAAAGCATCAGGCACAACTGAGTGACTAACCCACAAACACAGACTCAATGTATCCACCACTCTCTATCTACTTCTACTGTCTAACATTCAAGATATTTTTTTCTGCAATAAGAAGAAAGTCATACTGACAATATTCTAGTGAAGTCACATGAAGGGTGATTATTCACCAGTTTGGGTTTTATTCGGTGCCTTTTATAAGGCGACAAGCCCAATATAGTGAGTGGTTCCTGATTCCATTTCAACCACATTAAGGAATCCATGAGATTATTGTGAAGAGGGAGAAAGCAGAGTCCAGACAATGAAGACAGCCACAGAAGGCCAGATGACAGAAGGGAAATGTATCGGGGCTTCAGGAGCCACGGAATCTCCGGGACTGCAGAGGGAGAGATTGATTCACTCTCTAACACTTGGACCAACCACCCAAACTGCATTTGTTTTCTTAAAATATTTTCAGGCTATCAAGGCTCTTGGGGCAGCTTTACAAGTGACCACAGTGGAGGGCCACTAGGAGGATGCCTTTTAAAGACCCAAGGAAGACCCACTTCTCCAAATCCTTTTCAGCCCAATTGTCATTGCCACCAAGAGTAAGTGATTCATTATTTGGCTCTACACAGGTGTGAGAAAGACACATAGAATCTCAATCACAGAGGGAAACTTAGAGGTCAACCTTATAGTCAATACAGACATCTCCTCAAGAGCATCCCAAAATATGCTTGATAAGAACCTCCTTAGACATGGGTAATGAGAAGGAACGCACAGAGCACAAGATAATCCTTTCCAATGATGAACAGCTCTAGTCATTAAAGTCTTGACTTTGCCAGTTTCTATCCACCATAACTAGCTCTGCCCTCTGGGCTTCCGTGGTGGCTCAGTTGTTAAAGAACCCGCCTGCAATGCCAGAGACCCAGGTTCAATCCCTGGGTCAAGAAGATCCCTTGGTGAAGGGAACGGCGATCCACCAGTGTTCTTGCCTGGAGAAGTTCATGGACAGAGGAACCTGGCAGGCTACAGTCCATGGGGTCACAAAGAGTCAGACACAACTCAGTGACTGGGTCAGCTTTCACTGGATCTGCAGAAAACAAACCTAAACTCTCCTCTAGCTTTTCCGATGTTTGAAAACAGCTGTCTTGTCCAATTGAGTCTTCTCTTCCCCAAACTGAACAAACGCTGCTTCTTCACCTATTCCTCACCTTTCAAAGTCCCAGGTTAAAATGGCAAATTCTTGGCATGAACATCTCCCATTTCTTGAAAGTAAGAGAGGTGAGTGGTGTCATAGGTTTGATCCAGATGAAAGTGAGGAAGACCGAAGGAACAGTGGTCAAAGTAACATGTGGATTACTTTTCAGTTTCCAAAAACCAGCCAGGCTAACACAATCCTTCATAAAAGTCATTTAAGATTTATACTTGCCTACTTACAAAGAACTTCTTGACACAACATTGCTGATATCAGTGAGATTTACACAAGGCTGTAATGGGTGAGAAAGCCCATTGGACATGAAAACTATACCAATCAATCAATTCATTCATTGTACATATACTAAGGGTCCTATGTATTAAAAATTGAGATCTTATTAAGAACTAGTATTATTAAAATGGGGTCTTCCCAAGCGGTGCTAGTGGTAAAGATCTCGCCTGCCAGTGCAAGAGACGTAAGAGACCCAGGTTCAATCGTTGGGTTGGGAAGACTCCCCTGGAGAAGGAAATGGCAACTCACTCCATATATTTGCCTGGAGAACCCCATGGGCAGAGCGGCTTGGTAGGATCCATGAGGTTGCAAAGAGTTGGACACGATTGGAGCAATTGAGCACATTATTAAAATGAAAGTTCCCTTTATGAAATGCTTTCTAGATATTCATCATTACTGAAGTTCAACACAGACATGCTTCTTAGAACAGAAAATTCCATTTCCCAGCACTACCCCCCACCCCATGTCCAGTAGAGATGCTAACTGTGGAATGGAATTCACAGGTCACAGGAATCACCCAGAAAAACACAGTGATTTTGAGATTCACAACATGTGTTGCATCACAAGTTTGGTTATGAAGAAAGGTCTGATTGTTGCCAGATATTTACCCTTGAGATAATATTGTTGCAAGACTTCCTTCCCACTGAATGAAATCCCTTCTTTTCCACTCCCATGGCAAGAAGGTTGCTTTGAATATCTTTTCTCAGCTGGTACATGCAGAAAGCTTGGAGCTATTTTTCTCTTTAAAATGTTAGAAAGAAACTCTTTTTTTGTACTTCCATATGACTGGCACTTTATAAAACACTCTTAAAACCTCAGCCAATACATCCTGAGGGACTAAAGAAGAAAACAGGCAAAATAGCAAAATGTTTCAGCTGACAAAATCTCTACAGTCTGCTGAGCAAGACTCATTAATGGGGAAAGAAGACAGAGGTTCCTATCCCTATCAAAGTAGCAATAGCGAGGGCTTCCTTGGTGGCTCAGTGATTAAGAATTCGCCTGCTAATGCAGGAGACATGAGTTCGATCCCTGGTCTGGGAAGATCCCACGTGCTGTAGGGCAACTAAGCCTATGCGCCGCAACTACTGAGCCCACACACCCGAGAGCCTGTGCTCTGCAGCAAGAGAAGCCACGGCAATGGGAAACACGCGCACCACAGCTAAAGAAAGCCCCTGCTCCCCGCAGCCAGGGAAAGCCTGCACAGCAACAAAGACCCACCACAGTCGAATGAGTAAATCCATTCTTTCTAAAGTAGTAATAGTGATAGCATATGACTATTGTCATAATTTGAATACTTTGTGCCAGGCATTGTTCTTTATGTGGATGAACCCATTTAGCTCCCAAAAACAACCCTGTGAAGTAAATACCGCTCTTACCCGTTTGACAAGTGAAGAGTGGGAAAAAAGAAGTTAAGTAACTCACTCAAGATCATACAGCTAGCAGGAAATGGCAGTGCTAGGATTCAAAATCTGGAGGCTGATTTCTTACTATTTTTCTATATCACTTCCATATCTGTATGCTGTGTATCACATGATGTATAAGATAAGTCACATGAAACTCATTTGAGTTCAATGCCAGCAACTGTATCAGTGACTTTAAACTTGTTCCTGCATGGCCAGAATATTCCCAGCTGGCTTTTAATTCTATCCAGCAAAACTGGCACCATCCTGGCTCAGAGCCCAGGTCAAGGCCCAGAGAGACTCTTATCACCAGTGGGTGGCAATATTGTTACATGGAGCCACTGGGGGGCAGTGAAGGCCTGACATCTTCCCTAAAAGTGTAAAGGCCTCGCGACTTTATGGACAGATCATTCCAGGTAGCTCCCCAAAGACAATGTCTCAACTGTCCCCAAAGCACTTAGGATAATCCTCCAGCAGGATAGACCGGTCTGGATTATGAGAAGGCCCAGGAAACTATTCATTCAAATCATTTTTCCTCGGCCCTGCCATAATATCCCTGGTTTATCTCAATCATAAACGACACACTCCTTCTCGCATTACAGCAGCATGTCTTCCTCCGGCCTCCTTAGGAGCAGTGACTCTACAACTTGTGTACCTGCAATTTCACTAACCTAGGGTAGATGTTAAGTAAATGGATGAATGAGTAACTCTCAGTTCTTCAGATGCAATCAATTCCACTCTAAAAAAACCATCTAAGAAATAACTGCAGAAGCCTCTATAGTTGCCTAAAATGAAGCCTGACTTCACTGGTGACTCTAGGCTAGGTTTAGCCATCCAAGGATCCTCAGAATAGAGTGAACCCAAGAAATCCTCCCAACGCCTTCTGGTCTGGACACTTAAAACTGCAGTACCTGATCTGTCTTTACATTGACCTTGTTGTTCCACAAAACAGTCTCAATTTAAGCAGAACAAATGCCAAGCTGACCTCGGGGTAATTCCAATAAAGTAGGTTTAGTAACTGATGGCATCAAGGACTTTTCTAAGGAAGTCCACAAGAATCCAGGGACAGAGCCTTTATGTGAAAGAACCCACATTTGTGTAAAATCTGAGAAGCTTTGATTTTTCGTTTTTTCCCCCAATCCAAAACATTTCTAGCAGACTGTCATATGTCTACAATCCTACTATTAAAAAGCTGGGCCCTTGAAATTAGGTAGATAATTTATGACATATGCAAAAAACTGTTACAAGGTTTTTAACCATGAAAAATGAGGGAAATAGGTGATTTTTTTAAAAAAAATACCCTTTTAATTTTTAAGTAAAAATTAATAAAATTTAAAATATGTTCCTGTTTTTTAAAAAAATTTACTAGGGTACTTATAAAGGTTGGAATTTTTAAAATACATGTATGTCTTTCCTTTCTCAGCACTTTGTCAAATATCAAGGACTTGTTTTCTCACTCAGGCAGTCACTCAGGCTGTGTCTACCCTTCTAGTTGTAACACATTAATGTAAAGCTAGTAAGACTCTCTCATCATTAAAATCTGGTTTACGTTGATGATTATTAAAAATATCTGAGGGCTTCCCAGGTGGCTTGGGGTAAAGAATCAACCCGCCAATGCCTGTAAATTCAAGAGATGCGGGTTCGATCCCCAGCTCAGGAAGATCCACTGGAGAAGGAAATGGCAACCCAATACACTATTCTTGCCTGAAAAATCCCACAGACAGAGGAGACTGGAGGGCTACAGTCCATGGAATCTCAAAAGAATCAGACATGACTTAGCGAGTAAACAACAATAATATGTATAAATTCATTGTGGAGAATTGGTAAAATATAGAAAGTACTGAATAATATGTAAGAAATTATCTCTATTGATGTTTTGATGCATATTCTTCTTGTCTTATATTTTTCACTTATATACATATATACAGATAATTTTTTATAAAAATATAATCTACATCTGTTCATGGTAGCTCAGTTGAAAGAATGCCTGCAGTGAAGGAGACCCGGGTTCAATCCCTGGGTCAGGAAGACCCCCCTGGAGAAGGAAATGGCAGCTACTCCAGTATTCCTGCCTGGAAAATCCTATGGACAGAGGAACTTGGTGGGCTACAGTCCATGGGGTCACAAGAGTCAGACACAACTTAGCGACTAAACCACATCTGTTCACATACTTCATTCTTTTTATTCTTTAATGTCTATTTTCCATTTTCTCTATTTCAGTCTCTTTCCCTCTGTGAATTATAGAATTTTTCTTTATGCATCCATATGTAAGTCTATCTGTTTAACTCTCACACAGTTGGAGAGACAAAAGCCATTCAAACCATGCTCCTCCTCTAAAATTAAATGGAAAAAAGATAAACAGATGATAAATAGCTGATTGATAGATAAACAGACAAAAAATAGATACTAGATAACAAGAGGATAAAGAAAGAAGGAAGGAAATAAGGAAGAATGTATGTATTGTTTGTTAATGTAGATCTTCTGCATATCTTAAATGGCTTTGTGACTTTTGATAGAAAAGAATTTTTCTTGCCTCTATTTTAGATTCCATCAGGACCATCAGTTGTTCTTCTCATACTTGTTATTTTTAAATCACCCTTCCTCATATCTACAGAAATTCTTTGTACTATCTCAGGTTTAGGCATAATTATTTGCATTGACTGCAATTTAAATTGACTGTTTCTACACAATTTCCTTGGACGTTCGTTTCTTTCCTATTTCCTAATCATTTTGTAATTTAGTATATTATCTTATGACCCAGTGGTAAAGAATCCACCTGCCAAGCAGGAGATTCAGGAGGCATAGTTTCAATCCCTGGGTCGGGAAGATCCCTTGGAAGAGGAAATGGCAACCCACTCCAGTATTCTTGCTTAAAATATCCCATGGACAGAGGAGCCTGGTGGGCTATAGTATGTGAGGTCATAAGAGTTGGACATGACTGAGCACACAAACATAGTATCTCAGGGCTAGAAGAAATTCTGAAATACATCCTGTTTTGCCTAACACATCTTCCCTTCCCCAGATCTTGTGCTTCTCTCTGTGTCTGAATTCCTTCTGAAACACACCCCCTTGGCGACCACCTAGCCAAGATAGATATCTTTAACAACAGAAGTTCACTACTACCTCTTGAGATGACCCAGGACATTTTTACAGTGCTCTGACAATTAAAATACCCTTCTGTCATTACCATTGCTATTTCTAACTGCTGGAATTTCACAGGAAAGTTTAACCATAAACTTCTCTGCCTAAAAGCTCCTTGAAAAATAATTCTGTTTATAGTAGCATCAAGAAGAATAAAACACTTAGGAAAAAAATCAAGAAGGCAAAAGACTTACATATTGAAAACTATAAAACATTGTTGAAACAAATTAGACACCAATAAATGGAAACATGTCTTGTGTTTCATGGATTAAAAGACAATGTTGTTAAGATGTCAATACTACCCAGAGGTTTATGGATTTGATGCAGTCCCTAGCCAAATCCTCGTGATATTTTTGTAGAAATATAAAAATCCATCCTAAAATTCATGTGAAATTTCAAAGGACCCCAAATGACCAAAAGAAAAAAAGAAACTTACAAAAGAAGAGCAAAGTTGGAGATCTCACACCGCCTGATTTCAAACCATACTGTAAAGCTGCAGCAATCAAAACAGTATAGTACTGGTGTGGAGACAGACATAGGGATCCATGGAATAGAAGTGAGTCTAGAAATAATCTCATACATCTGTGATCAACTTAGGAGTCAACTGAGGGGTCAACAAGGGTGCCAAGACCATTCAATGGAGGGAAGAATTGTCTTTTCAACAAATAATTCAGAAACAACTGCACAGACAAGTGCAAAATGATGAAGTCATTTACACCATCTACAACCAATACCATCTACAACCAATACCTTCTACAACCAATACTTAAAACGGATCAAAGACCTAAACATGAGACCTAAACCTATAAAACTCTTAGAAAAAATGTAGAAGGAAAATGATACTGAATTTGGCAATAATTTCTCAGATGTAATGACAGAAGCACAGACAATGAAAGACAGACAATTTGAACTACATTAAAGTTAAATGCTTTTGCATATCAAGACACTATCAACAGTGGTAAGGCAACACACACTATAGGAGAAAATGTATACAAATTACATATCTGACAAGGAGTTAATATCAAGAACATAAAAAAGAATTTCTACAACTGAACAGAAAAAAAAAAAACAATTAAAAATGGACAAAGGACTTAGATATCACTCCAGAGAAGATATACAAACACCAAAAAAGCATGAAAAAAAAAAGAAAAAGATGCTCAGCCTCACTAATCATAGGGAAATGCAAATCAAAACCACAAAACATTACTTCACACCCATCAGGCTAGCTATTATTAAAACAAACCAACACAAGAACCTAAAAACAGGAAATAACAAGTGTTGGTAAAGACAAGGAAAATTGGAACCTTTGAGCACTGTTGGTAAGAATATGAACTATAGGAGCCACATTGGAAAACAGTACAGTGTTCCCTTAAAAAAATTAAAGGGAGAATTATCATGAAATCCTGCAATTTCACTTCTAAGTATATACTTGAAAGAATTGAAAGCAGAATCTGAAAAAATTATTTGTATACCAATGTTTGCAGCAGCATTGCTCACAATAGCCAAAAGGTGGAAACAACCCAAGTGCCCACCAATAGATGAATGAATAACAAAATGTGTTACATACGCACAGCAGATTATTCAGCCTTTAAAAAGAAGGAAATTCTAAGACATGCTACAATGTGAGTGAATCTCCAGGACATTCTGTTAAGTGAAATAAGCCAGTAACAAAAGGACAGATTGATTGATAATGTTGATTCCACTTAAATGAGATATCTAGAGTGATCAAATTCATAGAGACAGAAAATGGAATGGTTTCCAGGAGACAGAGAGGAAGGAGTGGGGAGTTTTTGTCTAATGGATACAGAATTTGAGTTTTGGAAGATGAAAAGAATTATGGAGTTGGATAGTGGTGATATAAATCATGCTGCTGAACTCTGCACTTAAAACTGGTTAAAATGCAAACTTTATGTTATAAATATTTACCACAATTTTTTTACTTAAAAAAAATAGTCAAATAAATGAAGGCAACCAACACAGCCTCACAAAGGAATCTCACAGCCATCTCCTTCTGCTGTTCATCCTATTACATAAAGTCCAGTCATCCTCAGGTCACTCTCTGAATATCCTTCAGCTACCAGCCTATAACCCATTTAGTCCATGGGCCATAGACCTCGGCATGACAATGACCAGTTAGTTAAGAAGAGAAAAAGCCAAGACTTCCCTGGTGGTCCAGTGGTTAAGACTCTGCGCTCCCAAAGCAGGGGGCCCGGGTTTGACCCCTGGCCCAGGAACTAGGTCCCACATACCACAGAAAAGATCCTGCATGCAGCAATGAAGATTCTGAGTGCTACAAGTAAGACTCAGCACAATGAAAAAAAGGAAAAAACCTATTATCCCCTACGCTTCTGTTACTAGACTATTATCACTACAGCCAGAGTCCTACTAGTTGATTGTCACGTTGTTAATTCCTATAGCGTTAACTGCCCAACTGCTAAAGGCTGTGTGCTTTTCTAATATGCCACCACTAAAAACCTTTTGTCAGTTAAAACTCTTTCAGTGATTAAAAAGAAATACAAATACACGAAATCTGTGCAAAAAACTTAAGCAAAAACAAGAAATGTATTGGTTCATGTAAATGTTCCCAAAATGGTGCTGGCTTAAGGTATGGCTTGATTCAGGGATTTAAACAATGTCACCTGGTCTCAATTATTTTCTTCTCTTAGCCCAGCTCTGCTCTTCTTCTCTTGTCTTTATTCTTAGGCCCTCTGCCCCTGAGATGTCCCCTATAACTCCTGGCTTCAGGGGTGGTAGGACAAAACTTGCTCCCAGCAATCCCAAAATATCCAAACTGTCATGGGCTTTCATGGGCTCTGATTGGGGCACATCCCTGAACCAATCTCTGTGGACAGGATAGTGCTGGTGTGGATTGGCTTAGTTCTAGTCCCATGTGCCAGCCCTGAGCAGGAACTAGTCAACTCCCTGGGCTAAAAGAGGAGAGGAGATAGTCCATAGAGGATAATAAGGTTAAGGTCACCAGCAGGGTAAGGGGATGTTGAGGAACAAAAACTACAGGTTCAGGCTTCCTTTGCAGTCCGCTGGTTAAGAATCCCCGTTGGAATACAGGGAAGACGGATTTGTTCCCTTGTCTGGGAAGATACCACATGCTTTGGGACAACTGGGCCCATGTGCCACAACTACCGAACCTGCACTCTAGAACCCACAAGCTGCAAATGCTGAGCCCCCATGCAGCAACTAACTGAAACCCGCATGGCTAGAGCCCATGCTCTACAAGAGAATCCACTGCAATGAGAAGCCCGCACACTACAACTAGAGAGTAGCCCCTGCTCCCTGCAACTAGAAAAAGCCATCACACAGCAGTGATGACCCAGAGCAGCCAAAAATAAACAAACAAACAAATATTAAAAACAAAAAACTACAGGCTCAAAGTGAAAGTGTTAGTCACTCAGTAGTGTTAGACTCTTTGCAACCCCATGGACTGTAGCCCACCAGGCTCCTCCTTCCTTGCGATTCTTCAGGCAAGAATACTGAAGCAGGTTGCCGTTTCCTTCTCCAGCAGATCTTCCCGACCCAGGGATCGAACCTGGGTCTCCCAAATTGCAGGCAGATTCTTTACCATCTGAGCTACCAGACAGGTTCAACCACCATTCAGTTAGTTCAACCGAATATTTTATGGACTAAAAGATATTGCCTTTAGTTTATCTCTACTAAATACAATGTTGTTAGAATCCTTCCGGTAAATCATTCAGAATTCTATTCTATCAGGCAGTGCATTCCTTGTCTCTCTCAGCTGTGTGTACGTAACAGTGTGGTGAGTGTGCCTTACAGATTTTATTGCACTCAGTGATGAGTACACATTTATGTATCACATTTATACATGTGATATAAACAGGTTATAAACACCATGTACTTCAGCCCACCACCATGACCTTCCTTTTGAAGTGACATCTCCAGTATCTTCGATATCAAGTCATACAACCTGACACCAGGCCCATCTTTATGCTTAAGTCTTGGCCCTGTTTCTTGTGTCCAGAGATATTATGAACAATCTTCACACAATGTCTGTGGTCCTGGGAGGGCTTCTAGTAGAGAGTGAATGCTCTATGCCATCTATGCATCCTTCATCTAGCCATCATCAGAAAGACCTTTTTCTTTATATCCACCAGATTCCAAAGGTTCCTGAAACATGCACACTCTCAAGAAAAAGCGGTAACAGTAGTAGTAGCCAAGTATATACAGCATTTACAACACACTATGCCCTGTTCTAAAAGCATATAGGGTTAAATATTAACTCATTTATTCCTCACAGCAACTTTATGAAGCACATGGTTATTATCATCATCATATCCATCTTGAAGACAAGGAAACCAAGACCCAGAGAGTGTAACTGGCCCAAATTTACACAGCTGGTTAGTACAAACCAGGAATTGAACCCCACTGTTGCAGCGCCAGAGTCTTACACTTACAGAGAAGTGGCACTTGCCTTTCACATCCATTACCACTCACTCCCAGGCTTCAGTCAAATGTACATGTGGGTTGGCTTTGAAAGAAGCTCCTACAGTAACAAATCTACCATGGTTAAATTAGGGAGCAGCTACTCACTTCACAAGGCAGTTTGTTGTCGCAAGTGAATCATTTTCAGTGACAAGCTTCTCCTGGAACACGTCAGCTGGTTAAAAAGTCATTAGTGACTTCCCAGAAGTACTGGGAAAAGGAAACCAAGCCAAGGGGTTAGGACCACTGCCAACTAAAGATCCATTAGAACTATAAAGTGTCTCTAGTATAACGTCCACATTAGTAGAAAAACACAATTCTAAGAACTTTTCTTATACACGTATATTTTCCCTGAACCACGGCCATGTGTGGGAGATATTAAGTAGGGGGCCTCGGCACAGCACTTCACAAGAGGTGTCCTCATAAACAAAACTTCTCTCCCAGTCCTTTCATTGCTCCCCTGGGGTCACCTAACCCACAGTTCTCTTGTCACTTTCGGCAATACTATTAGTTGGTTCAAACATGCGAAAAGGTATAATCCAAGTGGCTAAGAAGAGGAGGAGAAAGAGATGGGGCATTTCCTCTTGCCTTCCCCTAGTACAGAGTCTAGCAGCAGCTGCTTCTCTTTCAGCAGGAGGGTCCTTTCCCCAGAACCAGACCTCACTGGGCTCACATGTAAAGAACCTGCCTGCTAGCTCAGGGGATGCAAGAGATGAGGTTCAGTCCCTGAATCAGGAAGATCCTTTGGAGGAGAAAGTGACAACCTACTCCAGTATTCTTGCCTGGAAAATTCCCTGGAGAGAGGAGCCTGGCGGGCTACAGTCCATGAGACCACAAAGAATTGGGCACAACTGGGCAACTGAGCATGCATCAAATTCAAAGGAGTTGCATATAGCTCTGTTTCTGTTAATTAAAAAATCTTTACAGTTGCTTTACAATGTTGTATAAGTTTCTTCTATACAGCAAAGTGAATCAGCTGTATGTATACACATATCCCCTCTTTTGTGGACTCCCTCCCCATTTAGGTCGCCCCAGAGCACTCAGTACAGTTCCTTGTGCTCTAGAGTAGGTTCCCATCTCATTCGTTATCCATTTTATACCTAGCATCAGTAGTGTATACATGTGAATCTCCATCTCCCCATTCATCCTCCACCCCCTCTCCCCACTGGTGTCTGTATATTTGTTCCCTATGTTTGTGTGATACAGCTCTTTCTTTTGGATTCACCATGTCATGAAACCCCAGATGGTTCAAATGAAGGGCTTTTGTGAAGGGACTGCATGCAGAGATGAGGCAGGATTGAAAGGACAATGTTTGTTACCACAGGGAGCCCAGTGAGGTCTGGTTCTGGGGAAAGGACCCTCCTGCTGAAAGAGAAGCAGCTGCTGCCAGACTCTCTACTAGGGGAAGGCAAGAGGACATGCCCCATCTCTTTCTCCTCCTCTTCTCCTCACCAGTCTCCTGCCATTCCCTCCCATGCACACTGAGGGCCAGGAGGCCTGGGTGATGTGCTCAGTAATGTTAGCCCACAGGATTCAGAGCAAGAGGAAAGGGTAGAGAGCGCATCTAGAGGGCAGAGAATAAGGAGCACATTATCTCCTTCAAAGGTGGGTAAACTGAGTCACTGAAAGGGAAAGTAACAGATTTCAGATCAAAAAGGGAAACCCAGAACCACGATAAAGGCTCCACTTTCCAATCTGTTCTCACTGGTTTCAAGTAGTCTGAACGCTTGGAGAGAATCGTTAAATCTCAGAGGACATCTGCTCCCTCAAGCTCCTGCCCAATATATGATGACGTTACAAGGCAGCCCACCGGGGCCCACTGTTCTTCAGAAGTAGTGAAGTTGTGTGTGATCAGTATGACTCAGCCTTCTGCTTAGATTCGCCAGAGATTTTCATGAATCACTTGTGTGGGTGACCCTCTGGGTGTTGTTACTCTTTCAGTGAATTCTCTCCACATACCAAGTTTTTGTCTCTGTTTGATTCATGAAGGTGATTCATCTGAAGAAGTTGATCTGACCATGGTTTATCAGGCAGCATCTAACGGAGATGTCAGTGCTCTGACTGCTGTGATTCGGGAAGACCCTTCCATCCTAGAATGCTGTGACAGTGAAGGTGAGCTATTTATTCATTCTGGAGCCTACAGAATGTCCTTATCTGTCCTTTCAGAAATGGCCTCCAGAGGTGAGCAATGTTAAGAAAATGATATTTGAAAGGCTACTTTGATACTGAAGGGTCAAGGAATATCCTGCCTGTAACCATGTACAGTTCCCTCAGTATTTCATTTAATGAGAATCATGAACACAAATCTTCAAACTCTTTTATATCACCTCTTCTCATAAAGCTGTTCAGTCTGAGTTTGTTTTCAGCTTCTTTGTATGAGTGACAAAAGTAGATAGGCAAAGTAGATGACATTAGAAGAAGGATATGAACAGAAGAGGCTATTTTTGGTAGCAGTGGATGTTAGGGAAAGTGTGGTTATTAAAGCCAGGGAGCTAGGACTTCTGCTTCTGGGAAGACAGGGCAGAAGTAGGACTTTTTTTTTTATTCCTTCTGCTAAATGCAACTAAAAATCCTGAATATTGTATATAGCATAAACATAAGAACACTCTGGAAGGTAGAGAGAAAATGACAGACTAGCTAAGACCTTGAGACCCAAAGAATGACATAGTGGTGAATTTCCTGGGCTTCCTTTTTGCCCCAAATTTCCAAGACTTAGAAGTGAAGAAGCTGACAATGTAAAAATGTCAATGGACAGAGAGCAAAAAAGCCCCCAACAAAAGCCTGCTCTCTAGTCAAAGAACCAAGAAAGGGATCACATAGCAAGACAAAAAACTTTTAGACAATAATGAGTCTACTCCACCCAACACTCCCACCAAAACAACAACAACAACAAACTACAACCTCAACCCCATTCATTCTAGCAAAGACCAAGCTGGGAGCCTGCATCTCCACCTTCACCTGGTAATGAAGTCCCCACATCGCCACCTCTGAGGCAGTGTCAGGGGATTCCTTCTTCAGAATGAGGATTCTCACCACCACCCAGTCATGAAAGGTCTTCTCCCTTAGATGTCAATGAAAGCTAAGTCAGGGACTTAGACTTCTAATCTTACCTGGCAGTACTGAGGTGGTGTCCCCCCTTCATTTCCCGTTTGGAGCAGTATCAGAAAAAAACAGCTAAAATAGAGGATTTAAGCAAGACTTAGGCAACGTATAATGCAATACTCCAAATGTTCAAGTTTCAAAGAAAATCACTTGACACACCAAGTATCAATAAGACCTCAAGCTGAATGGAAAAAACAACCAATAGATGCCAACACTGAGATGACAGATGTTAGAATTATCTGGCAAAGATTTTCAAGTAACCATGGAAAAATGCTTCAGTAAGCAATTACAAGTATGCTTGAAACAAACAAACAAAAAATAGAAAGGCTCGGCAAAGAAATAACAGATATGAAGAAGAATCAAGTGGAAATTTTTAAACTGAAGAATACAATAATTACAATTAAAAACTCAATGGCTAAGCTCAGCAGCAGAATGAGGAAGCAGAGGAAAGGATCAGTGAAATTGGAAATAGAAAAAATAGCAATGAAGCAATCGGAACAACTGAAGGAAAAAAGGGTTAAAAAATGAAGAGGAAGACTAAGAAGAGGAAAGAGGAAGAGAAGAGAAACAAAAAGGAGGAGGAGAGGAAGAGGTGGCAGCCTCAAGGACCTATGGAACTATAACAAAGTATTTATCATCGGTTTCTCTATCCTAGTATTTCTGGGAAGCAATTAATCATTTTTAACCAGTTGGCTTGTCCTGAGAGGAGATTGGAATTCCCTTATCATGACAATAAAATGTGTTGTAAAGTGTGTAGTTGCTCCCTAATTTATCCATGGTAGTTTCTTCATTCATTTTTTAAAGAAGAATTACTTATACATTTGCTTTGGGGTGAGACGTTGGAAATGAGAGAAAATAGAGAAAGTCGATGAACCAAGAAACTAATTCTTTGGAAAGGTCAATAAAGCTTATAAACCTCTACCAATAAGGACAAAAAGGAAAATGAAAGAGATCCAAGTTATCACTATCAGGAATAACCCTGCAGACCTTTAAAGGATAATAAGAAAATATAGCAAACAGCTCTACACACATAATTTGACCATTTAGATGAAATGGAGCAATTCCTCAAAAAAGATAAATAACCACAGTTCACCCAATAGGACTTTATTTGAATAGTTCTATAACTATGAAGGAACTTACATTCATAATTTTAAAATTCCCAGAAAAAGACATCATCAGGCCTAGATGATTTCACTGGGGACTTTGAGAAATTTTTAAATAAAATTAATACCAACTCTACATAATCTCTTCCAGAAGAGAAAGAAACGTTTTTGAGTTACGATTATGAAACTAATATTCAGTTCAGTTCAGTCACTCAGTCGTGTCCGACTCTTTGCGACCCCATGAATCGCAGCACGCCAGGTCTCCCTGTCCATCACCAACTCCTGGAGTTCACTCAGATTCACCTCCATAGAGTCAGTGATGCCATCCAGCCATCTCATCCTCTGTCGTGCCCTTCTCCTCCTGCCCCCAATCCCTCCCAGCATCAGGGTCTTTTCCAATGAGTCAGCTCTTTGAATCAGTTGGCCAAAATACTGGAGTTTCAGCTTTAGCATCATTCCTTCCAAAGAAATCCCAGGGCTGATCTCCTTCAGAATGGACTGGTTGGATCTCCTTGCAGTCCAAGGGACTCTCAGGAGTCTTCTCCAACACCACAGTTCAAAAGCATCAATTCTTCAGTGCTCAGCCTTCTTCACAGTCCTACTCTCACATCCATACCTGACCACAGGAAAAACCATAGCCTTGACTAGACGGACCTTAGTCAGCAAAGTAATGTCTCTGCTTTTGAATATGCTATCTAGGCTGATCATAACTTTTCTTCTAAGGAGTAAGTATCTTTTAATTTCATGGCTGCAGTCACCATCTGCAGTGATTTTGGAGCCCAAAAAAATAAAGTCTGACACTGTTTCCACTATTACTCTGATACCAACATATGACAAAGATGATATAAAAAATAAACCTATAGACCAATACTCCACATGAATACAGATATAGACAGACATCCTTAGCAAAATATCAGCAAATAGGGACTTCTCTGATGGTCCAGGAGTTAAGACTCTGCACTTCCAATGCAGGGGGCACAAGTCCAATCCCTGATTGGGGAACTAAGAGTCTACATGCCGTGAGGTATAGCCAAAAAATAAAAAACAAATAAAAAATTTTTTAAACCAGCAAACAGAATTCAGTAATCTATAAAAAAGAATTATATACCAGGACAAGATGTGGCTTGTTCTAGGAATGTAAGTCCATTTCAACACTTGAAAATTGAGGCTTCCCTGGTGGCTCAGTAGTAAAGAATCTGCCTGCCAGTGCAGGAGACATGGGTTCGATCCCTGGTCCAATAAGATCCCACATGCTATGGAACAACTAAGCCCATGCACCAGAGCTACTGAGCCTGTGCTTTGGAGCAGCAACAAGAGAAGCCAGCATACTCCACCTAGAGAAGAGCCCCCTCTTGCCACAACTGGAGAAAAGCCAATGCAGCAACGAAGACCCAGCATAGTCAAAAACAAATAAACCTTGAAAAAAGAAACTTGAAAAATTAACCAATGTGTCATTTTAACCAGCTAAGAAGAAAACCCACATGATCATATCAGTTGATGCATAAAAAACATTTGACAAAATTCAGCACACATTCATTATTAAAAACTCTCAGAAAGATAGGTGTGGAGGAGATCTTCTTCAATTTGATAGGTAGTATCTACAAAAAACCCTAGAGCTAACGTTTTACTTACTGGTGAAAGACTGAATGCTTTGCCCCTGAGATGGGCAACAAAGCAAAAAAGTTTATTCTTTCTCATATTCAACATAGCCCTGGGAATTCTAGCCAGTGCAAAAAAGCAAGAAAAGAAAAGAAAAGAAAAAAAAACAAGCATACATATTGAAAAAGAAAACTGTTCCTTTTTTTGCACAACTTGATTGTCTACATAGGAAATACTAAAAAACCTATCAAAAACTCAAACTAATGAATTGAGCAAGGTTCCAGGATACAAAATCAATATACAAAACCAAATTTATTTCTATTGATATACACTAGAAATGAACACATGGACATCAACATTCAAACCACAATACCAAGTAAAATCACTCAATAAAAAAATATTTAGGTGTGAATAAAACAAAATACATTCAAGACTTACATACTCTAAACTATAAAATGCTGATGAAAGAAATCAAAGATCTAAAATAAATGGAGAGATCATGTTCATGGATTAGAAGATTCAATATAGTAAACATGAAATGCTCCCCAAATTCATATACAAGTTTAATGCAATTTCTGTCAAACTCAAGTAAGATATCTTTTGTGGATATAGACAAGATTATATAAAATTCATATAGAAAGCAAAGAAACTAGGAGAGTTAAAACAATTTTGAAAAAGAAGAATGAAGTAGGGGAGAATTCAGTTCAGTCGCTCAGTTGTGTCTGAGTCTTTGCGACCCCATGGACTGCAGCACGCCAGGCTTCCCTGTCCATCACCAACTCCTGGAGCTTACTCAGACTCATGTCCATTGAGTCGGTGATGCCATCCAACCATCTCATCTTCTGTCGTCCCCTTCTCTTCCTGCCCTCCGTCTTTCCCAGCATCAGGGTATTCTCAAATAAGTCAGTTCTTTGCATCAGGTGGCCAAAGTATTGGAGTTTCAGCTTCAACATCAGTCCTTCCAATGAACACCCAGGACTGATCTCCTTTAGGATGGACTGGTTGGATCTCCTTTCAGTCCAAGGGATGCTCAAGAGTCTTCTCCAACACCACAATTCAAAGGCATCAATTCTTCGGTACACAGCTTTCTTTATAGTTCAACTCGCACATCCATACATGACCACTGGAAAAACCATGTCTTTGACCAGACAGACCTTTGTTGGAGAAGTAATGTCTCTGCTTTTTAATATGCTGTCTAGGTTGATCATAACTTTTCTTCCAAGGAACAAGCATCTTTTAATTTCATGACTGCAGTCACCATCTGCAGTGATTTTGTATTACTAATCACCTCCAATAAGTGTGTGCTGTACCTGTCTGCCTAGTCAGCATTGCTTGCTAAAGATACTTTCAGATTCTGCATTGTTCAAACCAACTCAGGCTTAACCCTGCCTGTTATGTCCCAAATTATGCTGATTCCCAAGGTAGTAATAAATAAACTTTATCATCTGCACAAAATGTTTTAATCAAGCAATTACAGCAAGATTACAAAAGATTTAACAGGGTCTAAAAATACATAATTTATATTGGGCTGGCTAAAAAGTTCCTTCAGTTTTTAAGTAGAAACTCTCTTATGTATTTTCTGCTGATTAATTCTAGACACTTTTCATCTAGTGCTATTTTCAGTCGGTCTATTTGACAGCAATAGAAAGTGAAAGTCAAGTCACTCAGTCGTGTCCGACTCTTTGCAACCCCATGGACTGTAGCCTACCAGGCTCCTCAGTCCATGGAATTTTCCAGGCAAGAGTGCTGGAGTGGGTTGCCATTTCCTTCTCCAGGAGATCTTGCTGACCCAGGGATCAAACCCAGATCTCCCGCATTGTGGGCAGACACTTTACCATCTGAGCCACCAGGGAAGCCCTGGGGGCAATAGTTGGAATTAATTGTTTGGTTTTTCCAGGAGCTCATAATAGAGGACAACCTTCCTATCCCACCATATACATGTCACCTTCTTTGGATTGAAGACTGACTTGTGGTGTGGTTGGTGGTGGTTCATTTCACTTGTCCCACAGTCTTTTATGTTCCCACATTATTGTACAGAATCCACTTGTCATTACCCATCACAATTTGTTTCAAAAGCAAAATGTTTTTGTTACGTTTAAGTAGAGAATCACATGCAGAAATAAGGTCAAAAGTGTTTTTTCCTTAACTTATATGGAATCCAAACATCGAAGTGATTAGCATAACCAAGCAGGTGCAAATGATTTTCCATACTTGATTTGGAAATTTTGATATATCAGCTACCTTCTGTGTGGTATAATGTTGATCGTTCTCAGTTAATGTCTTGATTTGATCGTTATCAGCTTCAACTGGTCTACCCAACTGTGCAGCATCGTCCAGCAAGAAATCTCCAGCATGAAACTTCACAAAATACTTTGACATGTTTGATCAGTCACAGCACCTTTCCCATACACTGCACGAATGTTTTTTTGAGTTTCCATTGCACTTTTATCTTTGTTGAAATAATAAAGCATAATATGCTGAAAATGTTGCTTTTTTCTTCTGTCTTGAATATTAAAATAGCTACAAAAATTCACCAATTTTGATAATTTTTTTAAATGCATGCTGATGTGACAGCTATCACAGTACAACCAAACAAAATTGTTTAGAATGAAGTTAGAGACAAGTGAGCACTACTAGAGACAACTTATAGAAAAAGAAAAAAAACTTTTGGCCAACCCAATATAAATGCAGCAACAATCATCGTCTCTCTTCAGCTCAGCAGCTGAATTTGTGTTGAGGGTAGTTCATCTGCAAAGAGCATAATAAATGAACAGGCAAATAAAGTCGACTCATGTATTTCACAAGTCAAACATTTTTAAAAGCTGTTGAAATGTCTCATTCCAGGATGTACACCCTTAATGCATGCGGTTTCTGGACGCCAAGTGGACACAGTGAAGCTGCTGTTGAAGATGGGAGCCAATATTAACACGCAGGATGCTTATGGCCGCACGAGTCTCTGCCTGGCAACCTATCTGGTACCAACTGTATCTGTGGCGGGTGTGAAGGAGTGGGGTGGACTAGATATATTGCTACGGGGCCCCTACTTGCAGAAGAGTGATCTTCGATTTGTGCAGCTGGTCAATAGAAATAGAAGTGAAGAAATTTTGCCTTAATCATCTCTAACATTTATATAATCACTTAGAATTGGTAGCATGGATTTAAGTCATTTTGGATCTTCCTGATAAGCCTCTAGGAGCTTCCCTGGTGGCTCAGTGGTAAAAAATTCGCCTGCCAATGCAGGAGATGCAGGATCGATCCATGGGTAGGGAAAATCCCCTGGAGAAGCAAATGGCAACCCACTCCAGTATTCTTGCCTAGAGAATCCCATGGACAGAGGAGCCTGACGGGTGACTGGCTATAGTCCTTGGGGTTGCAAAAGAGTCAGATGTGACTAAGCAACTAAACAACAACAAGCAACAAGCAACAGAATACACTGGAATCAAGGGACACTTCTAAAATTCAAATTTCACATTTCTTGGGCTGGATAGCCACTTCAGAGACAGGGAGAAGTTCCCTAGATCACGGTGAGCAGTGAGCTTAGCGAGTTGCCACTGTTGCATACAGCTCTTTCTGGGAACGCATTCTAAGGGCTTGCATAGGAAAGTATGCCTGCATGGCAGCATGGCATTACCCTCTACTGTTGACACCACCTCTGTTTGGAAGCCCAAGGCAGGGCCCCTCACTGGCTCTTCTGAGTTTCCCTGGAGGTGAGAATACATAGCGTCTTAGTGATTACACTGTGAAGCCCACCACTCTCTCTGGCAATGTTTGAATTAAAGTATTGAAGAGAAACTTGACAAAGGGAACATTCAGAAATTGTCTCAGTCACAGATTCAAACTCAATATACAAATAAACTTACCATAGAGGTGTAATCATAGGCAAATTTCTTCACCTCTTTACGCCTCTTTCTTCATTTGTAAAATGTAACAAAAATAATACCCTAAGTTGGTCACAATTGAAGGAGAACCACATGTAGTCACCCAGCACATAGTAGTACAAAACATAGTTTTTTGTTCTAAATAATGACCATGAAATTCAGATGTAGTCAATAGTTTTCTGATTTCTTTTCTGAAGAAGAAAAAAAGAAAACCGCATACATACTTCCATGAAATGTGGCAAAATGATAAAAAATGGTTAAAACCCTCCTCCATCAGAAGATTTATTTTTCAAAAGCTATAAAACTTTGGCAACTCTGAAATTTGTCCGGTATGCTTTCCTTTTGGTCTCCTGCTCATATTTTTCCTTTTAATCAGAGAACTAGATGACTTAGGCATTAGGAATTAAAACCAGATTTAATATCTTAGTAAACTATGACTCAAGACTGAAAACTATTTGCCTCTACTTAACACTCAGATATAATTGGTCAGCTCTACAAAGCCATATTCAATCTTAGAACCTATGAATTTTACTGTGCTTTTGTTGAAAGTTTTTTTTCTAGACTTTTCAGAACTGAAAGGTCTTATCATTATCCTTCCTTCTCTTCCATGCATTTAGTGACATTTTTATTACTACCAGTATTGCAAGGGAAAATATTCAGTAATCTTTCTCATTACTGGGTAATCTTGAGGCTTAACTATACAAGAACGGAATAAAGCAGGGAAAGAAATAGAGTTATATTATATTATTATTCATAATCATAACTGAATTTACTTATAAGTTTATTTATAATTAGGTGGGAAACCCAAGTGATTCTGGATGAATGTTGGAGGTGTTCTCCTTGACATGTGAGCCAAGCTCAGTTATCAGCAGGGTTGGGTCAGTTACTTAAAGTATTAATGAACAGGAAGGAAGGACTGGCCTGCAGTTACAGTTTCCCTTTGAAATCAGAGGGACAGTGGAGAAATGACCCTATTTTAAGTGCTAACCAAGGAGGAGTCAAGCATCAGATGTGGCAATATCAGGTCTCAATCTGGTGAATTTGTAGGCAACAGAGTTCACAGGAGGGGTCTTGCGGAATTCAGAGGTGGATAAAACAACAATTGGGAGCACATAAGAGGGTGCTGGTAATAGATCCATATTCAAGAGCAGAAAGGGCAGTGAGTGGCTGGCAGGGTCCCAGCCATTGGAGTAGAGCTCAGTTTAGAATTCTAGGGATCAGAAAAGAGACTGACTAGAGTAACAAAGATATTATCTTTGGGGTTGCTAGAAAGAGAACTTGGAAAAGGGGATGAAGGGCCATACCTCAGATATAGGTGAACTGAGGCATAGAGTGGAGTTTGGGACATAAAGACTTAGGGACTTCTGTGGTGGTCCAGTGGTTAAGAATCCTCCTGCCAAATCAGGGGACAGAGATTCAATCTGTGGCGTGGGAAGATTCCACTTGCTGATGGGCAACTAAGCCCACGCACCACAGCTGCTGAGTCCAAGCTCCACAACTACTGAAGCCCTCCCACTCTGGACCCCATGCTCCACAACAAGAGAAGCCACCTCAGTGAGAAGCCTGCACGCTGTAACTAGAGAGTAGCCCCCACTCGCTGCAACTAGAGAAGCCCTTGTGCAGCGACAGAGACCCAGTGAAGCCAAAAAGAAATAAATTAAATAATGACATAGGAGCCCAGTTTTAAAAGCAGACCATGGTATCCAGTTTTGAAATTAGCATGATTTGGAGTTAAGCCCAAAAGGGTCTAGAGTTGACTAATCATCCTCATCACTTGCCACCTTTGGCTCTGGAAACTGAGTCTAAAAGGGGAATGAGTCTCAGCGAGTGGCCGTAGAACTGGGGAGACAGAGGCAGAAGACTCTAGGATCCGTCTGCCCCTGACAGGAAAATGTCCTCCGGAAAACTCAAAAATCCACACCTCAAGACCTTCCATCCTCTGCTGTCTGAATGGTAGGTATGGGCCTTAACCAACAACTTCAGGTCAAATAGAATATGTTTTTAGCCAAACCAAAAGAAGAGAGAGAAAGAAAACTGGAGAAAGTTTGTTGGACTCTGTTACTATGTCATGCAGGATTGTGTTGTATACCATTGCTTTTGCTCTTCCAGGGATGGCTGGAAGGCTGTGTGAGTCTACTCAGAAACGGTGCCAAGCACAATATTCCAGATAAAAATGGCCGTCTGCCACTGCACGCTGCCACCGCTGAGCCTGATGTGAGGTACGTCTGTAGCCAGGTTCACACGACATTCAAATTGGGACGTATCCAAGTTGGATTAGAAGCTCACCTAATCCAACCCTTGTAGCAAATAAAAACAAAATCTATCCATTTCTTTGGTATTTTCAGCACACAGGACCACATCTCAATGAATCAAAATACCCTGGAAAAATCTCAACTCTAATATCACTCTCAATTTGACTTCGATAAAACCCTTTTCTCCTAGTCTCTGATTTAGTAAGAAATGCTACGTGTCATCATCTGAATTTGTATATTCATTCACTCAGTCAGTCAATGATTAATTCAATAACTATTTATTGCATGCTTAGAGTGCCTATTATGGACCAAGCATTGCTCTAGGCCTTAGATTTCCCCATGAGCCAGACAGTGGCTCTGACTTCACAGATCTTACTTTTGGGTGAAGGAGTTAAGTGACACACTAGCAAACAAATAAATAGTATAATTTCAAGTAGTGATGAGGGCTATGACGGAAATCAAACAAGGTAAGAGAACATTACTGTCTGAACTCAGAGTCATCAACATTTAAGGGTGGTGTCAGCTACAAATTGGCACTTGTCACTGGCACTTGCCATCTATCTCTGGGTATTTCCCAACTGGCACTAGTGATAAAGAATCCACCTGCCAATGTAGGAGACACAAAAGATGAGGGTTTTATCCCTGGGTCAGGAGATCCCCTGGAATAGGAAACGGCAACTTGCTTCAGTATTCTTGCCTAGAAAATTCCATGGACAGAGAAGCCTGGTGGGCTTCTCTATACAGTCCACGGCGTCACAAAGAGTTGGACATGACTGAGCAACTGAGCACACATCTACCTCTATAAAGATTAACTCACGTGCTGCTATAGCTGCTGATTTTCAAACCCCGCCCCCACCCCTCTCCCACCCACCTCTCACCTCCCCACAACCAGGAAAGGAGTTCAGGAGTTCAGAGCAGAAATGAAACATGCTGTGCTCAGGGGAAAACTGGGAGAACAGGTCTTCAGATGGGTAGATATTTTCAGGAGCCAATGTTATGAGCCCAGTTCTTGTATCTCCTCATATCTAGAAAAGCACTAAAATCCTCCACGGTGATGACTGCTCCTTGTGACTAGCAAAAGCTTCATGAGACTGGAAGAAACCTGGAAAAATGAGCACTTGACTGCATATATTCCCCCCTCCCCAAAATCTCGTATATACGCTGACCTTCCCCGCTTCTTTTCTGGAGTAGTTTCTCAGAGCTACTTGAGTTCTCCCCAGCTACAGTCCTCATTTTGCCCCCAAATAAAACTTAATTCACAAGTCTCATTTTTTTAAGTCAACAGCTGGAAGGAGGCAAAGACCCAGCAAAGGAGACTGAGAGGGCAGGGGGTAACCAGTGGGTTAGCAGGAAAACCAAGAATGTGTGATCCTGGAGGCTATGCAAAGGAAAGTCCTCAAATAATTACTTTCTTGTAAGATGATTGTGCAACAAAGGAAAAAGCTTTGCCCAGAGAGTCCTCTGTACTGAGTGGCCTGGATCCCCAATCTTTCAAAAGCCCCTCCTCGCAGCTTGATAACAAAGTTTCCCAGTATGGAATCAGCAACACTCCAGGCACTTCCTGCACCTTTGCTGACAGAGCAGACCTCTGACAGGAATTTCACATCCCAGAGCTAGGCAGTAGGCCAGCATCTCAGGGGCTGCCTTCTGCTGCCTCCTCCTCCAAACCCTGTGTCCAGAAGTAAACTCAAGCCTGTGGGGGTTGAGGCGACCAAGGCCCCTTCCAGGTTGAGAGGTGATAGGGTTTCTTCATTTCAGTCTGGTTTACACTAAAGTAAGAGGACTTGGGAAATTCCAGGACTATTCCCAACCAAGTCTTGCCTTTTATTATCATTGGATCATATCCAGCAATAATAGAAAACTAAGATTTACTCAAAGCCCAACAAAACAAGGAAGTTTAGAGAAGAAACAGGAAGCCCAGAGCTAACAATCTGTGGACATCATAAAAAGATGACTACCTTTTGATGAAAAAAGAATGACTTTTCTAGACGACCCACAAAAATATTTAGTCACAAAATCATACTGTTTTCCCAAGAGTGTGTGTGTTAATCGCGTCTGACTCTTTGCGACCCCAGGGACTGTAGCCCACCAGGCTCCTCTGTTCATGGAATTCTCCAGGCAAGCATACTGGAGTGGGTCACCACTTCCTACTCCAGGGGATCTTCCTGACCCAGGGATTGAGCCTGGGTCTCCTACGTTATAGGCAGATTCTTTACCATCTGAGCCACCATGGAAGCCTTGCTGCTGCTGCTGCTGCTAAGTCGCTTCAGTCGTGTCTAACTCTGTGCGACCCCAGAGATGGCAGCCCACCAGGCAAGAACACTGGAGTGGGTTGCCATTTCCTTCTCTAATGCATGAAAGTAAAAAGTGAAAGCATTTTAACATAATATAAGTTTATTCCAATGTAGGTTTCCTGGACTGGGAGCAGGGGAGGTGGCTCCCCTCTACAGATGATTTAGAGATGCCAGCTTGTGGCTTCATTATTTCCTAGTATCACAGAATCCTTTTTGTTCAGCCTGCAGATAGGGTAAGAGGAGAGTAGACAAGCCTCACTTATTTCTTTAAAAACTCAGCCTGTAAATGACACAGTTCACTTCTGCTCACATTCCATTAATAAGGATGAGTCATTCAGCCATAAGGTACACTAGGGAACATAGTCCCTGACCAAGAAAGAATCCACATCCTGGCAATGACTCCAATCCAAGAAAGGGGGACAAGAATTTTGATGAGAAGCTGGCTCTGCCATTAAACTATTGCACCTGATGGGTGAACTAAGCCTTTGCATCAAAATCCTCAATTTGGTCAATAGAGTAAGCTTATCATCTGAAATCACTGCAATAATATATTCAAAAACAATCTAAGCATACTTCCTCTTTTGTGGATTTGTTAGACTCATTCTTATTATGCCTCTAGACTCTCTAGGACCTACATTACATCACTGTAACTGAGAGAGCACAGAGCTGTGGTTTCCCCTTCTCATGAAACTGTCCCAAATGACCCAGTCACCACCTTTGGAAGAGCTGAAGCCAGAAAAATAAAATTCTCTTTGTACTAATGATATAGTGTCATTGTCCTAGATGGACAGTTTGCTGATTTTGGAAGATAAAATCTGCTTTAAATATGGTAATGCTAGCTGCTGTAACTAGTAAAACCCAAAGGGTAAGATTAAATGTTCCAAAACCAAAATTAGCATTTCTGATAAATGTTATCCAAAAATGAATTGGGTTAAACCTTAACAACTGTTGAGAGAAGAAAATTATACAATGTAAGAGTTGTGAATTAAGTTTTATTTGGGGCAAAATGAGGACTATAGCCCAGGAGACAGCATTTCAGATAGCTCTGAGAAACTACTGCAAAGAGGTAGGGGAAAGGTCAGTGTCTATGTGATTTTGGTGAAGGGGGGAGTACATACATTAACCACGTATTTTTGTAGAAGGTTACTGCAAGTCACGAGAAGCAGTTATCACCATGAACGACTTTAGTGCTTTTCTAGATATGAAGACATGTAAGAATTGGGCTCATAAAGCCTTCTTCTGAAAATATCTAACTCCTATTCTGAAGTTAAGGCCTATTCTGCCAGTTGTTTTTCCCAGAGCATGGGGTGTGTCATTCCTGATCTCCACCCTGATCTCCTTTCAGGGGGTTAAGTCAGAAATCTCAGCAGTTTGGACTGAATCTTTGTAGAGGTAGATGGCAAGGGCCAACCTTTAGTTTTGTACAACCAATATAACTAATTAGCTGACTTTGTTACCTAGAGAACATTTCAAAACTACCTTGATTGAAAAGACTTCTTATAGAATTACATACTTAAAACTAGATACTTTATCATTGTTTTATTGAGAAATCTTATGGTTGTGGCAGAGCTTGATAACATCTGAATTAAATGTTTCAAGGCAAAACTAACCAAGCCAAAGAACTTGGGCTTGAACATAGCCCAAGAGCATAGCCCATTTATCTGTCTACTTGAACTCAGAATCACTTTCTAAGAAAAAAATCTTAGTCTGCCTTACAGGCATCTTCTAATCCTAAAATCATAGTGCAGAAGGGAGTGACCTTCCATTAAGTCATATAAATCTGTTCAACTATTTAATTTTCCTAAATGGACACAACTTTAGGCCAGCTTGTCTGACCATTGAAGCATAGAGGTCTATAGGTATAACAAGCATGATGATGACAAGCAGCATTAATTATTTATCATGTTCTGAGCAAAATTCTGAGCACTTTCTATGTGCTGTCTCATCTAACCTTTACCACACCTCTGTGTGATAGGTAATATTTCTATCCCCATTTTACAGAGAAAACTAAGGCATCAAGAAGACAACTAATTGCCTAGTGCATGTGTGAAGATAAGTAACCTGCCCAGTGGGTCTGCCGTGCTCCTGGAGTCCACTGCTATGGATCCTGTTGAATTCATTCTAATGGCCACACTTTGTCATTAAGCCCTCAGTCTACCCCGAGAGGCCTTATGAGAAATAGTCTTATGGGACTTCCCTGGTAGTCCAGTAAATAAGGCTCCGCTCTTGCAGTGCAGGAGACACAGGTTCAATCCTCAGTCCAGGAAGTTCTGCATACCATGTAGTCAAAACAAAAAAAGAAACAGCCTTACAGAACTCCTTATTGTCTGATTGTCAGGAAATATTTTGTTCATTACAGTGTCCAAAAACAACCTTTTCTGAAAAACCACACAAGAAAAATTTCTACTAAAGGAGGAATTCCTGTGCTGCTTCTGATGAATTATTTTTACTCTGTGGACACTGTGACTTATGATCGGGTTTCTCTCTTTATATATCTAGAAAACTCAAAACCCAATTTTTGTCTCACCTCTGGCATGCGCATAGGACCATAATTATGTGTTCTTTATCCTGTCCTCATTTTCTCTCTGCCTATTTCTTCTTGCGATCTTGTCTTACTATATGTATCTGAAAACCACCTAAAATCCTTTTTTTGGATGGAGGTAAAGGGTGGGCAGGAGTGCCAGCCCAGGCGACAGACTGGCTGAGGATGAATCTGGCTCCATCTCTTATAGACACTATTATCTTGGGCAAGTTAACATATTAAGGTCCAGCTTTCTGTTTTAGAAAGTAGGAGTAATACAGTACTTACCTCCTAGGTAAGGAGGCAGAAGTAAATGAGAAACTTTGTGAGAAAGCACTGAGCAGCGTCAATTGTCAGTGTTCACTGTTAGTGACGATGATGAGGGTGAGGATGTTGATGATGATGATGGAAGACAGAAATAAAAAGATGCAATTGATCAGCCCTAAAGAATGAAACCCCGAACACGCCACCCTGGCCTTTTCCACCTTAGCACACACAGGTCCACAAAAAATGCAACCACACAGGTACATGTACACACAGTCCTGCACTCACTGACATGAGCACACATTTCCTGTGAAGTTCATCACGGTATAAACAGCACTTCCCTTTGTTTTAACCGTGGGACGTAGAGCATTGCAAGATTTTAGAACCCAGTGAACATCAAACTCAACCATCAGCTCCTCTGAAACTCCCTTCTCTGCCTTCGTCAGTGTACATGCATGTATATTTTTCCTCTAATCATAAGCACATGTGCTGGCCACATTGTGGACTTGTACACAGGTACTCAGACTCCTTTTAAAATCCACTCATCCCTAGATTTCCAAACAGCACACACTCCTTCCACTCGGTGCTTGCTGGAGACTATTTAGAGTGAAGTCTCAAACTTCAGCAGCTTGTAAACTAGCCAAGGGGACACTTCAATTAGCCCTTTGCCTCCAGAGAGATTTTGGTTCTCTGATGGAAACAACTCACTAGCAAACCAGCCAGTCAATGTGCAGCCTTAGCTAAGCGATAGCTCAGTGGGGAATCTAAGCTCCTGCAGGGAGGAAGGACCAATAATTAAGAACACTAGGGCAAGCTGGATGGACAAAAGCAAAGGAGCACAAGTTTCATCTCATGAGTCCCCTTGCTTTGAATACTCCACTTCTCAGCAGGTCTGAATTTTCTGCCTTTCAGCTCCCCATGGCTATTCTTGCTTCCTTGGCTAGGGCATTCAGAGGGCGCCGATGTGAAAGAAGAGGCATGATCATTAACAAAGCTGCAAAGAGCATGCAGTTGTGTTTGTACAACGTTGTGCATGCTAGAGTTGGAAGGCAAGCAGCGATTTCCTCTGAAAGCAGTCACAGGGCTCTCTGAAAGTCATTTTCATCATCTCCATGGTTACCAGCAGATTTTTTTTTTTTTTCTTGCCAAAGTGCCGGCAGCTCTGCCTCTTTTTATTCTCTTGACTGCAGCTAGAGGGAGGAAGGAAATCATTTCTGTGAGATTCCGCTCTCTAGTTTCGAGATGATGCCTCCTAATCTGCAGTGGATATTTCATGGCAGCTTACTCCCACCACTGGGCAGATTCTGGGACAGGAGAGCAGACGGCAGTCTTGGGAACCCTTCTCCTCAGTCATCCCCGGGCCGAGCCAGCTTCAGGACTGTGAGCCCAAGGGGCCAGCAAAACAGAGAAGCTCCATGAGTCAAGCCTCCCTTCTTTCCAGGATACTTCTAACTGAGCTCTCCCTGGCCAACCAATCACCTCATGGCAATCAGGGGACCCCAAGATATAAGGGGTAGGACCTTTTTGTAATAAGAAATCAATCATTATATAGAATTTATTATAGTATATAAAGTCCATTCTAAGAGCCTTATGGGCATTGACTCATTTACAGTTACAACAGATCTTTAGAGAAGAGGTGTTATGTTTATTTTACAGGTAGGAAAATGTACTCACTGAGAGTTTCCTAATGAATCCAAGGTCTGGCTGATTGGTGAGGGAGCAGGGGATCTCACAGAGGCAGTCTGGCTCCAGCCTCTGTGCTCTCATCACCCCCACTCTGCCTGTCTGCTGGGACCTGGGTCTGCTGTCCTGACAGCTGGGAGGAGGTGGGCCTGATGCTGTGGCTGGAGATCGGAGAGATGGACAGAGTTTTAGCTAGTGGTAATAGATGGACTTGGGGGTTATATGATAAATACTCCTGGGTAAGCTTAGCACATAACAGGAGCGCTAAGAAAACAAAACTAAGAGGTCTGCAAGTCCACTGGTCATTAAGACAGATGTGGGACAAGTTTCTTGCAGACTGCCTCTGAACCACGGAACAATATCGAAGCACCAGGCTGAAATCAGACACCTGGGTTCTGTCCAAGCTGGATAACCAAGGCAATGTGTGCCGGCCTTGGCAAGCAATGTAGTGCATTGGGTCATTTGTTCTCATAAAATGGGAGAGAGAGAGAATATCATCTGTAAATTTGTACCAGCTTTAAGATTGATGGCTTAGTGGCTTAAGGAATCAAATGGAGGCAAGCAGAATAATTTGCATATATCACTCAGAGTCATGACAGGGAAAACATGAAATAGGGATGACTAACAAAGTTTAATGAAAGGCTATTTGAAATTAGAGCTTCCCTAGTGACTCAGATGGTAAAGAATCTGCCTGCAATGCAGGAAACCCGGGTTTGATCCTTAGGTTGGGAAGATCCCTTGGAGAAGCGAATGGCTACCCACTCCAGTATTCTTGCCTGGAGAATTCCATGAACAGAGGAGCCTGGCAGGCTACAGTCCATGGGGTCACAAAGAGTTGGACAGGACTGAGCGAGTAACACATTTGAAATCAACTAACAAGAGATGGTGACAATTTCCACCCCTACTCTCCTCCTAACACAGGAAAATGTTTCACCCGGACCTCACAAGAGGTGAGGAAGGAAGCTCTTATTGGAAACTGTGTTGTAGTTGTAATTGGAATGCAGGAGAGGGGCCACCTGGCAGGAGCCCAGGCCTTTTGTAGAGGAAAAAAGTCATTGTCAGAAAGGGAAGTGGCTCCTCTCCTTCCTCTTGCAGGTTCTCCCACTGACCAAACCCAATGGAAGTCAGAGGGCCCGGGACCTGGGTGATGACATTGTTGGAGGTCAGCCTTCAAAGCAGGAATCTGCAGGGCAGAGGCTGGATCTGAGAGGCAAAAAGAAATATCCAGCATAGGGCTCACCCCGTGATCTTCGGAGGCTCACCCAGGATGTGAGAAGAGGTCTTGATCTCCCCACCTCCATTCCCATCTGGGTAGAGTTTGCTTCCTCCCGTGTGATCACGCTGCTCTGGAGCAGCCCCAGAACAGCCTGTCTGACTACAGACGATCTCAGTCTGCTCAGGGTCAGCCAAGGATAACCAGACTGGACACAACTGACCCCCTGCTCCCTCTCATTCTCCTTCACTCAGCGCTTACACCAGATGTACCCTAGACATCAGACCATGGCCATCAATAAGACAGTGAGAGAGAGACAGAGGAAGGAAAGAGAAGAGAGAGCAGGGGAGGGGAGGAGAGAGAAAGAGAAAAAGAAAGAGAGAAAGAAAGTCACCAGTTACCCTCCCCTCATAAAGAAGCTGTAAAGGAAAACAAAAAACAACGTTAACCATAATGCAATTATTTTTGTAGCATCTTCCCACCGGATGGAAGAATTCTAGAATTCAGAAAGGATAAAATAAATATGCCATTTTCAGTCATAGCCACTGTTCCTTTAAAATCTGTATACTAGGAGCTTTACACCTGTCACATTATTTAACTCTCATCACCACCGTCACTGTTATTATCCTTTTTACAGCAGTGAGGAACAGAAGCTCAGAAAGGTCATATAGTGGTGAAACCAGATTTAAATCACAGCATTGTCCTGCCCCCCCAAATCAGTGATAAGACTAGATTTAACACAAGAAGCCCAGTCCGTTGCTCTGTGATGACTTAGAGGGGTGGGTGGAGGGAGGGAAGGAGACTCAAAAGGAAGGGAATATATGTTTGATTATGGCTGACTTACATTGTTTTAGAGCAGAAACCAACACAACATTGTAAAAATTTTTTTTAAAAAGCCAACCACTACTTAAGCTTCCTGTTTATATCACCCTCACTGAAGAAGTCTATCCCATTTAAGCACTCTGAAATGCAGCATGATCAATCCCTCTGATCAGTATTAAGCAGTTTAATACTTAGGGCTTTAGGTGTAACCTAAGCTGAGCAACAATGAAAATCTGATTCAGCAGAAAGACAAGCCATTTTGTTTTTCAAATAATTCTTCCAAAATAATTTCTGAATTTTTTAATTGTTTCCACATAGACAACTGTTTATTGTCTTGGTGAGTTTAGTTTGCTGTTGGGATGACCACAACAAAGTACCACAGGCTGGGTGGCTTAAACAACAGAAATTTATTTTTTCACAGCTCTGAAGACTGGTAGTCCAACATCAAAGTGCCAATAGGCTTGGTTTCCTCTGAGATTCTCTCCTTGGCTTTCAATTACCATCCTCTTGCTGTCTCTCCAAATGGTCATTCCACTGCAAAAGTCAAGTGAAAGTGTTAGTCACTCAGTCATGTCCAATTCTTTGGGACCCTATGGACTGTAGCCTGCCAGGCTGCTCTGTCCATAGGATTCTCCAGGCAAAAATACTGGAGCGGGGGCCATTCCCTTCTCCAGGGGATCCTCCCAACCCAGGGATCAAACCTGGGTCTCTTGCATTGCAGGCAGATTCTTTACCATCTAAGCCACCAGTGAAGCCCACCATGAGCCTGTCTTTGTGTCACTCTGTGTGTCCTAATCTCTTTTTCTAGAACACTAATCAAATGGGATTAGGGCCCACTGTAATCATCCTTCATTTTAACTTGTATGTGTGTGTGTGTGTGTGTGTGTGTGTGTGTGTGTGTTAGTTGCTCAGCTGTGTCTGACTCTTTTGAACCAGTGGACCATATATGGAATTCACCAGGCAAGAATACTGGAGTAGGTTCCCATTTTCTCCTTCAGAGGATCTTCCTGAACCAAGGATGGAACCCAGGTCTCCTGCATTGCAGGTGGATTCTTTACCATCTGAGCCACCAGGGAAACCCCCATTTTAGCTACCTCTTTAAAGGCTCTATCTCCAAATACAGTCACATTTTAGGGAACTATGGAATGAGGTTTGTGACATTGTACAGGAGACAGGGATCAAGATCATCCCCATGGAAAAGAAATGCAAAAAAGCAAAATGGCTGGAGGCCTTACAAATAGCTGTGAAAAGAAGAGAGGCAAAAAGCAAAGGAGAAAAGTAAAGATATAAGCATCTGAATGCAGAGTTCCAGAGAATAGCAAGAAGAGATAAGAAAGCCTTCTTCAGCTATCAATGCAAAGATATAGAGGAAAAGAAGAGAATGGGAAAGACTAGAGATCTCTTCAAGAAAATTAGAGATACCAAGGGAATATTTCATGCAAAGATGGGCTCAATAAAGGACAGAAATGGTATGAACCTAACAGAAGCAGAAGATGTTAAGAAGAGGTGGCAAGATTACACAGAAGAACTGTACAAAAAAGATCTTCATGACCCAGATAACCATGATACTGTGATCACTCACCTAGAACCAGACATCCTGGAATGTGAAGTCAAGTGGGCCTTAGAAAGCATCACTATGAACAAAGCTAGGGGAGGTGATGGCATTCCAGTTGAGCTATTTCAAATCCTGAAAGATGATGCTGTGAAAGTGCTGCACTCAATATGCCAGCAAATTTGGAAAACTCAGCAGTGGCCACAGGACTGGAAAAGGTCAGTTTTCATTCCAATTCCAAAGACAGGCAATGCCAAAGAATGCTCAAACTACCACACAATTGCACTCATCTCACATGCTAGTAAAGTAATGCTTAAAATTCTCCAAGTCAGGCTTCAGCAATACATGAACCATGAACTTCCTGATGTTCAAGCTGGTTTTACAAAAGGCAGAGGAACCAGAGATCAAATTGCCAACATCCGCTGGATCATCGAAAAAGCAAGAGAGTTCCAGAAAAACATCTATATCTGCTTTATTGACTATGCCAAAGCCTTTGACTGTGTGGATCACAATAAACTGTGGAAAATTCTGAAAGAGATGGGAATACCAGAGCACCTGACCTGCCTCTTGAGAAATCTGTAAGCAGGTCAGGAAGCAACAGTTAGAACTGGACATGGAACAACAGACTGGTTCCCAATAGGAAAAGGAGTACATCAAGGCTGTATATTGTCACCCTGCTTATTTAACTTCTATGCAGAGTACATCATGAGAAATGCTGGACTGGAAGAAACACAAGCTGGAATCAAGATTGCTGGGAGAAATATCAATAACCTCAGATATGCAGATTACACCACCCTTATGGCAGAAAGTGAAGAGGAACTCAAAAGCCTCTTGATGAAAGTGAAAGAGGAGAGTGAAAAAGTTGGCTTAAAGCTCAACATTCAGAGAACGAAAATCATGGCATCCGGTCCCATCACTTCATGGGAAATAGATGGGGAAACAGTAGAAACAGTGTCAGACTTTATTTTGGGGAGGCTCCAAAATCCCTGCAGATGGTGACTGCAGCCATAAAATTAAAAGATGCTTACTCCTTGGAAGAAAAGTTATGACCAACCTAGATAGCATATTCAAAAGCAGAGACATTACTTTGCCAACTAAGGTCTGTCTAGTCAAGGCTATGGTTTTTCCTGTGGTCATGTATGGATGTGAGAGTTGGACTGTGAAGAAAGCTGAGCACCGAAGAATTGCTGCTTTTGAACTGTGGTGTTGAAGAAGACTCTTGAGAGTCCCTTGGACTGCAAGGAGATCCAACTCGTCCATTCTGAAGGAGACCAGCCCTGGGATTTCTTTGGAAGGAATGATGCTAAAGCTGAAACTCCAGTATTTTGGCTACCTCATGCAAAGTTGACTCATTGGAAAAGACTCTGATGCTGGGAGGGATTTGGGGCAGGAGGAGAAGGGGACGACAGAGGATGAGATGGCTGGATGGCATCACTGACTCGATGGATGTGAGTCTGAGTGAACTCTGGGAGTTGGTGATGGACAGGGAGGCCTGGCATGCTGCGATTCATGGGGTCGCAAAGAGTTGGACAGGACTGAGTGACTGAACTGAACTGAACTGAACTGAACTGAACTGAAAATGTGCAAGAGACACAAGAGACTCAGGTTCCATCCCTGGGTCGGGAAGATCCCCTAGAGGAGGGGATGGCAACCCACTCCAGTATTCTTGCCTGGAGAATTCCATGGACTGGGGAGCCTGGTGGGCTACAGTCCATAGGGTCGCAAAGAGTCGGACACAACTAAGGCAGCTGAGCATGCACACACACTAGGTTAGAGCTTTAACATATAAATTGGGGGCCAGGGGACACAATTCTATGACAATGAATATTCATTGATTAATTCATTCAGCATCTTCCTCAGTAGTTTCCAAATTTGTTTGTTTACAAGAATTTCCTGAACAGTTTATTTAAACAGTAGAAGCTGGGCTTCGCTCCAGACCTACTGAGTCAGAAACCTTGAATATACAACCCAGGTATTTGTGGTTTTAAAAAATCTCCTCAGGGAATTCTGAGATGGAGCCTGGGTTAAAACTTCCAGGGTTAAGTATTCTAGAAATAACACTGTGCTCTAGGCATGCCTAAAATGCTGTCTGCATATTAACTCATTTAATTCTCACCCTGAGCTACAGGGTAGGCACTTTCATTCCCCCCATTTTACAGATGCGGATGCATAAGTACAGAGAAGTTAGGTTACTTGCCTGTGGTCACAGAGTTGGTCAGTATCAGAACTGGAATGTGAACCCAGGCAGTCTGGCTCCAGAGTCTGGGCTCCTAAGTACTAAACTCAATTGCTTCTCTCCCATAGATGGAATGTTGACCTCAGTCAACCACGTATATGTCCCAAGTGGGATAAGAACTTGAACTTGGGAATCATCAGCAGTTGTTTCACACTGATAACTGTGACTGCATGCTTAGATATTTTGCGTTTTAGAAAGAATAAGCAAAATTGTAAATGCTGACTGCCTCCAGGTATAACCTATACATTTAGAAGGTATGGCACATGTTCCAAGTGGTGAAGCAATTTGAAAGCACTCGAAGTTTATGCAAAATGAATAAAGAATAAGCACTAGAGAACTTTGCTTCTTAGAGTGAACACAAAGGGATACCGGTCTAGTGAATAAGATAAGCCTGAGGATTTGCTTTCTGCATTCCCTTTCACTCTCCAGAAGCACTAAGATAGGGAGGAAGGGAGACAAGAGACAGAGGTCTTCCTCCTACCTGCCTTCCTGGGCCTTCTTACCTATCACCCTGGCTTCTTTCCCATAGATCTCTCCCCTAGTAAATGCAAAGGGTGTCTGGTCATTTGGAGGCCTTCAGCAGACAGTATTTTTAATGTCATGTTCTCATACAGGTTCTTTTCTTTAAAGCCACTTCTCCTGTTTTTCTTCACAGGCTACTAACAGTCCTGGTGCAACAGTCAAACCTCAGCGAGATTAATCACCAGGACAATGAGGTGAGCCTGCCCTCGCAAGGAATGGTTGGACATTGTGCAGGTTAGAGTAGGAAGAAGGGTTTTCTGAACCACAGAGCTTCCTCTCTTAAAGGTGCAAGGAAGGGATGGAGCAGTTTTGTGTTTCTACCCTGAGAGGGAAGCCTGTGTCTCTATTATTAATTCTCAGGCAGAAATTTATCCCACTGTGGATAGCTTTTAATAGGGTAGGATTTATTGCATTAAGTATTTAAGCATTCATCTACCACTGAGATTTTGTAATTTCCCTTTGGACATTGAGAAATAAATATTGCTCTTTCCTGTCTTCTCGAGAACCAAAAATTTCAATGGCTGCTGATGCTCTCTCTTTGAGTGGAAGACGACAGATAGATAATAATTCTAGGCTCCCTGCTCCAGAAGCCACACTATTAATGCCAATGATCACAACTGCTGTTTCCTTTACGTTTCAAGGCAAGCCTGTGCCAGGTGTCCAAGAAGACAGAGCAACACTCTCAAAGTTCCTGAGGGAGGGTGGATCAGACCAGGTAGAGCTGCCCCAAGGACACTGAGGGGCTCGTATCTATTTAACTCTTAAAAAAAAAAAAAACAACCAGATCTGGTTTTTATTAGCCAGGTTAATTTCTTTAACCAGCTTCTTAAAATAGATTTAAATATCTGATTTTTAATGGAATTTTTAAAATGTAAACTTAATTTGACTTCACTAAGAATGTCTGATAACTTTAAGAAAACCTGATAGTATTGAAAATGTATATGCCCCAAGATGTGAAATAACTTTGTTTTCAAGGAGACCAACTGGCCATAGACAGAGTGGGAGGGAGCCCCCTAAAAGGGACTGGGCCCCTACTTCATATTTCTCCTGGGCTGCACCTCTTGTCTTCCTTGAGCCTTTGAATCAAAGGCCTCCTTCCAACTGGCTTGGCATTAATGACCACATCAAAAAGTCCCTACTTCACAGTCTGGGTCTGAGGATGGACACTTCTCTGACTCGGTGGTCACATGCTGTTTCACCTACCCCTTGTCTTCAGTAGTTTAAAGCAAAACCCCACATGAGAGAATATTGCACTGTTTTAAACTTCTGCTTTAAAAACAAGAACCAGAGATGAGAAAGTGCGCTTCGTGTGAAAGCAGGGAGCCTGGGGGCTTGCAGTCTGTGTCAGCTGATTAAGAACTTCTAGACTTTGGGCAACTTGCCAACCACTTCTTATACCTTCAGCTTCTTCCCTCACCCCCACCCCACCCTGGGACGTATTAAATGAAAGGGGGCAAATTCAGTCATTTACACCCTAAAGTTAAATTTCTCTTACAGACATCCAACTCTGTCCCCAACTCAGTGGAGCTGAACATCCCCTAGCAAAGTGACAGTTCCCTATTTTTCCCCACCCTGGGAGGCCCCTGGTTGGTTGGTGAGAATGAAAGTAGACAGAGATCTTTCTAACAGTGGTAGTTGTAACACTTTTCAGACAATATGTGGTTAATATTGGAAAAGTCTGTAGTTCCCTTTTGTGCAAAGCAACCTCTCAGAGAAGATTCTTCTTGGTCTTACACCAGCATTGGACCTATTGGCTGTTTTGAGCAGATGCCTCAACAAGGACACTTGCCTTCAGTGTCATAGCTTCCTCTTCACACCATATCACAGCATGTCTGAAACCCATCTGAATCCAACTACTGATGCTTGCCTGAGTTTTTCTTTAGTATATATATTGCTGTGTGTGCATGTTAGTTGCTCAGTCATGTCTGACTGCTTATGACCCCATGGACTGTAGCCCTCCAGGCTCCTCTGTCTATGGAATTCTCCAGGCAAGAATACTGGAGTGGGTTGCCTCTCCCTTCTCCAGGGGATCTTCCCTACCCAGGGATGAAATGTGGGTCTCCTGCATTGAAGGCAGATTCTTTATTATCTGAGCCACCGGGGAAGCCCATATATATTGCTGGTATGAGCCAATCCACATAAATTTGCAAGGGCTAATTTGCTCTTTGCCATTGGGAAATAAGGATAGTTCTGAAATGGAAAGAACACAGCACAGGCTTTCCTTTCCATTTATTACCTTGGTAGAGTTCCTGCATTTGGCTTCTCAGTGTTCTGAATAAGCAGTCACCTTCGGCCCCACCCCCACTCCACTTTTCCAAATGAGTTCCAAGTACAGTCTCCATTATATATGAAGGAGTAACAGTTAAAACACACACACCCTACATCTGTTAAATAGCAGGAAGCCAAACAGCAAAGGCAAAGAAATCAGGGAAAAGGTAAGCTAGTGCTGGTGAAGCATTATGGCTTGCTGACAACAAGAGGAAAGAGCAAGACATATCCCCTATGGAGTTTGAATAAAATTATTTTCCCAGAATAACTAAAGGACTCCCAAGCTTGTCACAATAATACTTAAAGATTAAATGATCAATTAACAGAAATCTAACTTAATTGAGACAGACTGTTAACTGAAACTAAGAATGGAGAGAGGGAGCGAAGGAAAAAGAAATGTTTTCTGCAGCCATCCTCTAATCGTTCATGTAAAACAAAACATAATACGTACCACTTTATATCAGAGATGACTATCACTCTAGAGGCTATCCTGTTCTGAGCTCAGTGACTTGAAACATTTTTTGTACTATTAGTTTTTACTTGAATAAATAATATATGAACACATTTGCTTCTTAAAAAGTTAAATATTACAAGTAATACTAGAAGTTCTTGATTACTTCCACCCTACCACCTTCGCCCCCAGGTAATTGTTCTTTTGTGTGTATATATATAGTATGTATATACATACTTTCTCAATCTTTTGTATCTATTACCACATCTTCTTAATCCAGTCATCTATTGATGGGAACTCAGTTGCTTCCCTGTCTTGGCTGTTGTAAAAAAAATGCTGCTATGAACATTGGGGTGCATGTGTCATTTCAAATCAGTGTTTTCATTTTTTCTGGGTATATATACCCAAGAATGGAACTACTGGATCATATGGTAGTTCTATTATTAGTTTTTTAAGGACCCTCCATACTGTTTTCCCTGGTGGCTCAGAGGTTAAAGCATCTGCCCACAATGCAGGAGACCTGGGTTCAATCCCTAGGTTGGGAAGATCCCCTGCAGAAGGAAATAGCAACACACTCCAGTATTCTTGCCTGGAGAATCCCATGGACAGAGGAGCTTGGTGGGCTACAGTCCACAGGGTTGCAAAGAATCGGACCCGACTAAGCGACTATCTCAATCTCATACTGTTTTCTGTAGTAGCTGCCCCAATTTACATTCCCACCAACTGTGTACAAGGGTTCCCTATTTTAATTTTTAGTATGCATGCGTGGTTGTTCTTCAACACAACTGCATCAACTTATAACTCCACTCATAGTGTAAAACATGCTTATCACTGTTTTCCTGTTGTTGGATTTTCTTATTATTGTTTTAATTTGCATTTCCCTAATAGCCAATGAAAATGAGCATAATTTCATAGGTACAGTGGGCATTTTTAGATCTTCTGTGAATTGCCTATTTATTTAGATCCTTTGTCCATTCACCTTTTCTTACATATTCATAGGAGTTTTTTTTTTTTTAATCGCACCACACGGTGTTCAGGATCTTAGTTTCCCAACCAGGGATCAAACCTGTACCCTCTGCAGTGGAAATGCAAAGTCTTAACCTTTGGGCTGCCAAGGAAGTTCCCACAGGGGTTTATTTTATATTCTGACCAATCCTTTATCTGCTATTGAATTGCAAATGTTTTTCATAGTTTATTCTTTATTTTAGAACTGTTTGTGATGTCTTTTCCTCTACAGAAATTTTAAAATATGATATAATCAAGATGATCATTCTTGTCCATTATTGTTTTTGTTTTCAGTATCCTTTTTAAAGGCCTTTCCTACCCCTAGGGACATAACTACATCATGCTAAATTTTCTTTTAGTTTGTTACAAGATTTTTTTTTTTTAATATGTGGTTTCATTTCTGAACTCTGTTCTCATTCCAATGATCTATTTGTTTTTCTTGTTTCATTAACCACACTGCTTAATTATAAAGTGACTTGTTTGGAAGCTATCCACACTGCAGGATTTAACACTGTGGGAAAGGCACCATGGGTCAGATGGTCAGATTGTCCTGTGCCTTTGTTCTTTGGGAGGGACCTCAGGGGAATCTCTGACAAAGAGAGGGGCTTGTCTATTGCAGCCACAGAGAATTAAGTTGTTAAATTCCTGGAATCTAACCTCTCCTGCTTTCGTTTTAGCTCTGACAGGAAAAGCACCTCATGAAGAGGGACTATAAAATATTGGCATCTGCATTAGAATTTTGAATGCATTTATCCAGAAAAGCACTGTTATGCATGGTATTTAAAATAGATAGTTGATCCTATATTAATGCACATTCTGATATAAGTAGATTTTTGTGAGTGACCTGACAATCCAAACTTACATTACAATAGCACTTGCAGAAAATAAATCCAAGTTGCAAAACCAGATGTGAATCTTTGGATATAATTCTTAGCAGTAAAATCTACTTACAACATTCCCAGGATTCAAGCACAAGCAGGGACTGTTCATTAAAAAAGGCAAAATCAATAAAAACAGTCCCTGATTTTAGAAATCTTTTTGCTCTACAGCTGGCAGAAGGTAAAATAATAAAGTCAAAAAATTTAATGCACCAGAATTTTTATTCTAAAAATGAACACCTTAACAAATAGAGTCTGGTGCTACTTAGGAGCTCTCACTTCCCTCTCTCCTCAGACCCTCTTTTCCCCATAAGGTCCTAGAGGCAGATCATGTATTTTTTTATCTCTATATCCCTAGAATCTAGTTCAGTAACTTGCACATAATAAAGTGTCCCTAAAATATATATTTAGATAAAGAATTAAATTATTAAATTCAAGAAAAAGGCATATGATTTTATTTTATTGTCCTTTCCCTCTTTGTTGTGTTGACCCAACTCAATGAATGCCTCATTTTATTTACCAGATTTGACTCCCTGTGACTATTAATTATTTCCAAATTTACTCTCAAACAAAAAAAGATTTTGTATCATTTGAGAGCTTCAAAAATGTATTGTAGATTTTAGGGCGGGAGTCCTTGTCCAGTTTCAAAATGTGAACATATCTGGCATACTGGAGAAGGCTGTGGATCCCTTCTCAGAAAAATGTTTGAAGTTACATAATATAAAATACATAGCATTACAAAAAATTATATTGAAAAACAGATACCAAAATATTTTAAGAAGAAATTTGTAATATTTACATACAAGCATTTTTTGCTAAAACCTTACTAATCTTTGTGATCTATAATTGTAAGTTTTTACCCACATAAATTTGAAGAAAATGGCTTTCATTACTGCATTTCTTATCTTGTTTTAGAAGTTCTTTTAAGACTCTTTTAAATTATATCCTTTATCCCAGTTTTTTGTACACAGAAGACCCTCTGTAACTTTTGTGAGGGGTAGTCACAAAATTAACAGTATGTGAATATAAAAATGTCAGAGCCAAACTGGACTTCTGTGAACTTCTAGATCCTTCAGATGACCTAGAATTGTTTTGCTGATCTCGCAAACACCTGCTAGAATTCTATCGCCCAGTGCACCAAAATGCGGGATGAACCAAAGCAGCCAGCCACATCACACATTTCTTTCTCTGTGCCTTTTAGCATCTGCAAGAGCTGGTCTAAAAGTGCAGTTCTGAAACAGAAAACTACTAAACACTGAATCAGATTTCTGCTTCATAAAGCACAAAAGTTACAGTGGTTTTGGAAAAAAAGAAAAAAGTTCTGAGAAGATGATAGGACTTGAAAGCCCTTTACTGAAATGTTGATGGCACAGGCTCAAGGGACAGAATTACTCATGTGCACCAGAGTGTGTTCCAAAGCCAGCCTGCCATGCACACAACAGCTATCACACACAGCTGTTTCTATCAACAATCTCGAAATGGCTCCTAAGTCAACCAAAACTTAACATCTCCCTCCAAAACTTTCTAGAGAGCTATGTTCTTAAATGAATATAAGTTACTCTTCGCTCAGAGCCAATGTACCTTCTTTTTCAAAGAAGTAGAATTCTATTGTCACCAGGGCCATCTGGGTGTGTGTTGCAACGTATCTTCCAGAGACTCCTAGACTTTCAGCTCTCAGATTCTTTGAAGGCCCAGTTGGGTCCTCAGCGAGGGGCATCACAGTTTAGACACAGGTGGCTGGCTTGCATTCAACAGACTCTGGTGTTTTATACTCCCTGTGAATCCAAGGGAACCTGGATAACCTGCGATTCACTGATTAACTCTTCCTGTGAACATTTCTCAAATACATTCCGTGTGCTTGGGCATATCATAGTGAGTAAGCCACAGCCTCTGCCATTAAAGTGCATCACAGCTAAATCTTAATTCTTGTCACAGCTCAGGGCAGACACAAATTGCCAAGCTGGAAGTCTGCCCCTTAAATGGCCACCAGTCTTAACACAACTACGATGTGCTAGCAGTGTTAAAGAAGCTGAAAGAAGGATGCAATTGTAGGAAACAGTTCCTGAACAAGTGTGTTGTGCAATGCAAAGAGTGGCATTTGAGCTGATTTTGAAAGTTTTGGTTTTCATATTACTAACTCTAAGAGGGTGTATTTTTATTTCTCATTAGCCCAACTGAAAAAAATAGCAACAGGAAATTTCTCTTGACTTGAATGAATGTTTGAAGCCTGTTTGTACTATAATATAAATATACAACATATTTATATTATATATTATAATGTGTTATTATTTACAGACTAATTGAGTAATTCAAGTCTTGATTTGGGCCCACTCAGAGGATCAACAGTGATTTATAACACTGATCCCAAATTCCAAGGTAGAGGATGGGTGGGAGGGATTATATATATATATATATTTTTTTTTTTCAATAGCTTACTAAACTAAATATTTGCCAGCTGCACTTTCAGAGGAAAACTAGAAGTGATGCCAAATGAAATAAATAATAATACAGGATGGCAACCCTTATGCTTGAGAATCACCATTCTAGAAAGTGAGAAGACCCCAAATCCAGCTAAAATCACAAAGAAAAAAATTGTCCAGTATCTGAGCTCATTTCGAAAATGAAAGCTACTAGCTTGATGTGTGGAACAAGCAATTTCCTCCAGAGTAGGAGGGACCCCAATTTGAATCCCAACTTGTCTTATACCCAGTCAGTCAGTGACCTTAGGGAAATCATTTAACCTGTGTTTCAGTTTCCTCACCTGTAAAATGAGTCTAAAAATACCTATCTCTCAGGATTGTTGTAAAGATTCAGTGAAGTGAATGAAGTTCTTGGCACCAAGTAGGTATATGAAAAATAGTAGTGGCCTTTTGCACTGTTTTTCAAAATATGCAGGAGCTGAGGTTTTTTGTTTTCAGTTTTGTTGTTGTTGTTGTTTGGTTTTCCAACAGGGAAGTAAGAAGGGGTGGTGGTTGCTTTAAGAGAAAAACTCTTAAAGCCTAGAAACTCTTTAGGAGACAAGGCTTAACAGTGTCCTAACAAGGATTAAATTAATTCACAGTTTCATGCTGAATTCTCACCTGGCTAAATCAATCTCTCTGCATATAGTGATTGCCATCTACCTCATTTGGAGGACTCATCAAGAATTCTCACAGGTTTCAACAGGTTTCAACTGAACAGTTGATAACAATGATCAAAGCAGACAAGTTCATTTTCTATAAAGAAGTCATGTTCTGTCTTCCTTGTGTGAATGATTTTAGAAAGCAAAGCCAAATTTTACAAAAGCAAAAAAATCCATCAAGAAGAATAAGAAGTCACTCATTCATTTAATAAGCTTTTGCTGAGCGTTTACAATGTGCCTGGCACCGTTCTAGGTTCCAGGGACTCAGGCGGAAAAGGTCCCTGCCTTCATGAGGTTATACTCCAGTAACTCAGAATTGTCTCCGATGTCTGTAGTCCTGGAGCTGGTGGCACGTCAAAATGAAGCCAATGATTCTAAAGCAAATGGTACTCAGCTCTGGGAAAGGGGTAATCACTGCACAATAAAAAGAATCTGATTCCCTGGAGTCCAGATTTCTAATTCCAGCGGGCCAAATTAAAAATAAAGAGGACCCACTGAAATGCTTTGAGGTATTCTGAACCTCAAGTAAATATTCAGCCGCAGGAATAAGAACGAGAAGTTCCACTGTTGTTAGATGGTTATTATTTTCCATATGGAACCAATTTCATGAAATATCTTTAAGAGTATCTGGAGGCTCAGTGTTATATGACACTTGACACTTGAAAGCAGGCCATAATGTAATGATTTAGAATGTGGAACTGGTCAAGGGGACTTACATTCTAATCTCACTGCCCCACAAACCTCAAACCCTAGATTCAGTTTTGTGCTCAGTCACAGGCTTGAGAAGTTCCCTAGAACTCAACTTCCCCTTGCATAAAATGGGAAGGACAGAGACACCTTTCAGCGCTGACCAACTGCTATAGCAAAAACTCGAAACCTCAGTGCCTGACATAATAAAAGCTTTTTCCTGCTCGCTTCATTGTTCAGTGCTGGTTGATGAGGTGACCCTGTCCTGTCTCATCAACCAGGTTCCTGGACTTTTTAATCACACGATTCCAGCACCTTCTTGAGACTTAGCCTCCCCTCTATTCAGTTGCCAGGTGAGGAAAGAAAATATCTAAAAGACTGCAGAGTTTTTATTTTCTAGGCAGGCCTTGGAGGAGTGGGGCTTCCATTCTTCCATCCTTTCTATTCACACGGCAGTGGTCAGGACCCAGTGTTGGGGCCACACCTATCTGCCAGGAAACTGGGGATGTAGGCTGAGTATGTGCCCTGGAGAAAGAGGAAATCGAATTTGGTGAGCACCACAGACTTCACCACAATATTTAATCCAAAAGGTTATTTGGAGGATTGAGATGGTATACAGAAGAACTCATAAAGCTCTCTAGAGCAATACATATTCATGTATTATCTGTGTGTGTTAGTCATTCAGTTGTGTCCGAGTCTTTGTGACCCCATGGACTATAGCCTGCCAGGCTCCGCTGTCCATGGGATTCTCCAGGCAAGAATACTGGAGTGGGTTGCCATTCAATTCTCCAGGGAATTTATTATCTGGAACATTATTAATGTGTTATCTGGAATAATAATAGCTCTACCCTTCTAGCCAGGCTGCAGCCCGTCTCCTCCACTCAGCTCATCTTGGATGGGCAGAGAAGGCCAAGGTGGTAACACTGTGTTATATGCAGAGAAAACTGCAAAGAGAGAAAGCTGTCCACTTCCTTTGCTCCCTTTACCAGGCACCTTAATCTAGAATCATTTTAGATATATTTCATGTAATTGTGAGCTATACGCAAGAAGAGGCCATCTTTTCATAGTCCACTCTCAAATACTACTGGTTCTTTTTGGCAAATGTTTCCCAGCAGAAGTTCATTTTATTATGAAACCATACCTAACGTGTGACCTTAAGCTAGGAAAGAAGGTGGAATTCACCAGATTGGCTCTTCCGGATCTGATTTCCAGGCTGCCACCGAGTGATTTCTTCTAAACAGTGTAAATCAGGTCATGTCAACACCTGCTTAAAATCCTTCACTGTCTTTCTATTGACTTCAGAATAAAATCCAAATGCCTTATATAGGTTATTCCCCATCCCACGCTCCAAGGATCAGCCCTGCCTCTTTCTCCAACTGCACCTTGCATGGCTCTCCTCCTCTCCCTATTCATCCATTCGTTCATTCATTCAACTGCTTTTCATCTACCCTGGGTCAGTCTCTGGGATACTTTAGTAAACAGGCAGTGTTCTGGTCTGGTGGTGGGAGATGGCATCCCAGTGTACTCTGATCACAAGCGTCTGCCTCTGTGACTTGTTGCTCGCTGGTCTCTACCTTCAGTTTACCTCGATTCCCAGAGGCCCATGTTGAACAGTCCCTACCTCCGGGGTGGTTACTTGGTCATGGCACCCCAGGTGCATTCTTTATAGCATTCAACAATCCTGAAAATCCTTTGGTTTGTTTGTGTTATTATTATTTGTATTTGTGTTATTATTTGCATTTATTATCTATCTTCCTCTACCACAATGGAGTTCCCACGAGGACATGGATCTCATTGATCTTATTCCCTATAGTATGCTTGGCACCTGTTTGCCTGACATCAAGTAGGAACCCAAGGAGTATCAGTTGAATGAATGATTCAAGGAACAAGTGAACTGACAGACAGCAACCAACGCATCTGGTGATGCCTTCGGGCCTGGGGAGAATGTGTGTACTCCACTTTCCTTCCTAATAGCCTGTGCTCATCTCAGCCCCTCTGACTGTGGTTTTGCAGGGGATGACAGCACTCCACTGGGCAGCTTTCCACAACCGGCCTCAACACACCCAAATGCTGCTGAAGAAGGGGGCAGACCCTACCCTTGTGGATAAAGACTTTAAAACAGCTCTCCACTGGGCAGTCCAGGTGAGAAATTAGCCAATGGGCTTGTCTCAAGTGTAAATGGTGTAAAGCAGTGTTAACAGTTCTGAGTAGGTCAGACCTGTAAGGCACAGTCCCAGCATTGATGTGGGCTTTATACGTATGATGGACTTCCCTTGTGGCTCAGCTGGTAAGGAATCTTCCTGCAATGCGGGAGACCTGGGTTTGATCCCTGGGTTGGGAAGATCCCCTGGAGAAGGCAAAGGCTACGCACTCCAGTATTCTGGCCTGGAGAATTCCATGGACTGTATAGTCCATGGGGTTGCAATGAGTTGGACATGACTGAGTGACTTTCACTTCACTTCACTTATATGTATGACAGAGCAAGCAAGATATATGCACGCTGCCCTCCTCCCTCCATCCATACCCGTAAAGGCAACAGCAGACGGGTCACTTTGGAGCATTTGGGTACATCAGTTGCTGAGAAGAAATCCTGCCAAGGTAAAGAGGGGGAGGAGCTACAGAATATCAGGCAGAGCCCACCTTGGCTGTTACACACACACACAGACACATATAGACATACCTCACTCTCTCCAGCAGTGCTTGCTGAGGGCTCACAGTGTTCCATGATAATTCTTCGAAGAATTGCTAGAAGTCCCTTCAGAGTCTTTGGACCATGAGTCTCTTCTTCCTTCCAAATCCTCTGAAGCAGAATAATTCCAGGAGATCCTGAGTTCTACTCTGAACCTTGAAAATAGCGACTCATGACACTTACCTCGCTATCCCAAAAGGGAGTCTGTATCAGTACATATAACTGGAGAAATCAGAAATCTACAGCTCAAAGAGAGGAAAACTGAGACTGAGGTGAAAGAATGACCACTGGTAACATTTATTGAGGTGTTGTCTCGGGAAATCATTCAAAGGGATTGATTAACTAAGAGTTATCTGTTCTGTCCTTGAGAGCAGTACTATGCATCCTTTGAACAAAACTGCCAGCCCGTTCTGTCTTTTGATGCCTGATGGAGACATCCCCACTGTTTATTTCCATCAGCCCTATAAAGAGACCCTTGCTGAAGTGTGGTCAGCATCCCCCTGATTCTATGCACCCCGACAGTGGTTTCACTTAGGTGTTTTCACGTGCCACACATGGCGGAGAAGGGCACCTGGCACTTTCAGGGTTGACATGTGCGCCTGAGATCAAGGGGAAATAGAAGTGATTTGGAAACTACTCTGTTTTTGTTCTTGCAAGCTTCGCTTCAGTTACTCTGTAGCAGGGCCAGCCCTGACAAAACTCTGAAATGAACAAAGCTTGTTTTTGTCATCCCCACCTGCCCTGAGCACCCTCCTACATACTTTCAGTATTTAATCAGCTGCCTTGCCACCCCGCCATGCCAGTCCCTGCCCAGCACTCAGTCCTCTGGCCAGAGGTCACCATTGCAGCAGTGGCCCCAGGGCAATATGGCTGGGCAACTAAGAAACATCCCACATGTATTGGTTCTCAGCTGGGGTGACAGTGGTGTCAGAATCAAGCATTTTCTGTATCTTCACTCTCATCACCTCTGTTCTCTGATTCCATCGATCTAGGATGGGGCTCCTGTACGTGAATTTGACAAAATCTCCCCAAGGAATTCTTACCTGTATGCCTCCTCTGCTCCACCTTTGTCCACTGCACCCACAGTTTAGAGCTACTGCTTGGGACACAGGCTTGCAATTGAATCAGCAGCGCTTGTAAAATGACAAATTCCCAGACCCCACTCCAGATCTAATGAGTTGGGCTCTTTGTGGGTGGGAACCCCTGTTTTTATCCTCCAAGAGGCAATTTTGCAAAATCAAAAGAAAAATGTGCTCAGCTCAGAGGATCTGAGTTTGCATTAACAGAATCGGATTTGTTCTGAGAAAAGTCCCTGATGCCTGCTTGGCTTAACTATTGGTGTATCTTTGGGGTATGAATGAGACTGTGTACATGACAGTGATATGTAATATTCTATGTAATTGGAAGAGATTATAGTTTTTATTATGGTTCCCAATTTCCTCTATGAAAGCTTAGTTAGCATACTATCTACATAATCTTTCTCTCTACTAAATGATGTGGCTTTTACCTGCTACATTGATTTTAATCCTGCCTGCACATTAGAATCAAATGAAGAGCTTTTAAGCAATACTGATACTCAAGCCCCACACCTATTTTCAGTCAATTAGTCTGGGGTGCAACCCAGCTGTTAGTATTTTTGCAACGTTTTCCCTTCCTCTAGGAGCTTGTAATGCCCAGCTAGGGTTGAACACCACTATGATAAATGAATTCATATGAATAGGTGCTAAAACCTTAGCTACTCCTACCTAAGATATTTGCATTCTGACTCATGATTTTGTAAACTAAGTATAATGCCTCACACATTTATATACTTAATAAATGCTTAGTGAGCACCTACTTTGTATGTGGCATGGGAAGGGGGAGAGATTAACACTACAGATCCCTTCTAGGACCCCTATAATCACATGTGATATTGCATGGGTGGGTCTGTGAGGACGTTAGCATACGTTTTTCTGAGGAAGGTGTCCACTATTTCTTCAACTCTTCAATGAGGATCTGTAACCAGACTCCAGAATGTTAAGAATCTTACTCTGGAGGAACCGTGCACCCTCTCACTCCCTGTGGTTAGCACTAAAATTCAGAAGTGATGTGCTTTGACCTTTACCCTTCAGAGAAGACCAAGGGTAATTCCAAATGTCAGGCAAAACCAGGATTACACTTGCCTCCTTTAGTCATTTTGGGACAGCACTCTGCTCCTCTTGAAGATTTTCCATATGAATAGGTCTATTTCCTGTTGTCATTTTTTCCTTTCACTGAATTTAGGGCTTTTCTCTGGAACTATAAGAGACCATACTTAAAGTGACAGGACTTTGAGTTAATAAAGCCTCTGTATTTGACCCAGGTAATCAACGCAGTAAAGATTTGAAACACTGGGCCCAGAAAGTAAGGCCTTCCCAGGTGGCACTAGTGGTAAAGAACCCGCCTGCCAATGCAGGAAACATAAGAGGTATGGGTTCGATCCCTAGCTCTGGAAGATCCCCTGGAGAATGAAATAGCAACCCACTCCAGTGTTCTTGCCTGGAGAATCCCCATGGACAGAGGAGCCTGGTGGGCTACAGTCCATGGGATCGCAAAGAGTCAGACACAACAGAACGACTAAGACTGTCTTGCAATCATGCCCTCCCAGAAAGTAAACGACATTTGACTTCTGCCCCATTTCTCAGGTCCCTTGGTCGCTGGTGGGGCCCTCCTGTAGGCCCATTGCCCTCATTCACCTTCCCCGTCTGCCCAGGAGACTCCGCTGCTTGGCTCTCTCTGGGCTAACACTGAGCAGAACCCTGTCCCTGTCTGCATCCTGTCTCCCCTGATGAAATCTCAGTCGCTTTGGGGCATGTTCTCACCTATTTGTGATGGCACTCACTCATCAGGAGTCTCCACAGGTCTCTCTCAGCTTCATCTCCCTCTCACTCCTCAGCACTGCAGAAATCATAAATCTTTTTTTCATTCTCTTTTCCTCAGAAAGCCCATCGGTTCCAACGACTTTAGCTACCAATTTACTCAGAATTTCCTCAGGTCAAAATCCAGCACTGATCTCTCTCTTGACACTAGGCTCACATTTCCAGCTCTGCCAGGCATCTTCCCATCATTTCCCATGGATGTGTCAAAGTCAACTCGTTCAAACTGAATCCACAGTCTCTCCTTCCCATCACATTTCCATCCTCCCAGTTGTCCAAGACAAAGGCCTCCAGGTGGCCCATGAACACTCCTTCCTTATCATCATTCACATCCAGTTGGTTGTCAAGACCTTTTCCTTCCACCTCCTCAGGTCTCACAGTTACCTCTTTTCTATTCCCACCGTATAGATCAGGGTCCTAGCACAAAGCAGCCCACTCAGATGGGATTAATTGAGCATAGATTCATAAAAAGGCTATTTACAGACAACCACAGGTTGCCATTAGGGAATCTGGGCCTAAAAGAGCCTGGGAGGGAAAGGTTACTAAGACACAGCAAAAGTTGTAGCTGTAGGAGAGGGCCCAGGACAGAAACTGTAGCCCTGGATGGAATACTCAACCTGTGACCTAGCAGGGAGAGAACTGAACGATAAATGCCCCAGTCACTATTTCCTCCTACGTCCATCTCCTGTCAGTGCCACTCACTGGCCAATCCCAGCTAGAAGCCAAAGCGCCGAGGAGCCCATTTAATGCAACTCATACATGCTGAGAGCAGGTTGAAAACAGGGAGTTGACCAGGAAGAACAAATGGAGATGAGGAAGTACACCCACCATCACTGCCTTAGGTCAAGCTTCCCCTCTCTCTCATGGGAACAGTTTCAGTATCTGTATTTCTACTTCAGCCCTCTCTCTCTCTACGCTATTCTCACATTGCCCCCAGGTGCTCTTTCTACAAATCACAAAGGAATGTACTCATGTAACCGTTACTGCACCAAAACAATTATGGTCACACTTGGTTCTTGGCTCAAAAGGCTTCAGCAAGTGCTGTTTTTTGGTAAAGAGCAAACTCTTTGATTTGCACTGACTGCTGTGAACAATCACTCCCCACCCCACCCTACTCCCTGCGTCTCCTCTTCAATCTGTACATACATTAATCCAGTCATACTAGAATATTGATAATCCCCTCAATACATGAGAAAGATTCATCCAATCTTCCCCTTGGTCATCCTCTTCCCCTTTGGTGAAACATTTCTTTCTACTTGTTTTTCTTTAAATGGTATATGCTGCTAAGTCACTTCAGTCGTGTCTGACTCTGTGCGACCAGATAGACGGCAGCCCACCAGGCTCCCCCGTCCCTGGGATTCTCCAGGCAAGAACACTGGAGTGGGTTGCCATTTCCTTCTCCAATGCATGAAAGTGAAAAGTGAAAGGGAAGTCGCTCAGTCGTGTCTGACTCTTAGCGACCCCATGGACTGCAGCCCACCAGGTTCCTCCATCCATGGGATTTTCCAGGCAAGAGTACTGGAGTGGGGTGCCACTGCCTTCTCCATAAATGGTATATACTTAACAGTAATCTTATTGATTTATTTGGCTGCATCAGGTCCTAGTTGTGGTATGCAGAATCTTTCCTTATGGTGCTCTGGCTCAGCAGTTGAGGCTCAAAGGTTAATTTGCCCCGCCACATGTGGGATCTTAGTTCCTCGGTCAGGGATTAAACTTGAAACCCTGCATTAGAAGGCGGATTCTTAACCACTGGACCATCAAGGAAGTCCCAATACTTTTTTCTTCTGGCCTTCCCTGCCTCATCCCTTCTAACTGCAGACTTTATACTTGTTCCTCCTTATTTCTCAAGGCTCAACTAAGTTTACCCTCTTTGCTGAACTCCCTTTTAGAATTTTCCCCTCTGTCCAGCACGTCCTTCCTTCTATTGCTGGTGTTACTATCAGTGGCGTACCTACATCTCCTCTTGTAGACCACATGCTTAAGTGTAACATACCTTACTCATCCAGCTGTCTCTCAAGACCCAAAACAGACCTTTGTGAATCTTTATGAATAGCAAAAAAGTTTTCACTGAATTCAGTTCAATAAGCTTATCCATCGCAAGCCACTGGAATTGGAATTAGTGTTTTATTGGGTTCTTTCTGTGACATGCCATTTTCAGCTTAACCGAGACCTCCAGGAATGCATTGCCTTAGTATCAAGGAGTTTTTCCTAATGATATGTAATCTAGGATAGCTATGATGACAGGTCAGTGAGAGGGCCAAGTATCTACCACCCCTCAAATCTCACCTCTAGCTCCTTCCTCCTGCTGCTGCTGCTGCTAAGTCGCTTCAGTCATGTCCGACTCTGTGCGACCCCATAGACGGCAGCCCACCAGGCTCCCCCTGTCCCTGGGATTCTCCAGGCGAGAACACTGGAGTGGGTTGCAATTTCCTTCTCCAATGCATGAAAGTGAAAAGTCAAAGTGAAGTCGCTCATTTGTGTCCGACTCTCAGCGACCCCATGGGCTGCAGCCCACCAGGCTCCTCCGTCCATGGGATTTTCCAGGCAAGAGCCCTTCCTCCTAACCCTAGCTAATGTGTTTATTTAGAAGCTTCCTCAGTAGTACTCTTCTTGCAGTGCATTTTTCAAGGGTGAGTAGAAAAAAAAGAACTGCCCTAATATAAAGCAACTATTTCATGTTTTTTCATTTGGTATGTGATTAAGGAAGTTATACACACACCCCTGGAGCTCTTGAATGGAACCATGAAGCCACTAGTGTCTGAGACTGATTTGGTCCAGCATGAAATTCTCCTCCTTCCTGTGGTGGCCAAGATATGTGATCAACTGTTCGAACTGTGTCAAAATTCTATAAATATACTTTAAATATATTCAGAATGCCAAAGGATAATTATAAATGTCACAGGCCAGTGGATCCAGACCATAGATGAAAGAACCTTAGAGCTGGGAGGGACCACACAAAGTCATTTAATGCAACCCCTCTGTTCACAGGCGGAAAACTAGTGCACAGGGAGGTTACCATTGTCCAGGCTCACCCTATACCCACAGGTGCCCAGACCACACAACTCCCAGTGCTTGATTAAAGGAAAACTAGAAAACCACATAAGCCCAGAATAATCAAAGAGAAAGTCAAATTTACTAAATCAACTCCCATTACCCTGGAAGCAAAGATGGAGTTCTCTTAAAAGATAGCCTAAATTAAAGTGGGCTGCATGTGTCAGCTCCCCAGGGCTTGGCTGCAGAGAGGGAAGGAGATGGCTAGCCGGCCAAAAAATAGGAACTCACCTAGGAGTAAACACAAGTAAAGAAAGAAGTGAAAAGATAGTGAAAGGTGGGAGACAGTGAGAAAAAGAGAAGAAAGCTAAAAAAAGAACGGGTATAATTCTAGTTTGGCTTTGCCCATAGTTTGTAAGGCTTGTTTTATTTATTTATTTATGCTCGGTTCAGCCAATATTTGTGACAAGTTACTCTTTATGAGGCTCCGTTTCAGCAGAAAGACAGTGTTTCTACACATGACCACAGCAAGGAAGGAGGTTTCGTGGGGGTGTTTTCCATATTAATCATTAGAACACCTGTGAAATGATGTAGTTCAGCAGCTGAGGGTCACAGTGCCTCACTGCCCCTCCCCCACCATTTCTATCTTACAGTAGCCCTCCAGGGGGGTCAGCCCCAAGTTTTGGGATATAGCAGACCCTGGTATCAGGCCAAGCAGAAAGCCTGGGTCCAAACAGGCTAATTATGAAAAGGGTCCTGACTGCAAGCTAGGATATTGGGCCCCTTTCTCTTCTAGTCAGGCTTCCCTGATAGCTCTGTTGGTGAAGAATCCACCTGCAATGCAGGAAACCCTGGTTCGATTCCTGGGTTGGGAAGATCTGCTGGAGAAGGGATAGGCTACCCACTCCAGTATTCTTGGGATTCTCTTGTGGCTCAGCTGGTAAAGAATCTGCCTGCATTGTGGTAGACCTGGGTTTGAACCCTGGATTGGGACGATCCCCTGGAGAAGGGAAAGTCTACCCACTTCAGTATTCTGACCTGGAGAATTCCATGGACTGTAGAGTCCATGGGGGTTGCAAAGAGTTGGACACGACTAAACGACTTTCACTTCACTTCTCTTCTAGTCAGCCACAAACCCTCAACTCTCATGTGTTCACAGTCTACTAGTTCACAAGCTAGTAGGTCTTCCCCTCCGACTCCATCCCAGTCTAACACATTTGGCTCCAGATGAACTTAAGGGCCAGTGTTCTTCTCACAGCACAAAACCACCTAGCCCTTTAAAAGGGCCACATGACCTGAAACCCTTTCATCTCCTTTGTGCAGTCACTGTCATGTGACAAACAGACCCCTACTTCCAAGAGAAGGACAGAGACTGGAGTTCCCTTCCTGAAGAACTCACCATAGAACTAATTTCTCCAACACGTTAACAAATAAACAACTAATCCTAAATCTTGCACTAAGATCTCTTGGGAAGTCACCTGGAATAAAAAGGGTCTACAATAAGGATATTGAAATCTTGTTTTTTATCAGTCTCTGATAACAAAATTACTGTACCTTAATCTAACTTTCTGCTTGGCAAGGCTTCTTATGAATTCTTCTCCTTCATGAGGGGTAAAGAGAAAATGACTAGGACTCAGTGGTTCCCAGCAGTCTTTAGGTTACATGAAGGCAATTTCATGGATTACCCACAGATAAAAACAACACAATAAAAGAAAAATAAATAAACCCACAATCTCATTTGGCCACCCAATGCAGAATTCTAGAGCTCCATAATAAGATCTATACAATCTTCTTTCCCTGTTGAACAATATTCCCACCAAATGGAAACTCACTCTCCAATTTTCCTAGGGGCCCTTTTGGGCAACACCCATTTCTTCTCTCCTAGTGCTTCCTGGTGTCTGTGACCGAGGCTTCCCAGGCCTGGAGACTCCATCTGATGGATGTTCAGCTGAGTTTGCCAAGAAGACCACTGAGCCAGGGCCTCTCTTCACAAACTCGGGACCTCTCTTTATTGTTGTTGTTTAGTCGTTTAGTCGTGTCCAACTCTTTCGAAACCCCATGGACTATAACCAGCCAGGCTCCTCTGTTCATGAGATTTCCCAGGCAAGAATGCTGGGGTGGGTTGCCATGCCCTTCTCCAGGGGATCTTCTCGACTCAGGGATCAAACCCGCGTCTCCTGCATCTCCTGTACTGCAGGCAGATTCTTTACCCCTGAGCCACCAGGGAAGCCCTAGGGACCCCTCTAGGGCTCTCTCAAATTCTTGTGAGGGTGCACCATGGCAACCGTCCTAAGAGAGGCTTTTAAAGCACCAAATGTGGAAAGAAGGTCTCAGTTGGTAAGACACACTTTACTGCTACTGATGTTGCTGATACCAACAGCAGTTTTCACTTTAATTCCTCCCATGTGAACATGCAGGATCAAATAAATAAACCATTCCTTTAACTGAAGACAAAATAGTGTAACAGTGAAGTGCCAGGGCTCTGCAGTCAGTCCCAGCCTTGCCACGTCATGGCTGTGACATTGGACAATGAATCTGCCTGTGATGCGGAAGACCTGGGTTCAATCCCTGGGTTGGGAAGATGCCCTGGAGAAAGAAACAGTGACCTATTCCAGTACTCTAGCCTGGGAAATCCCATGGTCAGAGGAGCCTGGCAGGCTACAGTCCATGGGGTCACAAAGAGTCAGACACAACCAAGCGACTCACTGACAGACAGAATCCCTCTGTGCCTCCAATTTCTCCTCTCCAATATGAGGATGATAAGAGTGGCTACCTTATGGTACTCACTTGTTTAGTCCTGACACCCGCAGAGTTGTTGTCAGGATTAAACAAGTGAGAACAGGCTGTGCTGGCACAGAACATTCACTTGGTAAACATCACTATCACCATTACTCTTGGGAGGATATTATTATAAAAACAATGGGGATGTAAATGAGGGTTGGATTTGAAGACAAATGAATTGTCTGAAAGATTCAGGACAAAGGCATTTTGGAGAAAAGGGGTAAGCGGGTGAAATTTCTCTTATCCAGAAAAGCCATGTAAGAGTCCAGCTCTCAAGGGAAATGCTGACTGGGACTGTCTGCTCAGGAAGTCAGAAGGGGCCCACTCAGACGTGCCAGACTGCAGCCCACCGCCACCCTGCATCTAAGCTGGCTGCTTCCAAAATGGCTCCTGCATGGGTCAGGCAAGGAGAGAGGAAGACAGTGTGTAAGATGTGGGTTCTGTTTTTTCCATCCGTGCTTGACGCTCCATCCCACACAGAAGGAGAACCCGTGACAGGCTGTTTTGCTGTTTAAAACACTTTGGCAAGCCGAATTCCTTTGCTCTTTCAGGAAACTGTAAACAAAATCAATTCATTGAGTGGACACTCTTTTTTGCTTCTATTTCACTTCTCTAGGGGCTAGTGCTTCTTAAAAGGGGAGAGGGGCTTCTTGATTGTCTTAAATATACATATGTCAGACCTCTCAAAATATGTTTAAGTAACATTAGGTGAAAGAATCTTAAAAAAGCTGATAAAGCAGGCGTGAAAGCTTAGATGTGTTCACTGTAGCAACTTTTTGATGACAAGCATGCCATGGAACTGAACTCATTGATCCAAATTATTTAAAAGTCATTGTGAGAAGAAGGACGGAGGGAGAAGAGAATGTGAGGGGGAAGATGAGACGGAGGGAAGGCTAAAGGTGGCCGGCAGGGACTACGTTATGGATGTGTCCCCTGGCAGGGCTCTGGGGATAGACTCAGGAAGGATCCGGACGGTGAACCAGAGCCCTAGCCACCTGGAGAGCTTGCACTCACAGTGAGAATGCCCAGCCCAAGGGAGTGTGACGTGCGAGCCTGCTCAGTCACTTCAGTCCCGTTCCACTCTGCAGCCCTAAGGACTGTAGCCCACCAGGCTCTTGTGTCCATGGAATTCTCCAGGCAACCCAGGAGTGAGCTGCCATGCCCTCCTCCAGGGACCGAGTGTGATACTAAATAGCAAATAAAAATCTCCATGACTGGTCAAAAGAGATACTACAGAAGAAAGGAACACATCATTCCTCTGGCATGTGAGCAGAGGGCTCCACATTTTTCCTGGGCCCCACAGATTATGTAGCTGGCCGTGGTATAGCATTTTAAACCCAGGCAGCACTCTTCCTGGGGCTCAAAGTTGAGAGTTTTGCTGCCCTCAGCCTTTGGTCCTGCAAAAGCTTTCAGAACTGGTGTCAGCCACTGTCCCCAGTACAGGGGGCAAACACTCCAGGGTTCACTGTGTAGTGGTCCTCTGAGAAGCCATGCTGAGTCATAGGATATCCGGAGAGTTCTTGGTGCAAACAGGGAGAGGGGAGGGAAAGGAAGAGGAAAAGCCAAAATGAATGTGTTCTGTTCCACAGAATTGTGCAAACTGACTCAGAGGTTCTAAAACACAACCCTGGGTCAAATAATCAAGTGGGAAGAATGCCAAAAGAAATGTTACATACTTGGAAAATTTATTATGAGATGGCTGTTGAACAGCATTTGGAGTGTATTAGAATTGCAGCTTTTAAAAAGTTCAGTAATCCCTTTCAGCCCAGGGACCCTGAGTCTGGCATGTAACCTGGCTCCTGGCCCCCAGAACTACAGCCTATCTCTCTCATTTCTTTAAAAAGCTCCTCATGCCTCCTAGGGACCTCCATTCTACCCATAAGACCTGCCGCCTAGAGATTCAGGGTCTCTGTGGATTCATTGAGAAAATGCAGATGAGTTATTTGGACTGTTTTATAATCTTTACCCAGATACCAGTAGAAAGCTGAAAGATAAGACTTTCCACAGTGTGAGACAGAATGACTTTATTTTATTGGCCTTTGAGGATTTATTGTTATCTTAAATTGCAAATGCTTATGTAGTGCAGGCATGCTAAGCTGCTTCAGTCATGTCCAACTCTTTGCAATCCCATGGACTATGTGGCCTGCCAGGCTCCTTTGTCCGTAAGATTCTCCAGGCAAGAATATTGGAGTGGGTTGCCGTGCCCAGGATCTTCCCGACCCAGGGATAGAATCCTAGTCTCCTGCATCTCCTGAATTGGCAAGCAGTTTCTTCACCACTAGAGCCACCTGGGAAGCACTTATGTAGTGCTTTTTTTGTATTTTTCAGTCCAGTGGAAAATAACATGCACAATATTTCCTTACTCGCTTATTCAAGCTAAAGAGATATAGGACACTCTCAAGGAAGAGCTGGTGACTTTTAAGGCTGGGACAGGTTGCTAAAAAGAATGTACAGCAATCTCATTCCAAAGATAAGATAAAAACTTGTAGATCTACACAGAAAGAGGGATCCGATTTAAATGGTTTCCTGAAGCTCTTTCCTTTTCATACTTGTTTTACTTCTTTATTGATTAGCTACTAAATTATGACCCAGTTCAGTTCAGTTCAGTTCAGTCCCTCAGTCGGATCCGACTCTTTGCGACCCCATGAATCGCAGCACGCCAGGCCTCCCTGTCCATCACCAACTCCCGGAGTTCAAATAGATTCATGTCCATCGAGTCAGTGATGCCATCCAGCCATCTCATCCTCTGTCGTCCCCTTCTCCTCCTGCCCCCATCCCTCCCAGCATCAGAGTCTTCCAATGAGTCAACTCTTCCGCATGAGGTGGCCAAAGTACTGGAGTTTCAGCTTTAGCATCATTCCTTCCAAAGAAATTCCAGGGCTGATCTCCTTCAGAATGGACTGGTTGGATCTCCTTGCAGTCCAAGGGACTCTCAAGAGTCTTCTCCAACATCACAGTTCAAAAGCATCAATTCTTCGGAGCTCAGCTTTCTTCACAGTCCAACTCTCACATCCAACCATGACCACTGGAAAAACCATAGCCTTGACTAGACGGACCTTAGTCGGCAAAGTAATGTCTCTGCTTTTCAATATGCTATCTAGGTTGGTCATAACTTTTCTTCCAAGGAGTAACCATCTTTTAATTTCATGGCTGCAGTCACCATCTGCAGTGATCTTGGAGCCCCCAAAAATAAAGTCTGACACTGTTTCCACTGTTTCCCCATCTATTTCCCATGAAGTGATGGGACCAAATGCCATGATCTTCGTTTTCTGAATGTTGAGCTTTAAGCCAACTTTTTCACTCTCCTCTTTCACTTTCATCAAGAGGCTTTTTAGTTCCTATTCACTTTCTGCCATAAGGGTGGTGTCATCTGCATATCTGAGGTTATTGATATTTCTCCCGGCAATCTTGATTCCAGCTTGTATTTCTTCCAGTCCAGCGTTTCTCATGATGTACTCTGCATAGAAGTTAAATAAGCAGGGTGACAATATATAGCCTTGACATACTCCTTTTCCTATTTGGAACCAGTCTGTTGTTCCACGTCCAGTTCTAACTGTTGCTTCCTGACCTGCATACAGATTTCTCAAGAGGCAGGTCAGGTGCTCTGGTATTCCCATCTCTTTCAGAATTTTCCACAGTTTATTGTGATCCACACAGTCAAAGGCTTTGGCATAGTCAATAAAGCAGAAATAGATGTTTTTCTGGAACTCTCTTGCTTTTTCCATGATCCGGCGGATGTTGGCAATTTGATCTCTGGTTCCTCTGCCTTTTCTAAAACCAGCTTGAACATCAGGAAGTTCACGGTTCACGTATTGCTGAAGCCTGGCTTGGAGAATTTTGAGCATTACTTTACTAGCATGTGAGATGAGTGCAATTGTGTGGTAGTTTGAGCATTCTTTGGCATTGCCTGTCTTTGGAATTGGAATGAAAATTGACCTTTTCCAGTCGTGTGGCCACTGCTGAGTTTTCCAAATTTGCTGGCATATTGAGTGCAGCACTTTCACAGCATCATCTTTCAGGATTTGAAATAGCTCCACTGGAATTCCATCACCTCCCCTAGCTTTGTTCGTAGTGATGCTTTCTAAGGCCCACCTGACTTCACATTCCAGGATGTTATGCCCCACTTCTGTTCAAAAAGGACTTTTAACAACTAAATTACATGCAACTTCTAGCAATTTGACTATTACCAGATCATTTTGGTCATCCTTATGCCACTAGTCAGTATTCATCATTGTCATTTTGTTAAAATTAACTGCCAGCTTCTCAGGGGTCAACCTTTACAGTGAGCAGGAAACAAGATACATATACTTAATGAGGAAGTTATCTAGGTGGCCCACCCATCATGCTAGCTCTGATGTCAGTCAATTACACACATATTTATTTATTTATTTATTTTAATATAAATTTACTTTTTTAATTGGAGGTTAATTACTTTATAATATTGTATTGGTTTTGCCATACATCAACATGTATCCGCCACGATCTACACGTGTTCCCCATCCTGAACCCCCCTCCCACCTCCCTCCCCATCCCATCCCTCTGGGTCATCCCAGTGCACCAGCCCCGAGCATCCTGTATCCTGCATCGAACCTGGACTGACGATTCATTTCACATATGATAATATACATGTTTCAATGCCATTCTCCCAAATCATCCCACCCTCCCCGTCTCCCACAGAATGCAAAAGACTGTTCTATACATTTGTGTCTCTTTTGCTGTCTTGCATACAGGGTTATTGTTACCATCTCTCTAAATTCCATATACATGTGTTAGTATACTGTATTGGTGTTTTTCTTTCTGGCTTACTTCACTCTGTATAATCGGCTCCAGTTTTATCCACCTTATTAGAACTGATTCAAATGTATTCTTTTTAATGGCTGAGTAATACTCCATTGTGTATATGTACCACAGCTTTCTTATCCATTCATCTGCTGATGGACATCTAGGTTGCTTCCGTGTCCTGGCTATTATAAACAGTGCTGCGATGAACATTGGGGTACACGTGTCTCTTTCAATTCTGGTTTCCTCGGTGTGTATGCCCAGCTGTGGAATTGCCGGGTCGTATGGCAGTTCTATTTCCAGTTTTTTAAGGAATCTCCACACTGTTCTCCATAGTGGCTGTACTAGTTTGCATTCCCACCAACAGTGTAAGAGGGTTCTCTTTTCTCCACACCCTCTCCAGCATTTATTGCTTGTAGACTTTCCTCCCTGGACTTCCCAGGTGATCAACGGTAAAGAATCTGCCTGCCAGTGCAGGAGACTCAGGAGACACTGGTTCGATCCCTGAGTGGGGAAGACCCCTGGAGGACCAAATGGCAACCTACTTGAGTATTCTTGCCTGGAGAATCCCATGGACAGAGAAGCCTGGTGGGCTACAGTCCATAGGATCCAAAGAGTCAGACCCGACTAAGCACTCACATGCCTTAAGTCCTCCTTAGTTCACTAATTATGGAAGACAATTTAGCTCTTACGGGAGACAAAAATCCCTGCTGGGACTTGAGACAAGTGGAAATTTGTTGGTGGATTTGATAAAATGCATTTTATTTTTGTGTGTGTTAATTTTGAATTTTTTTTTTTTTTTGCTTTGAATTTTTATCTTAATTTGCATAGACAGGGAAGAGCACTGGATTATACATAATGGGCTTTTTTTGACTCTGTTTTTCCAGAGTGGAAATAGAATGCTGTGTTCCATCATTCTGAGCCATCACCAGGGTCCGTCCATAATCAACTACGATGATGAGAGTGGCAAGACATGCATGCACATCGCCGCAGCAGCGGGTTTCTGCGACATCATCAATGAGCTGGCAAGAGTCCCTGAGTGCAACTTGCAGGCTCTGGATGTGGACGACAGGTATCTGTGGCCACTCTGTCACCTTTTCCAAATTTTAATCTCAAAGCAAAGAAGATGTTTAAGGAGTTATCTTTTATGACTATACCCTTACTGCCAGTAATATTAATATTTATACCTGGGATTGTGACAATAAAAACTGCTCTATATTAGTCAGGACAGGAAAAACCATTGTTATGAAGAGAAACGCTGTGACTGTATTGTCAAACTTTCCACTTTTTGCGAACTGTTCTCAGAAGGCTTTCTGTATATCAGCTTCCTGCTATATGCACTTTTTGTTCTTAACAGTAAGTCTTATTTTTTTCTTTCGTTCCTGGATTATGTCATAAAATCAACAAGCTCTTGTTATCCAGAGAAGAGCACAATAGAGGGTTTGTGTTCAGAACTAGACGTGACCTTATCAGGGTTCTGTTTTGGTTTTCTTTAGTCATTAAAGATGTATTTACATAGAAAAGGAAGCTGAGTTGAGAAAGGTGAAGAGACTTGCCTAAGAGGTAATTAGCAACTAAGTGAAAACTTGTTTTTCAATCTGAGTCCAACTCTTTGCGACCCCATGGACTTCAGCATGCCAGACTTCTCTGTCCTTCACTATTTCCCACAGTTTTCTCAAATTCATATCCATTGTGTTGGTGATGCCATTCAGCCATCTCATCCTCTATTGTCTTCTTCTCTTCCTGCCCTCAATTTTTCCCAGCATCATGGTCTTTTCCACTGAGTCGGCTCTTCTCATCTGGTGGCCAGTGTTACAGCTTCAGCCTCAGCATCAGTCCTTCCACTGAGTATTCAGGATTAATTTCCTTTAGGATTATCTGGTTTGATCTCCTTTCTGTCCAAGGGACTCTCAAGAGTCTTTTCCAGCACCACAGTTGGAAAGCATCAATTCTTTGGCGCTCAGACTTCTTGATGGTCCAACTCTCACATCTATACATGACTACGGGAAAAACCACAGCTTTGACTAGACAGACCTTTGTCGGCAAAATGATGTCTTTGCTTTTTAATATGCTGACAGAAGAAGTGAGAACTACAATCCCATGGCCTCCAAAATGAAAACCCAATCACAGAAAACTAACCAAAATGATCACATGGATCACAGCTTTGTGTAACTCAAAGAAAACTTGTACCCTTGTCTTTTAAATGTAGAGTTTTTCACCTACTGGCCCTTCATCCATAATCAACTATTAGAATTTTTCAGTTACAATCCTTATCTAACCTTTGCTTCAGTTAGGCATAGACTCAATGAAAATATAAGAATAATATAAAAACAAATAAGACTGTTGAAAACAAGTATAAGGCTTGTACATTATATATGGCTTTTTTTTAACCTTTTTCTATTGAAGTGCAAATTTAGCCACCTACTTCCATGATTTTAGATTCCCCAAGAAGCACTTCCTACTACTTCCTGATACCTGAAACCCTTATAACACAGGAGAAAGAAATCTTGGGTTCCATGTAAGTCTCAGAAGCTGGAGACAGTTAACAGGATGACTTTAATTAAAATTAATATATAAATCATTGAAAGTAGACCTTTTCTAAAGAGTAGATATTGAACTTGAGCAGGTACAAAAGTAGAAGGATTTTGTTACATGAGGAGAAAAGGTGAATGATCCAAAAAGAGAAGAAAAGAACTCCTGTAGGGGGACTTCCCTGGTGGTCCAGTGGTTCAGTTCAGTTCAGTCGCTCAGTCATGTCCAACTCTTTGCGACCCCATGAATTGCAGCACACCAGGTCTCCCTGTCCATCACCAACTCCCAGAGTTCACTCAGACTCACGTCCATCAAGTCAGTGATGCCATCCAGCCATATCCTCTGTTGTCCCTTTCTCCTCCTGCCCCCAATCCCTCCCAGCATCAGAGTCTTTTCCAATGAGTCAACTCTTCACATGAGGTGGCCAAAGTACTGGAGTTTCAGCTTTAGCATCATTCCTTCCAAAGAAATCCCAGGGCTGATTGGTCCAGTGGTTAGGATGCTTTGTTTCCAATGCAGGGGGTGGGGGGTTGAACTTCGGTCAAGGAATACATGCCATGTGGCCAAATAAATAAAAGTAGAAATATATATACATTTTTAAGGAACACATTTAGGAAAAGAGGGCTAGAAAAAAAGTTTGCCTACTTAAAAATACTTCTAGAAGCAGCTCTAATACAGTATTTCCCACTTGAATTATCACATGCTTCAGTTCAGTTCAGTTTAGTCGCTCAGTTGTGTCCGACTCTTTGTGACCTCATGGACCACAGCATGGCAAGCCTCCCTGTCCATTGCCAACTCCCAGAGTTTACTCAAACTCATGTCCATTGAGTTGGTGATGCCATCCAACCATCTCATCCTCTGTCACCCCTTCTCCACTTGCCCTCAATCTTTCGCAGCATCAGGGTCTTTTCAAATGAGTCAGCTCTTTGAATCAGGTGGCCAAAGTATTGGAGTTTGAGCTTCAACATCAGTCCTTCCAATGAACAACCAGGACTGATCTCCCTTAGGATGGACTGGTTGGATCTCCTTGCAGTTCAAGGGACTCTCAAGAGTCTTCTCCAACACCACAGTTCAAAAGTATCAATTCTTCAGCGCTCAGCTTTCTTCACAGTCCAACTCTCACATCCAACCATGACCACTGGAAAAACCATAGCCTTGACTAGATGGACCTTAGTTGGCAAAGTAATGTCTCTGCTTTTCAACATGCTATCTAGGTTGGTCAGAACTCTTCTTCCAAGGAGTAAGCGTCTTCTAATTTCATGGCTGCAGTCACCATCTGCAGGGATTTTGGAGCCCAAAAAAATGAAGTCTGACACTGTTTCCACTGTTTCCCCATCTATTTCCCATGAAGTGATGGAACCAGATGCCATGATCTTCGTTTTCTGAATGTTGAGCTTTAAGCCAACTTTTTCACTCTCCTCTTTCACTTTCATCAAGAGGCTTTTGAGTTCCTCTTCACTTTCTGCCATAAGGGTGGTGTCATCTGCATATCTGAGGTTATTGATATTTCTCCCGGCAGTCTTGATTCCAGCTTGTGCTTCTTCCAGTCCAGCGTTTCTCATGATGTACTCTGCATAGAAGTTAAATAAGCAGGGTGACAATATACAGCCTTGACATACTCCTTTTCCTATTTGGAACCAGTCTGTTGTTCCATGTCCAGTTCTAACTGTTGCTTCCTGACCTGCATACAAATTTCTCAAGAGGCAGGTCAGGTGGTCTGGTATTCCCATCTCTCTCAGAATTTTCCACAGTTTATTGTGATCCACACAGTCAAAGGCTTTGGCATAGTCAATAAAGCAGAAATAGATGTTTTTCTGGAACTCTCTTGCTTTTTCATGATCCAGCAGATGTTGTCAAGTGGATCTCTGGTTCCTCTGCCTTTTCTAAAACCAGCTTGAACATCTGGAAGTTCACTGTTCACGTATTGCTGAAGCCTGGCTTGGAGAATTTTGAGCATTATTTTACTACCATGTGAGACGAATCCAATTGTGCAGTAGTTTGAGCATTCTTTCACATTGCCTTCCTTTGAGATTGAAATGAAAACTGACCTTTTCCAGTCCTGTGGCCACTGCTGAGTTTTCCAAATTTGCTGGCAAATTGAGTGCAGCACTTTCACAGCATCATCTTTCAGGATTTGAAATAGCTCAACTGGAATTCCATCACCTCCACTAACTTTGTTTGTAGTAATGCTTCCTAGGCCCACTTGACTTCACATTCCAGGATGTCTGGCTCTAGGTGAGTGATCACACCATTGTGATTATCTTGGTTGTGAAGATCTGTTTTGTACAGTTCTTCTGTGTATTCTTGCCACCTGTTCTTAATATCTTCTGCTTCTATTGGATCCATACCATTTCTGTCCTTTATCGAGCCCATCTTTGCATGAAATTTTCCTTTGGTATCTCTAATTTTCTTGAAGAGATCTCTAGTCTTTCCCATTCTGTTGTTTTCCTCTATTTCTTTGCATTGATCCCTGAAGAAGGCTTTCTTATCTCTTCTTGCTATTCTTTGGAACTCTGCATTCAGATGCTTATATATTTCCTTTTCTCCTTTGCTTTTCCTTTCTCTTCTTTTCACAGCTATTTGTAAGGCCTCCCCAGACAGCCATTTTTCTTTTTTGCATTTCTTTTCCATGGGAGTGGTCTTGATCCCTGTCTCCTGTACAGACCTAAAATATGCTGTTTAGGTTGGTCATAACTTTCCTTCCAAAGAGTAAGCATCTTTTAATTTCATGGCTGCAGTCACCATCTGCAGTCATTTTGGAGCCCCCCCAAAATAAAGTCAGCCATTGTTTCCCCTGTTTCCCTATCAATTTGCCCTGAAGTGATGGGACCAGATGGCATGATCTTAGTTTTCTGAATGTTGAGTTTTAAGCCAACTTTTTCACTCTCCTCTTTCACTTTCATCAAGAGGCTCTTTAGTTCTTCTTCACTTTCTGCCATAAGGGTGGTGTCATCTGCTTATCTGTGGTTATTGATATTTCTCCCATGCTTAGGAGAGAAAATTTAGTTCCCCAGTCTCAGGGAAGAAAGTATATCCAAAGGGAGTAAGAAAGTGCAAAAGATTGGGCCCTACAAGGGTTCAAAGTGAAGTAAAATCTCAAGAAGGGTCTAGTTTCTGCTCCAGAGCTCAGCTCATCCTGCTCTTCATTTTGTTTCAGTTTCTGCATCCTGCATTGTATAGCTCTACCTTCACATTGACACGTAAGCTTGTGTTAGTATTTTAGCTAAGCTTACGTTTATTATTTGTGTTAGTAGAGAATTTTTTAAATTTTTCATAGGTTTAAGTATTGAAGCATTTGCAACAATTGTGGCTTCACTTCCCTTCTTTTTTTATCCAGATAGAAAGTTTTTGAGAAAAGGGAAGAAAAATAAGGCAATGATATTTAAAAATAAAAAAAAGAGGATGAGGGAAAATATGAGGGAACTTGTCCTCCTAGATTATTAAAACACATCATAAATCTATGACATTTTAAAACATTTTGGTGCTAGCCTAAGATTGATGGTACAGAACACACAACTCATAAATAGCTTGTATAGCTTAAAGGGCCCAAATTTCATCAGTCTATGAAGTCATGCTTTCCTTTAGCACCCAAGTCATTTATCTTCAGGAAGGAGAGTCTTTAATCAAACTCTCCTCCTTACATACTTCTGGGAATTATCTAGGGAATGTTTGCATGTGCAATAAGTGGTTCCTTGGCTTCTGACACCTTACCAACACTGCATTCTTATACCTATCATCTCCTGTCATTCAGAGACTGCCTTATCAGCCCACTGCTTGTCTCTGATGAATTTCTTCTGAATCATGGGCCCTGGTTCTCCAGCTCCTCACTGTGATAACTGAGTCCAATCTGCTATGTTTGAAGACTCTCCTGAAGCTTAGAGATAAGAAAGGGACTACAGCTTACATAACTTGAAACTGGATACTACATATTGCTCACAAAGGCTCTATGTGTATTAGTTAGAACTTATCTATGCTTCTCTTGTTTCTGCAAAATAATTTTTTCCCTGTGTCCTTCTGGACCTCTTTTTCCATGCTGATGTTCAGAATGATCTCAGGGTGCCTCAGCCTGCCTCACGAGAAGCAGGGCTTCAATTCCTGGCTAGAGATTGAGGTCGGGTTGCAGCAGTGAGAGAGCTGAATCCTAGCCACTAGACCAAAGATCAGGGACAAGGCTCTGGCCCTTCAACATGCAGAAAAATAATTCCCACAAAGATAGAAAGTAGTGAAATAGGTAAAGTATTTATTAGGAGGAAAAAGAATACAGTATATGTGGATAGACACACAGGCAGACTCAGAGGAAGAATTGCACCCTCACGGCAGTTTAAGTTACTTATATGGGGCATTTCCTCCAGGTTTCCTTGGCCAATCATTTTAATTTGCCTGGTTCAGAGTTCATATCTGTTATATCTCAGGATTCTCCCATGTGCGCACACACATCTCTTAGCCAAGATGAAAGAGGTCTATGGGTGGGTGGCATCAGCATCACTCCCGTTTTTACCTCCAAGAAGCCTTTCTTTGTATGTGCAGTTAGGAGGTCTCCTGACTTCAAAAAATGAGAAATATGTGGGCTCTTATCTTCTGTGTGGGCAGGGCCCAGCCTCCTCTCTCAGTTGTCCTGCTATTGATAGTTTGTAGTTTCTGCCCACAGGGAATGAATCTCTAAACTTTACCCTGGGGACCATCTACCTCCTGCCTCAAGAGAAATTAATATAATCACTCTTCAATTCAGTTCAGTCACTCAGTCGTGTCCGTTTGCAACCCCATGGACTGCAGCAGGCCAGCCTTCCCTATCCATCACCAACTCCCAGAGCTTGCTCAAACTCATGTCCATAGACTCAATGATACCATCCAACCATCTCATCCTCTATCATCCCCTTCTCCTCCTGCCTTCAATCTTTCCCAGCAATAGGGTCTTTTCCAATGAATCAGTTCTTCTCATCAGGTAGCCAAAGTATTGGAGTTTCAGCTTCAGCATTAGTCCTTCCAATGGATATTCAGGACTGATTTCCTTTAGGATGGACTGGTTGGATTTCCTTGCAGTCCAAGGGACTCTCAAGAGTCTTCTGCAACACCACAGTTCAAAAGCACCAATTCTTTGGTGCTCAGCTTTCTTCATAGTCCAGCTCTCACATCCATACATGACTACTGGAAAAACCATAACTTTGACTAGACGGACCTTTGTTGGCAAAGTAATGTCTCTGCTTTTTAATATGCTGTCTAGGTTGGTGATAGTTTTTCTTTCAAGGAGAAAGCATCTTTTAATTTCATGACTGCAGTCACCATCTGCAGTGATTTTGGAGCCCCCAAAAAGAAAGTCTTTCACTGTTTATATTGTTTCCCCATCTATTTGCCATGAAGTTATGGGACCATTAGTACAGTCACTCCGCAATTGTCATAAGGAAGTATTTCACAATGTGCCAAAGAGAATTGTCACGTGTTGATAAACCTGACTGCACTGATGTTCAACCCTCCATCTACTGAATTTATTGGCAATATATTCTCTAATCAGGAGGGTATAATATGGCTGGTGCCTTATCTTGTTTCATAATAAATATTGTCTGGAGACCTCTCAAATAGAATAGAATGAATCATATCTTGTACAAGCTCAAATAAGCAGTGCAATTGATGACTATCTTGAAGAAATATATGGTCCTATATTAAGTGTCCTCAAATTGCTGTCCATATCATAACATGAGGAGGATGCTTGATTGACACAGGACACAGTCTACCCATGGGGACTCTGGTCATACTGTGGACATGGCTACTCTCCCAATACTAAGTCCTGAGCCCCTTCACAGATAGACCCAACTGAGTCCTTCTCTGTCTGGCCCCTAGACTGCCTCCATGTCTGAGAGACCTCTTGGCTCTTCAGGGGTGGTCATCTGCCAGGGGTCAAGCCCCAGAATGAAACCAAGGAGAGGCCTCCCATGCCTTCTTTTCCTGCCCCAGGATTGATCCTCTCCCAGACTGACTGACAGGAAGAATAGCCCTTCTCTTCCTGGGAAACCCCATTCACAGAAATGTATCTGTCACCATTCCCTTCTTTAGCCCCCCAGGGTCCCACTGTCCAGACACACCACACAGACATCCCCAACCACCTACTTCCCAGCATCTCTGCCAAAGAAGCAAGGTTCAGGTCCCCTTTGTTCTTGAGTCCAAATGTCCTTTATGCTCTTATCACCTTCTTGTCCCATTTGCCTTGATAGTTCTTTCTACAGCTGGGGAACTGTTTTGCTCCACATCTGCTCTCAGTTCTGGGCTTGGCTTTTGGAAACAGAAAGACACTGACTATTTCTCTTATCTACCCTGATATATCCCTCCCTTAAAGTTGAGCATAAAGTCAACCATATCTTTGTATGGAGGAAAGGGGATGGGTAGAAAAGTATGTGTACAGTTCAGGATCTTAAAATTTGATCACACTGCATTAATAAATGGTATTGAGAAAAACTGGCTATATAACTGGAAAAATGGTCAGATTGGTTGCACATCTCACCATACATATCAGAATACACATTCAGATACACGTGCAGTTTTGTTTAAATACAAATAAATCTAGAATAAAATATTGGTTTCCTATTTATTTACGTTAGTAAACTACTTTTTTGGGATGTATAGTTCTATGAATTTTAACACATTCATGCCATCACCACAAGGCAGATCCAAAACAATGCCATCAATTCCAACACCGACTCAGGTTGTCCTTTTATAGTCAAGGCTTCCCCCATCTCCAAGCTCTGGCAGCCATGGATTAGTTCTCTCTCTTGGGTTTTGCCTTTTCCAGAATGTCATGCAAATGGAAATATACAATATGTAATCTTTTGAGATTGCTGTATTTCACCTGGTAGAATGCACTTGAGATTCATCTATGTTCCATATACCAGTAGGCTATTCTTTTTACTGCTGAGTAGTATTCCATTTTGTGGATAAATTATAGTTTGTCCATCCACCCATTGAAGAACATTGGGTTGTTTATACTTTTGGATGATTACAGACAGTACAGCTATAAACATTTGTGTATAAGTTTTTGTGTAAACATAAGTTTTCATTTCTCGAGTTATAGATATAGACATGAGATTGCTTGGCCATATGGTAAGTATGCTTAACTTTAGAAGGAACTGACAAACTATTTTCTGGTGTGGCTGCTTCTAAAAAATGTATAAAAGTTCAAGTTGCCCTGAATCTTCATCCATACATGTATTGCCAGGTTGTTTGTTTTTTTTAACTTTTTTTTTTTCATTGAAGTATAGTTGATTTACAATGTTGTGTCCATCTCTGCTATATAGCAAAGTGACTCAGTTATACATATATATAAATCCTTTTTTAAAAAAATTTAGCCATTTAAATCAGTATGTAGTGATATCTCATGTAGTTTTAATTTGCATTTCTCTGAATGAAAAATGTTACTGAGCATCTTTTCGTGTGCTTGTTTACCAATTTATACACTTTCTTTGATAAAGTGTTCAATCTTTTGCTAGTTTTTAAAATCGATCTGTATATATATTTTTTATTGTTCAGTTTTTAAATACTTTACATACTCTCTTTGTTGGATGTGTAATTTGCAAATATTTTCTCCCAGTCTCTGGCTTTTTTTTTTTTTTTTTAAGAAAATGATGGTTTTGCCACTTATCAAAGGTTTAAACACTGGTGAGTATGTATTTACCTTCTGGCTAATGAAGAACTTTCTAAAACGTAAAATCATGAAACAAATAAAAAATGAAGAGGTAAATAAATGTGGTAATTTCTTAAAATTTTTATGGAAAGCCACTAAAAAAAATTAAAAGCTAAGTAACAAATTAGAGGAAATATTTTCATAAACCTAACTAGAAAAAACCCAATACCTTAAATATTTTAAAAGCTTATATGAGTTAGTAAGAAAAGCTAACAACCTCATAGAAAAATGGATATAAGGCATTAAGGGTCATTTCAATGAAGAAACTAAAATGTCAAATAAACATGTATTTCAAATGTTCTTCCTCATGTTGTTTAAAGAAATGCAGATTCAACAACACTGAAGTACTAATTTTGCCTACCGAGTTGGCAAAGATCTTTAAAGATGTTGATAACACTTCATATTAGGAAGGAGTAGGGACACAGCTGGTAGTAGGAAAAAACTGAGTCAGTTTTCTTGGAAGGCAATCCTGGCACTATGTATAAAGAGCCTTCAAATTGTTCATACCCTTTGACCCACTACTTCCTTTTTGAGGAAATTCACAGAAAGACCAAAGAAGGGGAAAGGCCACAGAGTATCAGAATTAGAGGAGAGGCCTCTACACACATACACCATCACCCTGAAACCCCATTTAGTGCAACCATTTCCACACTGTAAGTAGCAATAAGTCTGTCCTGCCAGGACCCACCTTTGAGCGGGAGCTGTTGTCAGCTAGGTAACCTGTATCATTCATGTACTCAGACACTTGTGCTGTCCCCCGCGGCCCCCCAGGACACCTCTGCACTGGGCTGCAGCTGCAGGGAAAGCAGACTGTGTGCAGTCACTGCTGGAGCTGGGAATGGACAGCAACCTGCGAGACATCAATGAGAGCACGCCCCTGGCTTATGCCCTATACTGCGGCCACACCGACTGTGTCAAGCTCCTCTCCCAAGAGAGCAGGTGAGCACACCAGGAGGCACTCATTTTTTTCTTCGTCTCAAAGATTTATAAAATTGGATGCAACTGTCTAAACTGCCAAAACCAGCACAAAACGATCTATAACTTAATAACTGTGTTTGCCATTGCCAACTACGAATTGGTACTTGCCATCTACCTCTACAAGGATTAAACCATGCGCTGCTGCAGCTGCTGACTTTCAACAGCCCCACCACTGAAAGGAGCTCAAGGTGGAGAGCAGAAATGAAGCTCTCTGTGCTCTGGAATAACTGACAGAACAGGTCTCTAGATAGTTAGATGTTTTCAGGAACCAATGTTATGAGCTCAATTCTTGCATCTCCTCATATCTAGAAAAGCACAAAAATCTTTCATGGTGACAACTGTTCCTCATGACTAGCAATAAGTGCCTGCAAAAACTGTGTGCTTGATGGCATGTACTTCCCCTTCACCAAAACCTTCCCAGCCACCTCTGCTCACCGCTCTGAGCAGTTTCTCAAAGTGAACAGAAATGCTGTCTCTTGGGCTATAGTCCTCATTTTCCCCCAAATAAATAGTGACTCACAATTCTCATGTTGTGCATTTTTTTTCAATTGACACCATTACCTAACAATGATATGTCCTTGAATCTGTGGAGCAAAATGGTAGTAGTAAGCCTGAATGTATCAGCCTAACATTTACTGAACTCTAATCTCTTCTTTCTGTTTTCTCTCTTCCCACATCCATTTAGGCAATATACTAATTGCTCTTTTGCCTAAGTCAGCATTTCTCCAAATCTTTGTTCTCAGCACCCATTTATACTCAAAAATTATGGAGGATCCAAAAGAACTTTTGTTTATGTGAGTTACACCTATCAATATTTATGGCATGAAACTAAAACTGAGACACTTTTGATAAAATATTTACTTAGTAACCTAAAGTGATAGTAACCCATTACACGTTAAGATTAATACCATATTTTTAGTTAAAAATAAACTATTCTTCAAAACCAACCAGAAAAAGTGTAATGAAAAGAGCAGCTTTATTCTTCTTTACTCTTCAAGTCTCCTTGATAGCTTTATAGAAGCTTAATAGAATACAGCGGGATTCCCACATCTGCTCTGCATTCAATCCATTGCAACGTGACTGTTTTGACTGAAGTGTAGGAAAATAATCTGGCCTCACATAGACACAGAGGTAAAAAATGGGAGGTGTATTTTAATAGACTTTTCAGATAACTATGGATAATTTTCCTCTGATGCTACACCAAAACTTGACAAGTAGTATTAGGTTGGTACAAAAGTAATTGCAGTTTTACACTGTTGAACTTTGCCATTTGATATTGGGATACATTCTTAAATAAATGTGGTTATGTTATACAACATTTTAATGTTCATTTCTCACTTTATGCCTTTTTCCTAATGACTTATTATTTGCTGTTTCTTTTATATCGATTTTGACTATAGAAATGTTGTTAGGCAAAAAGCAAATTTGAATGATTTTTTTATTCGAGTTAAAAATGGGTTGCAAAGAAGCAGAAACAACTTGCAACATCAACAACACATTTGGGCTAGGAACAGCTAATGAATGTATAGTGCAGTGGTGGTTCAAGAAGTTTTGCAAAGGAGATGAGAGCCTTGACGACAAGGAACACAGTGGTTGACCATCAGAAGTTGACAATGAGCAACTGAGAGCCATCATCAAAACTGATCCTCTTACAACTACATGAGAAGTTTCCAAAGACTTCAGTATTGACCATTCTACGGCTATTTGGCATTTGAAGCAAATTGGAAAGGTGAAAAAGCTCAATAAGTGGATGCCTCATGAGCTGACCAGAAATTAAAAAAAAAAAATTGTCATCTTAAAACATCATCTTCTCTTGTTCTATGCAACAAGAAACTATTTCTTGATCAGATTATGGCATGCAAAAAAAGTGAATTTCAGATGATAACCAGTGATGACCAGCTCAGTGGTTGGACCAAGAAGCCCCAAAGCACTTCCCAAAGCCAAAGGTACACTGAAAAAAGGTTATGGTCACTGTTTGGTGGTCTGCTGCTCGAGTGATCCGTGACAGCTTTCTGAATCCCAACAAAACCATTACATCTGAGATGTACGCTCAGGAAATCAATGAGATTCACTGAAAACTGCAATGCCTGCAGCCAACACTGATCAACAGAAAGAGCCTTGTTTTTCTCTATGACAATGCCCGACCACATGTCACACAACCACTGCTTCAAAAGTTGAATGAACTGGGCTACAGAGTTTAGCCTCATCTGCATTATTCACCCGACCTCTTGCCAACCGACTACGACTTCAAGCATCTCGACTTTTTTTTTTTTACTTTATTTTGCTTAACAATACTGTATTGGTTTTGCCATACATTGACATGAATCAGCCACGGGTGTACATGAGTTCCCAATCCTGAACCCCCCTCCCACCTCCCACCCCATATCATCTCTCTGGATCACCCCCGTGCACCAGCCCCAAGCATCCTGTATCCTGCATCGAACCTAGACTGGTGATTCCTTTCTTACATGATAGTATACATGTTTCAATGCCATTCTCCCAAATCATCCCACCCTCTCCCTCTCCCACAGGGTCCAAAAGTCTGTTCTAAACATCTGTGTCTCTTTTGCTGTCTCACATACAGGGTTATCATTACCATCTTTCTAAATTCCATATATATGTGTTAGTATACTGTATTGGTGTTTTTCTTTCTGGCTTACTTCACTCTGTATAATAGGCTCGTTTCATCCACCTCATTAGAACTGATTCAAATGTATTCTTTTTAATGGCTGAGTAATACTCCATTGTGTATATGAACCACAGCTTTCTTATCCATTCATCCGCTGATGGACATATAGGTTGCTTCCGTGTCCTGGCTATTATAAACAGTGCTGCGATGAACATTGGGGTACACGTGTCTCTTTCAATTCTGGTTTCCTCGGTGTGTATGCCCAGCAGTGGGATTGCTGGGTCGTATGGCATTCTATTTCCAGTTTTTTAAGGAATCTCCACACCGTTCTCCATAGTGGCTGTACTAGTCTGCATTCCCACCAACAGTGTAAGAGAATTCCCTTTTTATAGGGGAAATGCTTCCACAGCCAGCAGGAGGCAGAAGATGCTTTCCAACAGTTCATCGAATCCCAAAGCATGGATTTTTTCACTACAGGAATAAACAAACTTCTATCTCATTGGCAAAAATGTGTTGATTATAATGGTTCTTATTTTGATTAATAAAGATGGGTTTGAGCCTAGTTATAATCACTTAAAATTTATGGTCCGAAGCCACAATTATTTTTGTACCAATCTAATAGTTTCCCAAAGATCAGTTGCAGTGTGGACTTTGTCACCTTATCAGTGAACTTTTCGAATTCTGTTACACTGAAATCCATTCATCTCTCTAGCACCTTAAATGTGTCTTATACCTATGCATGATTTTATATCTTGCATTGGTCATTTGAAAAACATTGGTGTGCTTAATTATGGAAGATCTTCCATTAAATAATACATTTCATTTTACAACATTAGAAAAAAAATCACATTTATTAATGTCACCACCGATCTCATCAGAAAAGGTTTTATGTATCAGGAAGCTATCAAGCTCAAAGTATGCATACAAATTTTCCAAAATTTCTAATTTTTGCATGAAAGCTAGATTTTTGTCATTGGCAATAATACTGTCAATTGTTTACCTTGAAATGACAGACTCACTCTGTTCATTTTTGAAAAATCAAATGCCCAACTCCAAATAACCATAGCTTGCCTAGAAGCCATTGAAATGATGTTTCATGGGGGAAAAAAGTATCTAGTTCAGCTCAAACAATCCCACAAATGTTTTACCTCAAAACATCCATCATATCTTAGTATAGAGTTGTTGTTTAGTCGCTCAGTCATGTCCAACTCTTTGTGAACCCATGCACTGCAGCACTCCAGGCTCCCCTGTAGTTCTCCCAGAGTTTGCTCAGACTCATGTCCATTGAGTCGGTGATGCCAGTATACAGCAGAATTGCTTATGAGTACTTTCTATTTTGTCTAAAAAAAAAAGGCATCTCAAAAATCAATATTATTAAATTAAATGGCAGTTTTGTTTTAATGAAAGTCTATTGTTACTACTACCTTGATTTGTGCCAAGGAGCCCATTGTTTTGCCCATTTGCTCTCTTGCATGCTTGGTGTAAAAAGCAGTCCAGTGAAAAAGACATCTTGATATTATTATGAATATAGTTTTAACCTCATGAGGCCTGTCGGAGACCTCACCTCCAGGGTTCAATGGACCACACTTTGAGACCTACTGGCCAAAATCACAACCTTAATAGGAAGAGGAAATTGATTATAGAAGATGCTGAAGTAGCATTGCTGCTGCTGCTAAGTCACTTCAGTCGTGTCCGACTCTGTGCGACCCCATAGACGGCAGCCCACCAGGCTCCCCGTCCCTGGGACTCTCCAACCAAGAATACTGGAGTGGGTTGCCATTTCCTTCTCCAATGCATGAAAGTGAAAAGTGAAAGGGAAGTCGCTCAGTCATGTCCGACTCTTAGCGACCCCATGGACTACAGCCTACCAGGCTCCTCCGCCCATGGGATTTTCCAGGCAAGAAAACTAGCATTTAGTTAATTTAATTAGCACAGGGGCATATTCTATATGGGAAAACTTGCAGGAATGCTAGAGATCTCCTGGGGTTCTCTCTCTGCTAATGTCAGGAGTGCAGAATCTGTGTTTCGTATTTCACAAAGCCTTTTGGAAGGTGAAAGGAGGAAGATAAAAATTCATCACAGGAATAAAGATTCAATTATACACTGTGTGACCTACAGGAAAAAGAAAAAATTTCATTATATGTGGCCAAAATGAGGAGTGATACTTTTCAAACCACAGGTTACAATATCTCACTGCAAAAAGAAATGTTGCAATATTGCTTTTAGGGCATGCACGCAGGTCCGGTTTCATCATTAACTCATACCGCAGAAAGCACTAATCAATTGTGGCCTCAAAAGAGAATAATACAGAACTTTCCAAGCAACAAAAACAGCATAGTGCCTCAGGGAAACTCCACACAAGAAGAGCTGGGCAGACAACTGCAGATCTTTTTCCCCTGCAGAATTTGCCTGCCCATTGGACATTGCTCACTTTTCTTCTGCTGCCACGCCCAAATTCTGGCATACACACTTCCTGTTCTGCAGCCCAAGCCCAGACAAAAGCTTCTCTCCTTGGCTTCTTTTAGTATGCTTTATTTTAAGTGTTTTTCATTAGGAAATTTAGTAAAAACTCAACAGGAAACAAATAACACACAAACAGTAAAATGGGCAGGCTTCCTGAGGTGGATAATGTCAGAGCTCTGCCCTTATCTCCAGGGAGCCTTTACAGAGAACACCTGAAAAAATCAGACTCCTCTCCCCCAGCTCTGCAGCCTCCACCCAGCTGCTCTCTAAAGCTTGAACACAACATGAGGCCTTTATTTCTTTGACTTAAAGCTGGCACTGCTACTGACTGGCCTTAAGAAGTGAGAACAATAACCCCTGAAGGTATTTGGTATTTTCAACTTACTTGATCCCCTGGCAAAAACAAATTTTGAAAGGATAGTTCCCAAAGGAACAAGCAAAATCTAACTAAGAAATATTCTAATTATGGACAGCAAACTGACCATGCCAAGGAAGGGGGTAGCAAAGGGTGTTGTGAGTAGCGTTTGCACATCACCTTTAACTTGAGAGGGCGCTGAATGACTTTGAGTGATCTCCTTCCTGGAGATGGAATAGAGGGAGGTATTTTGTTTGATGACTGCTGTTGCGCCACTTCCTGTTCTCACAGAGCATCCTTGTTTTATATTCCTATAGAACAGAGCCTCCTAGACCCCTTCCTGCCCAGAACAGTAGACCCCAGAAAAAGGAGGGACGATTCGGCATGCTCAATCAAATCTTCTGCAAGAACAGAAAGGAAGAGCAGAGGGCCTATCAGAAGGACCCCAGCAGGGACTGGCGGGGGGAGCACACCTCGGAAGTCGATGACATCATCACCACCTTTGACAGCAACGTGGATACCAACTGCCAAGAGCAGCCTGGTGAGCAGGTGGCTATGGTTGAGTTTAAGAAGAGGACCTCAGAAAACTCAAAATATCACTTGTCAGAAAAGAAGCCTCTGGCCCGTAAAGGGCTTCCACCAATCAGAACACAGAGCCTCCCACCCATCACCCTGGGCCATAACTTCCTGACAGCCTCCCAGGGGGCCACTTCCCATGCTGGCCTGAGCTCTGGTACTCATCATGCGGCTCAGAGATCTCAGAAAAGCCGAAGTGAGCAAGATTTGTTGAATAACAGAACTGGCTGCCAGGCATTGCTAGATAACTCTTGGAAAGGTGATTCTCACCCGGTGCTCTATAAAGCCTGGACTATGTCTTCATCTGACAAGCTGCTAGACAGGTTGCTTACCAGCAGATCTGGCCACCAGGAAGTATCAGGGCCCCCACATCTTCCTCATCTACCTAATCCTTCATCAGGTAATGTCCTTCCTCATTCCTGACAGATTCCGTACAAGAAACATGTCATACCATCCTGAGTGAGGAGGGAGAGTAGGTAGCCTGGAGGACTTCCCTTTAGTCCACGGGATGCAGGATGTCTAGGCTATGCAAACAGTCTGCTTTTCCACCTGAGGGCAATTATCAGGTAGAAGCATGTGCCTTCTCATCTTATCCCATCCCACCAAATATGTGTGGTGACTTGCAGACTGGAGCAGCAATATTATTATTTCCACCAGCAAGGATTCTTAAGCAGGTATCCTCGGCAATATCACCTACAAGGGGTTGATTTGTTTGTGTGACAGTTTGCTTTTAAATGAGGTGTTCAATGCCCACTGTGGGCCCACTGAGCCAAAATTTTGGTGAGGCAGAAGGGAAAAGAGTAATGCCTTCCACACGTATGTGTAGAAAAGGAACACATCACACACTTATGGTTCAAGACTCCAAACAAGTCAAAGGATTACCTGGCAGATTACGTGTGTCTGCCTGCAGCTATGTAGCCCCTCATCCGAAGCAAACTATGTTCTTAATTTTTTGCTTGTCCTTCCAGAAGTATTTTATACATATTTAAGTATTTGTGTATATATATATACATTTTAAATAAATAAGCACATCACACTAAAGAATCTATATTTTTGTACACGTACAAGCAATATATATATGTCTACTTTTCACCCATTTCTAAACAAACATATCACACTGAAACTTTTATTTATGTTTTTTTTAATCACCCACAGGTGATTCTGAGGTACAGTGGAGACTAAGATCTATTGTTCTAAAGCACAGGCTTCAGAACAGCTGCCAAAATCAGGTCATTACTATAATAGTTTATTTTGTCATCAAGTGAATTAATCACTAACATTTAAAAATCATGATGTTTTTACATAAAAATTTATATTTCTAGCTTCTCTTGAGAAATTGAAAAATCCAGCAACACTAAACACAAATTCCATTTGGCAGTAATTGGCTAAATCTGAGTAACCAGTATCCCTATGGACACCACTTGGACATCACTGTCCCCAGTTTAGCCCAGTCCACACCACTCTCTAGTCTCTTTCCATGGAGTGTCTATTGTTCTTTATCAATAAGTTTCTGTTGCTTTTCTTATAGTGGGGTTAAGAGGGAAAATGATATGTTTCTTGAATCCATACTTCTTTCAAAAGTAGAAAAGTGAAAGACCAAGAGGGTTTATGTATATTTTAAGAAGTAGATGAGATCAATATATCTTTGGAGGTAAGAACTATTCCTTCCCATTTAATATGCAGCATGAGCCTGGCTCTCCTCACTCACTTACACTTGCCTGGTGTCTGAAACCTGTGAGGCAGCATACCTCTTCTCTCATACATATTTATTTGTATTTAAATGTATTTATTTGAATAAATACCTGACAGCTATTTCCTGAGGAGAACTTCCCTCAAGGTCTTACTTCCTCCTCAGAGCACTGGAGTGTGGGTAGTTTTCCTTGTGTTCTGTGGAGGGAAAAGGAAGCAAAGATATTAGTTTGCTGTCTTTTAGCACTATGATGGCCTCCAGGGCCTTGACTCAGCCTGCTTTCTGGAGTTAGTCCTGTCCTGGCTAATATCTTCTTTTTAGATAAAAAAAAATTTTTTTTTTTTTTAAATTTTTGAAAGTCTTGTTCTTTTTCTGTTCCCAGGACAGTCTGGGGCTGTTTTTTCTTTATCAGTTAGAATTGGTTCATATGTTGTAACAGAAACCCAAAGTAACAGTGGTTTAAGCAACATAGAAGTTTATTCCTCTCATATGAAAGAAGTTGAACGTTATGGTTCCCAGTGCTTGGTGAACCATGATCACTAGAGACCTAGAGACCCAGGCTCCTTCCATCTGTATTCTCTACAACTTAACCTATGGCTTTCATCCTTTGGAGAAAGAGTAGGAGACAGGAGAGAGGCAGGGAGAAAGGAAGAGAAGGGGGAGGAAAATGGATGTCCCCAAACAGATTTATCTACCATTAATAAGTTATCTCCCATCGCTGGAGAAGGCAATGGCACCCCACTCCAGTACTCTTGCCTGGAAAATCCCATGGACGGAGGAGCCTGGTAGGCTGCAGTCCATGGGGTCTCTAAGAGTCGGACTCGATTGAGCGACTTCACTTTCACTTTTCACTTTCATGCATTGGAGAAGGAAATGGCAACCCACTCCAGTGTTATTGGCTGGAGAGTCCCAGGGACGGGGGAGCCTGGTGAGCTGTTGTCTACGGGGTCACACAGAGTCGGAGGCGACTGAAGCAACTTAGCAGCAGCAACAGCTCCCATCTCTTCTCGGCCTTTTGGCTAACATCAAGTGTAATAAGTTATTGCCCATTAGTCCTAGAGTCTGCTTCCATCTCATTGGCCAGAACTTTAGTCACATGACTGCCTATCTGCAAGGGAGACTGGGAATTGTTGTCTTTTACTTGATCACATGACTGTACCTCCAAAACTGGATTTTCGTTTCTAAGAGAAAGAAGGGAGAGAATACTGAGTAGAGACTTCATAGATTCTGTCACATGTCCCATCTAAAACTTTCCATATTACTTTATTTTAAGTATAAAATAAAGGAAAACTCAATAAAGTTGGCTTGAGGATTGATTTCACTTTTCCAGTGAAGTAACTTGAAAAGTCCCTAGGGGCAGGAAAACAGAAAAGAACTAGCAGAATTCTCCAAGGGAATTTTAAATGATTAGCTGTGCCTGGATCAAAGCTTTTATTTTTTTCAACCAATGTTTTTGAGTGCTGATAATAACTAGGAGCCACTCTAGTAACTGAGTCATGACAAGATAAATATCCCAAGAATCTTCAGTCTATAAATGAACTTTCAGGAACATGGATTTTCTAAGTTGATTATACAACTCACTTTAAATTCATTTTCTTCTCATGTTTACATATGAAAATCATGAGGGTTTTAAATGGAAAGGACCCTAGTCTTCACTCATTCTTTAAATGATTATTGAGTGTCTATTATTATAATTTATCAAGAGGCAGCATATCCAGTGGTTAAGAGAAAAATTCTTTTTTTTTTTTTTTTTTCTGTTTTTGACTACCACATGGCTTACAGGATCTTAGTTCCCCAGATAAGAACTGAACCTGGGTCCACAGCAATCAAAGACCTGAGTCCTAACCACTGGACCACCAGGGAATTCCCCAAGGGAGGTCTTTTAAAGTCACATTTTTGTTGTTGTTTTGTCAATAAGTCTGGCTCTCTTTTACTTGCTGTTAATGAAGCTCTCTAAACCTTTGTTTCCTTGTGTCAAAAATGGGAAGAAATACCCAACTTTTAGGGTTGTGAATTGATAGTAACGTTAAATAAATTAATACATTTATAATACTTAAAATAGTGACTTTAACATAGTACTATACAAATACACACAAATTTGTGGGGGTTTTTAAAAACTATGTGCCAGGCCCTACACTAAGCCCAGTGCCTTAGACACAAGCTATAGATGATGACATTTAAGCAAATATACTATTCAACTGCCTTTTTGCTCTCAGACCTAATCTCTTACTTCCAACTCTATTCTGTATCTCAGGAAACTATGCCTCCCAGGCTTCCTGGAAGCTGCCTCCAGGTATTTTTGGTGACGTGCCAGGAGGCATTGGCAAGAGTAAGAGCAGGAGAAAGAGGAAAACCAGTGTAGTTCTCCTCAGTGTCCCTCTGCTTCCTATGGAATCTCCAGTAAGGGTTCCACTCCTCCTACTTCCTCCACACAGCCCCTCACTTGTGGTTCTGGCTCCCACTAGCTTCTGGGCCTTGGTAATACCAGCTCTTTCTCTTATACTCCAGACTAGAAGTGGTTGCATCCTCCTTCTGTGGTTAATTTCTGGATGTCCTTTAACCTTGTCATCTGACTTCTCAGCTTTTCCACCACCAGTATAACGAAATTTCTATATGAATTGCCTCTCTTTCAGAGGCCTAAAGAGGTCTCCATTTTCCTGAATGAGCCCTGATTGATAAGGCAAGACATGTCATCTCTCTCAGTTATAATTTTCCTACTCTCTGGATACACAGTCTGGAGCTGTTTTGTTTCATGAAGGCCTTTCCAATTATAATGTACATAGCCTAGAAAAGTTAAAACAATTTGTTCAGTCTCAACAACTAATTAGTGACGTATTCAGAACTTTAACCCAGATCTCCTAAGAAGTTACCACAGAGCCTCTTGGTGGCTCAGAGGTAAACAGTCCACCTGCAATGCAGGTAGATGTGGGTTCAGTCCCTGGGTTGGGAAGATTCCCTGGAGGAGGAAATGGCCACCCACTTCAGTATCTTTGCCAGGGACAATACCATGGACAGGGGAGCCTGGTGGGTTACAGTCCATCGGGTCACGAAGAGTCAGGCTGAGCACATATACAATGGTGGTAGAAGTCGCTAATTCCTGTCTGACTCTGCAGCCCCATGGACTGTAGCCCACCAGGCTCCGCTGTCCATGGGATTTTCCAAGCAAAAATACTGGAGTGGGTTGCTATTTCCTCCTCCGGGTGATCTTCCCGACCCAGGGATCAAACCCACAAAATAAGGGCTTCCCTTATTTCTGTCTTTAAATCTCAAAGTCCAGTTGATAGCATGCTTACCAAATTATTTACAACGTGATTTTCTTAGAAACTACACCATCCTCCCTCAAAGAAAAATATTTCTGCCTTATGGATTTTATTTTTGCAAATATTTTTAACCCAATTTGAGATTTTTTTTATGACTACTGAAACTTCCAGACTACAGTTGGGAGAGTTCACTTAAGTGGTTTAAATTGTTAGTTTAGGCGGGTTGAAACTCAGCAGATTTCTGCACTGAGCTCCCATACTTGATGTGAAAACCTAATGTGGTAAAGCAATTGGGTACTATAAATCATACCACTACACCACTGGATTGAACTTGGATCGTCTCTCTCCCCTGGATTTTTCCTTTTCCTGCCCTGGGTTTAGTAGAAATAATATGGGCTAGCAGTGATTACTACCGTTTGAATTCCTGGAAGCTAATATCCTGTGCTGACTTCAGCAACCCTGAACATTTAGCTGTAATGATTATTGCTTAACATTTATTGAGACCTGTCAGTGGGCTAGATGTAGAGGATGGGGGATAAGGCACTTAACCTAAATGAGGGAATTTGGAGCACATCAGTTTAATTCATTGCAAGCAGCTTTCAGAGAAAATGGAACAGAGAGTTCTGTGGTATTTGCTACCAGCCTGGTTATTTACGAGTCATCACAAGGAACCTAAGAAAGTGCTTGCTTCCTTTCTCCCTCAAGAAAGAGCTTTCTTCTCCAGAATTTTCTAGACTATACCAGCAACAACTCCCTCTCCTCCCTGCATAGGTCTGATGTCATGACCACCGTTGTTTAAACCCATCAGCAGCTTTGCATCTTTCTAGGACAAAGGCCAGATTCTTTAGCTGGCAAAGTCCTCCCAACGTAGCCTGGCCTCACTTACCTTTCTCAACTTCTGCACCTCCCATTTCAATCCTTCCCCCTGCCCCCATCCCCTTGAACAGTTCCTGGAATATCTCTAAGCTCTTGAGGACCCCATACCTTTTACTCTATGACGTCTTTGCCCATGTTTTGTTTTGTTTTTCTTTTAACCTTCCATCCACTGAGTGCTTGATAGAGTCCTACAATCTTTTAAGAACCAGCCCAAACTTGCCTCCTATGTAGAAGGCTCCTGACTGCTGTAGAAGGTGTGGCCCGTTTTTACTATCCATCATGAAAGAATCCCTCCTCCACCTTGTTAAGCCTCCTCAGGGGCAGTAAACCACAGACTTCCCCTTCAACAGCACTGCAGGAGAGGAATTTTTAATCCCCATTTTAGAGATGAAGAAATTGGAGGATTGGAGTGATTACCCCACCTGCCTAAGGTTATAAGGTAGCTAGGAAGTGGCAGACCAGATGTTTAAGCAAGGTCTATGGGATTCAAAATTCTCCAAGACAGGCTTCAGTAATATGTGAACCGTGAACGTCCTGATGTTCAAGCTGGTTTTAGAAAAGGCAGAGGAACCAGAGATCAAATTGCCAACATCCACTGGATCATGGAAAAAGCAAGAGAGTTCCAGAAAAGCATCTATTTCTGCTTTATTGACTATGCCAAAGCCTTTGACTGTGTGGATCACAATAAACTGTGGAAAATTCTGAAAGAGATGGGAATACCAGACCACCTGACTTGCCTCTTGAGAAATCTGTATGCAGGTCAGGAAGCAACAGTTAGAACTGGACATGGAACAACAGACTGGTTCCAAATAGGAAAAGGAGTACGTCAAGGCTGTATATTGTCACCCTGCTTATTTAACTTCTATGCAGAGTACATCATGAGAAACGCTGGACTGGAAGAAACACAAGCTGGAATCAAGATTGCCGGGAGAAATATCAATAACCTCAGATTTGCAGATGACACCACCCTTATGGCAGAAAGTGAAGAGGAACTAAAGAGCCTCTTGATGAAAGTGAAAGAGGAGAGTGAAAAAGTTGGCTTAAAGCTCAACATTCAGAAAACGAAGATCATGGCATCTGGTCCCATCACTTCATGGGAAATAGATGGGGAAACAGTGGAAACAGTGTCAGACTATTTTTTTTGGCTCCAAGATCACTGCAGATGGTGACTGCAGCCATGAAATTAAAAGAGGCTTACTCCTTGGAAGAAAAGTTATGACCAACCTAGATAGCATATTCAAAAGCAGAGACATTACTTTGCCAACTAAGGTCCGTCTAGTCAAGGCTATGGTTTTTCCTGTGGTCATGTATGGATGTGAGAGTCGGACTGTGAAGAAGGCTGAGCGCTGAAGAATTGATGCGTTTGAACTGTGGTGTTGGAGAGGACTCTTGAGAGTCCCTTGGACTGCAAGGAGATCCAACTAGTCCATTCTGAAGGAGATCAGCCCTGGGATTTCTTTGGAAGGAATGATGCTAAAGCTGAAACTCCAGTACTTTGGCCACCTCATGCGAAGAGTTGACTCATTGGAAAAGACTCTGATGCTGGGAGGGAAGAGGATGACAGAGGATGAGATGGCTGGATGGCATCACTGACTCGATGGACGTGAGTCTGAGTGAACTCTGGGAGTTGGTGATGGACAGGGAGGCCTGGCGTGCTGCGATTCATGGGGTCGCAAAGAGTCAGACACGACTGAGTGACTGAACTGAGCGAACTGATGGGATTTAAGATGCATTGATCTCTCTGAACCCTTCTTTCCTCTGTGATATCTTTACAGCACTACTCATGGCCTTCAAAAGTACTTTATCTGTTTCCATTCCCATCAGCCACTTTGAGCACCTTGCCTTCTCTTTGTACTCTAGTCTCTGGAATGCAAAGAGTTTGCAATAGATGAGTGCTGAATGTATTTGTTATTATTATCAATCTTCATTCTCTTCTATTTCCTCATTTAACTGTGAAAAAATTTCTGCCTTTTTATTCTAAGATAGTGGTCATCCTCCACAGGCTGGATGCTCCCTGAAAGCTCCCGCAGCACAGATAAGAGATCTTTGAACTATGCACATTCTACCTTGTTCTTCAAAACTGAGCAAAATGTCATGGTGGCAAAAAGTAACTCTCCTCCCACCTCCTCCCAAATCACTGCTGAAGTCCCTCTCTGCCACTTCTCCCATCCTATCTATACCATTTTGGCCCCTAAGGAGGCAGCATGGTGTGGATTTTAGGTCCAGACAGACCTGGGTTGGGTCCAGATTCTGTCACCTCCTGTCATATGACCTTGAGCTCCATTCAGCACTCCTCCAAATCACAGTGTCCTCATTTGGAAATTGGGGATGATAGTACCTCTCTCACAAGGGAAAGTGACTGTTAGGATTAAATGAGATTACATATATAGCAGTTAGTCCAGTGCTTGACCAAAGTAAGTGCTCAATAGTTTTACCCGTAATTATCATCTCATTTTTGGTTTTTCAAATTTCTGCTCCACTGTTCATGGATAAATAATCAGATATGAGTTGATACAGGTTTTACTGTAATTCTACTCAGGAATTTTTTTTTTTAAACAATGGCTTATGAGCTTCCCTCATGGCTCAGATGGTAAAAACATCTGCTTGCAATGCAGGAGACCCAGGTTCGATCCCTGGGTAGGGAAGATCCTCTGGAGAAGGAAATGGCAACCCACTCTAGTACGCTTGCCTGGAAAATTCCATGGATGGAGGAGCCTCGTAGGCTACAGTTCATGCGACTGGACAGGACCGAGCGATTTCACTTCTGCTTTCACCTATGAGATTATTTAACCTTCAAAATTCAAAGGAATAAAAATATAAAGACAAAATGTACACCCAGGAGACTGGAAATTTTGCTTAACATTCATCAAATGACACTGCTCATATGACCACCCCTAAAAATCTATCACTGGACTCACCGAAGCAGATAAGCGGTGGATCTTTTCCCCCTGTTCTAAGGACTACTTTACTCAAACAGAAGACTTAAATCCTATGGGCCTCACTATAGTGACTCTGGTTCCTAGACTGCTAAGTAAAATGTCAAATGAATACACGCTCCACTCTCTAGGAGATCATATTAAAAATGCCACAGAGTAACACTGTAATAATTGCTGATGTCTATTGTTTTCTTTATAAGCTAAATGCTTTACCTTTGTTCTCCTAGTTAATCTTTATAACAACTGGAAAAGACAGAGAAAGCTATTATCCACTTTTTACTTATGAGGAAGTTGAGACTTAGAGAGAGAACATCACTTGCTCAAGTTGCAAATTAAACCTAAGGATCCTGTCTGATCCTGTTGCTCTTGTTGTTCATTCACTCAGTTGTGTCCAACTCTTTGAGACCCCATGGACTGCAACATGCCAGGCTTCCCTGTCCTTCACCATCCCTCAGACCTTGCTCAAACTCGTGTCTATTGAGTCAGTGATGCTATCCAACCATCTTGTCTGTCATCCCCTTCTCCTGCCTTCAACCTTACCCAGCATCAGGGTCTTTTCCCATGAGTAGGGTCTTTTCCCATGAGTAGGCTCTTTGCATCAGGTGGTCAAAGTATTGGAGCTTCAGCTTCAGCCTCAGTCCTTTCAAAGAATATTTAGGACTGATTTCCTTTAGGATTGACTGGTTTGATATCCTTGTAGTCCAAGGGGCTCTCAAGAGTTTTTTCCAGCATCACAATTCGAAAGCATCAATTCTTTGGTGCTCAGCCTGCTGTATGGTCCAACTCTCATATCCACACATGTCTACTGGAAAAACCATAACTTTGACTAGACGGACCTTTGTTGGCAAAGTAATGTCTCTGCTTTTTTATATGCTGTCTAGGTTGGTCATAGCTTTTCTTCCAAGGAGCAAGCATCTTTTAATTTCATGGCTGCAGTCACCATCTGCAGTGATTTTGGAGCCTAGAAAAATAAAATCTGTCACTGTTTCCATTGTTTCCCCATTTATTTGCATGGAGTGATAGGACCAGATGCAATGATCTTAGTTTCATGAATGTTGAGTTTTAAGCCATGTTTTTCATTCTCCTCTTTCACTTTCATCAAGAGGCTCTTTAGTTTTTCTTTGCTTTCTGCCATAACGGTGGTGTCATCTGCAAATCTGAGGTTATTGATATTTCTCCCAGGAATCTCGATTCCAGCTTGTGCTTCATCCAGCCCGGCATTTCTCATGATGTACTCTGCATACAAGTTAAATAAGCAGGGTGACAGGATACAGCCTTGACGTACTCCTTTCCCAATTTGGAAAGTCTGTTGTTCCATGTCCAGTTCTAACTGTTGCTTCCTGACCTGCATACAGATTTCTCAACAGGCAGGTCAGGTGGTCTGGTATTCCCATCTCTTTCAGAATTCTCCAGTTTATTGTGATCCACACAGTCAAAGGCTTTGGCATAGTCAATAAAGCAGAAGTAGATGTTTTTCTGGAACTCTCTTGCTTTTTCTATAATCCAACAGATGTTGGAAATTTGATCTCTGGTTCCTCTGTCTTTTCTAAATCCAGCAAGAACATCTGGAAGTTCATGGTTGACGTATTGCTGAAGCCTGGCTTGGAGAATTTTGAGCATTATTTTGCTACCATGTGAGATGAGTGCAATTGTGCGGTAGTTTGAGCATTCCTTGGCATTGCCTTTCTTTGGGATTGGAATGAAAACTGATCTTTTCCAGTCGTGTGGCCACTGCTGAGTTTTCCAAATTTGCTGACATATTGAGTGCAGCACTTTCACAGCATCATCTTTCAGGATTTGAAATAGCTCAACTGGAATTCCATCACCTCCACTAACTTTGTTTGTAGTAATGCTTCCTAGGCCAACTTGACTTCACATTCCAGGATGTCTGGCTCTAGGTGAGTGATCACAGTATCATGGTTATCTGGGTCATGAAGATCTTTTTTGTATAGTTCTTCTGTGTATTCTTGCCACCTCTTCTTAATTTCTTCTGCTTCTGTTAGGTCCATACCATTTCTGTCCTTTATTGAGCCCATCTTTGCATGAAATGTCCCCTTGGTATCTCTCATTTTCTTGAAGAGATCTCTAGTCTTTCCCATTCTGTTGTTTTCCTCTATTTCTTTACACTGATCACTGAGGAAGGCTTTCTTATCTCTCCTTGCTGTTCTTTGGAACTCTGCATTCAAATGGGTATCTTTCCTTTTCTCCTTTGCCTTTTGCATCTTTTCTTTTCTCAGCTGTTTGTAAGGCCGCCTTAGGCAACCATCTTGCCTTTTTGCATTTCTTTTTCTTGGGGATGGTCTTGATCACTGGCTTCTGTACAATGTCATGAACCTCTGTCCATAGTTCTTCAGGCACTCTAGATCTAATCCGTTGAATCTATTTGTCACTTCCACTGTATAATTGTAAGGGATTTGATTTAGGTCATACCTAAATGGTCTAGTGGTTTCTCCCTACTTTCTTCAATTTAAGTCTGAATTTGGCTATAAGGAGTTCATGGTCCGAGCCACAGTTAGCTCCTGGTCTTGTTTTTCCTTACCGTATAGAGCTTCTCCATCTTTGGCTGCAAAGAATATAATCAATCTGATTTGGGTATTGACCATCTGGTGATCTCCATGTGTAGTATCTTCTCTTGTGTTGTTGGAAGAGGGTGTTTGCTATGACCAGTGTGTTATCTCAGCAAATCTCTGCTAGCCTTTGCCGTGCTTCATTTTGTACTTCAAGGCCAAATTTGCCTGTTACTCCAGTTATCTCTTGACTTCCTACTTTTGCATCCCAGTCCCCTAACTTTTGCATTCCAGTCCCCATGTGCTAATAAATGTTTAATAGGTGGCTGTTCAGAGAAAAATCAGTGCTTGTTGATTTCTCTGATGTAAGTACTCCCACCATGGCTGATGTCAAGCCACTAAGTGTGATGTCAACCATCTCACAAAATTCCTGAAAATTGGTATGCACAGCTCCAGTATAGCACTACTGGTCATTTAAATGATATATTCCAGGTCTCCAAAATGCTTTCATTCACCTCTCATCTTCCATCTCATCATTCTCAATCCTGGATTCATATTAGAATCACCTGGGAGCTGAAACAAATCTAGCATTCTATCCAGCCCCTGAGATACTCATATAATCGGTGTGGTTGGTGTTTAGTCAGAGCAGCATCTTTTTTTTTTTTAAACTCCTCAGATAATTTCTCAGTGCAGCCAGGATTGAGAAACACTGATCTTGAAGAATATGTCCTACTCATCACCCACTCTTCAACACAGATTCACAAATACACGATACATTAATACCCTATTTTATTTTTCAAACGTTTAAGTTTTGCGCAGTATATGACCAACAATGCTTGGGTTTTTGTTTTTTAATATTATTTATTTTGGCTGCACTGGGTCTTTGTTGCTTTGTGTGAGTTTTCTCTAGTTGCCACGAGCAGAGTCTAGCCTTCATTGCAGTGCACGCGCTTCTCTTTGCAGTGGCTTGTCTTGTTGAAGAGCACAGGCTGTAAGTGTGTGGGTTTCAGTAGCTGCAGCACACAGGCTCAGTAGTTGTGACTCCCAGGCCATAGGGTGTGTGGGCCTCAGTTTGCTCAAGAACTCAGGCTCAGTGGTTGTGGCACCCTGCGTTGATTGCTGCAGAACATGAGGAATCTTCCCAAACCAGGATTCAAACCCATGTCCCCTGCATTAGCAGGTGGATTCTTAGCCACTAGGCCACTGGGGAAGTCCCTAATTGTGCTTGTTTATATTTTTTTTTAAGCTAGTTTACTCAAGAAATTATTTTGGATACATTTTTCCTTTCACTTAAATGGTGACTGGCATGTGCTAGAAACTGAATATTGTGTAGTTATTTTGTTGTTAACATCATAAATTTCATGATCTATAACAACTTGTATGATTCTCTAATCCACTGGATTTTATAATTTGCACTTGGTTGAGTCTCAAATGATTGACGCAAATTATGTTTGTCCCCAGGACAAAATTTTCAGCATCTCTCCCCAAACAGACCCAAACTCAGGGATCTTCCTTTTACTCGGAACAACCTAGCTCCCCTACCAGACCAAAAATGTAAGTATTTTCAATCTTCCTCAGCTTCCTTTGGAAATAGTAGTGCTGTTATTAGGATTAAATGTTATTTCGGTTTACTTTCATTTTTCCAAGAGAACATCAAGTACCAAAACTTGAAAATTGTAGGAAAAAAGACTAGAGACAGTCTTTAAAGCTCCATCCAAAATGGTAATGCTTGTTTAAAAGAAACACTCGCTTCCTTGAGGAATTTTTATGTTTGGACTATAAAAACAATAACAGAAGTTTACTTTGCTATGTACTATTTAATGTCTTTAATGCTTTAAAAATTATTCTAAGACTGGCTTCCTGACATTGTTTTCCTTACTACGTTGGACAGATAGAAATGTGTGTTACTTCTGTACTCACAGGCCTGCAGTCCTTAGCAGAAAGGAATAATCAAGTACGATGTTCATCAGGTTTACCTTTGGCATTATTTTATACAAAACTTCTCACAATATAAACTGTTAATATATTCTATTCACCAAGTGATCAAGTTTGCCTGTGTCTAAGTATTATCTGGGGTGCTTATTATAAAATGGATTCCAGGGCCCCACACTCAGAAATTCTGAGTCTGTATATGCTTTTATCTGTACTCTGAGACAGCGTAGATTAGAAAACTGATTCAGAGAGGTCACATGACTCACCCATTATTATTTAGGCAGTAAGTTGCAGAGCTACAGGATACTGAGTCAGCTGCTTCAAGAAACAAATAGTACTCACTGGATTCTAATTTCCTTTCTTCCTGTTCTTCCTATCCCAACGCACTGGTTTATAACATGTGTGCAAGCACTCGCATGCACATGTACACATACACTCTCTACATCATCTTAATTGCAGAGATTAGGTGATTTAGAAGCTGCTCTATTTAAGACAAGTCCCTTACACTTTCTTTACTTCAATTCCTTCAGGTAGCCTGTAAGAGTATTGCAACCTGAAAAGATTGTTGAGAGGATTAAATGAGATGACATACGCAAAATCCTTGGCAACCATTTGTACAGAGTAAATATTCAACATATCTTTTCTGCCCCAGACGGCAGTTCGAATGGGACAAGTCAAGAGTTCTAGAACCCTTTGGTTAAAAACCATGGGGTCTTAAGACAACTCTGTCTTTTTTTTTTTTTTCAGATAAGGAAAGGGAGAAGTGGAGATTTGTCCAAAGTCATATACAGACTTGGTAGCAGAAACCAAGACCTCTTCCTTGACAGATTATTTTCCTTGCCCTTACTAATTGGTCTAAAGAGAGAGTTTTGGATGGTGTGAATTCAATCACTGAATGAAATTCAAGTCTGACTTTGTCTTTAAGCAGAAATGTAGTCACAAAGACATCTAAGGAAAGAGTCACTTAGTCTTAAATCCAGTATGGCCTAGACAAGCCAAAGAGAGAAGATTTTCTTTGGCAGAGCCCAGCAGCTTTGCTTTTCATGATTAAATTTAAGGAGACAGGGAAAGATAAAGATCTTTGATCAACTATAGCTCTATGAAAAAGAAATGGAAAGGTACAGCGCCTGTCCTGAAAGAAAACTGAGAACCTTTTGAGGTTTGCAATAAAAGCACAGTACAAACATCTTGGGGCTTATTTAGGGCCTTGTGCTGACTTGGCTTTCAAGGGCTGCTCCACCCAAGGAAAAGAGAACTTTGCCAGGCACGCACAGCCTGATCATGTTTTCACCAAACTCAGCCCCACTTCATATTGTGCATATTTAATTTCCCTGACTGGAGCTTCCTAGGTTGCACCAGTGGTAAAAAAAATAATAAATAAAACCTGTCTGCCGATACAGGGGACATAAGAGATGCAGATTCAATCCTTGGGTCAGGAAGATCTCCTGGAGATGGGCATGGCAACCCACTCCAGTATTCTTGCCTGGAGAATCCCATGGACAGAGGAGGCTGACAAAGAGTCAGACACGACTGAAGCAACTTAGCATGCACACACAACATCCCTGACTACGTGTAAGCTTGATAGGTAGATACACAGGACTATCTCCTGAAGTTTAGCTCTCTGCAAGAAAAACTTCTCAGAAGCGCCTCTATTCCTTCAGATATAACGCAGTTCTTCTACCACCATTCCATTCCAAGAGAAGAAAACCCTGAAAGTCTTTCCTTCTATTCTTTCCTCCCAGTTCTGTCTGGAGAACCTCTACGGACCAATCGAGTGCTTCCTGCTATTCCAAGCCAGCGGGGACACAGTCCACCAGCTGAAGAGAGTGAAAACTCTGCCAGTTCCACCAGTGATGCAAACTAGCTGTGGGTCACTGATTGTGAAAATATAGACAAGATCTATTTTCAACTGTCAAAGAACAAGATTACTCTAGTTCATAAGAACAAAGACTGATCTAGTAAATTGCATTCTATAAGCCATTCATGGCTTTATAACTCAAAGTTCTTTGTTCCACATAAGCACTTAGAATCTTTGATTGTGTATATATTGTAAGTCTGTGAGTTTCTGTGACCTCTACAAGCCAAAATAAAAAGTCACAGTATGTTATCAGCAGGGAACCTTAGTTATGTTTGGTTTGTTTTTGTGGCATGTTTGCTGATTTTTTTAAATGATTTTCTGTTTTTTTAAAATATATGCTTTGCTGAATAAAAAAGAAAGCACATTCCATATGTGTTATTTACATTGACTGCAATTCCACTTTGGGTTAACAAAACTTAATTAAAATTAAAACAGTAAATTTCTTTCATCAGTCAGTGTTTATGACTTTTAAGTGTACAATCATCTACAAAATATTTTCCAACACTGTCAGTTCCTGGCTAGAGATCAAATCATTCAACAATGTTTATATATCTTCTTTGTTATAAGATTATTTCCACCTATTGTCATTTTCAGATATGATTGTTTGTTCTAATAGAGAAGATCATGTGAGTTAGAAAGGTCTACATCTTGACCTAATGGAATGAAACAGACATTTTTCATGCATTCCTCAAACACACTACATATTTAATCATTTTTTTTCTGTTTCAAAATAATGGTCTCTGTCTACTCAAGATATTCCCTCTTATGACGTAGCAAATTTCAAAAAGACTATTACTAACTACAGATCTCCTTACTAAATGGTTTGTGTATTGTTTGGATTAATTGAAACTTCAAGATTTAGCCATATAAGATCATACTCACTCCATGTTATTACCAAACTTGGTAGTAGTACATTTACTATTCTATGTTAGTATTATTAATATTTATTTAGGGAGATCAGACTGTGCCATTAGCTAGATAGAAGCTCCTTTGAGGCCAAATCATAGTAACTTGGCTTTACACATCTAGAAATGTGTACAGTACTTGGAACATATTTAGGCGCTCAATCATCTATTCTTTTTTTCTTTAGGAAAGAAGGAAGGGAAGAAAATAGGGAGATAGAGAAGTAGTTGGCAAGGTACAGAGATGTAAGAAGTGATAATGAAAGAAGTTACTAGTCCACAGTCTCATTTTGCTATTGATAGTTATCTGTATCAGGGATTATAAAAGAATAAACCTATCAACCTCCCAAGCTAGACAGTAGCTAGAGGGAGAGCAGTTTCTGGTACAAATGGAAGAGCTCCCAGGACATAGATTCTGAAGGGCTTTCTTTGTGTGGGGGGGTGGGGGCGGAGGGCAGCTATTTTTGTCTTTGAATAATCATTCTTTGCAAATATCAGGCTATTCAGTTATATCACTTAGCTACTTGTGAATCCATGAGTAGATACCTGGCCCTACACTGCCTCAACTAGCCAGGATAGTCTAGCCTCTGCTTCAGTAATAAGCAACTCCAGAATCTCATTGGGTAACACAATATTTTTTTTTTTCTCATTCACAATACATGTCTCATTTCTAGCTGGCAGAGTTGGCTGATGTAGATTCCCCTTCAACTTGCACTTCCTTAGTCACCAAAATGGAGACAATCAGAGGTGAGTCTCAGCGCTTCCTCCCACATTTTATTTGCTAAATTAAGTCATATGGACATGCCAAACTTCAAAGCAGATACAGAAATGCAATCTTTCTGTTTGCGTCAGGAAGGGAGAAATTCAACTGTTTATGAATTATCCAAAAGATTACCACACTAACCAAAACTCAGGCCCTAAGAGATCACCAAGTGGAGAGTTAAGAGGTCAAAACAATAAAAGAAAACTAAACACCCTTTATAAAACCCAACATCCCCCAACACTTGCACTTATATATATGCACATGGAATCTTCTAATGTTGGGCCTTTCCATCCAAGTTAATTTAAGAATCTTTGCTTAGTTAAAAAGAAGTAACATGCTGCCTATTACCACCTCTTTAAATAGAGCAACTACCCTTTTGCCCCTAGATAAATTTGCTTGCTTGGTGTAGAATATTCCTCAGCCAATATTTTACTGACCATATCAGATAATTCACCAATTTGTGCCGAATCTTTTTCAAGAAAGTTTTTCTTCTAAAATTATTTTTTGTTCTTCTACCACTTACATTCCCCTTTATTGCAAAGCACATAAAAATAGTAACTTTGCATACATTATTTCATTTGGATCCATACAAGAACCTGTATTTCCCAAGTACCGACAAGGTACCAACGCAGAGAAGTTAAATAATTTACTCAAAGTCACAGAGCTAATACAAGCGTATCTTGGCAACATTGCAGATCCAGCTCCAAAGTTAAGTAAATACTGCTCTCATTTTTCCTAGTCTGTGGACCACCAGCAATTGCAAGAGAATTACCATTCACCAGAGATTTAATAATTAACAAGCTATTTCCTGTTTTTTACATATTAATGTTAGAGCTACCTTTGTTCTTCTAGTGACAGCTATGCCAGAATAACATGGCTGACAGGAAACTCTTCAGCTTTTCATACAATTTATTCACTGACCTCCTAGATTTGACCTCTGGAAATATCCTGGAACTCATTCAGCTGCCCAAAAGACCAAGGTTGGACTAAACTGAAGGTCAGAATGGGAATGTATTTGCTCTAAAGAACAAGTTTTGATAGAGACCTACAGTTTGTTGACAGTATTCATCTACCAGTATTAATACTTTTATCTCAATGTCTAGGGAATATGTGACTCTGATAGAACTGTCTGATTATAAAATAAAATTTTCCCTGAAAGCAATGAGTCTAGCTACTGCATGTGAGAGCTGCTATCATGTTCCTTTAATTTAGTGTTTGGCTTGAGTGTTATATTTCATGCTGAGGGGCTTCCCAGTTGGCTCAGCGGTAAAGAGTCTGCCTGCCAAATCATCAGCCAAAAGAGACAAAGGTTTGATCCCTGCCTGGTCCAGCAAGATCCCCTGGAGGAAGAAATGGCAACCCACTCCAGTATTCTTGCTTGGGAAATCCCATGGACACAGAAGCCTGGCAGGTTATGGTCCATGAGGTCACAAAGAGTTGGACACAACTAAACAACTGAACACACACACACACACACACATGGTCAAATATGTTCCTTCTTAATTAACTCATTTAAGCCTATGGTGGATTCCAAAGGGTTATTTTCAAAAGACCATCTTTAAGACACAAGGATATACTTGCTTGAAGACATGCATCAGTACAGTTTGAAGAGTACAGTTTAAAGAGGGACAAAAATCAAAATCAATGGTTATGTTTGTTTTGAGGGGAAATGCTTTATTTCTAATCATTCATTTAGTGAGATTTTCTAAAATTGTATTATGTGTCAAGCTGTGACCTAATAGACTTGGAAGGGATAATAAGCTGAAGCAACAGAAATCTATTTATATTGTCTTAATTCTAGGGAGATGAGAGCCTTGGAATTAAGTGTTTACTGGAAAAAAATACATCTGTGTTAAACCAGGTAATTACTGAAGGAAACTAAGGAAAATGGGGGGGGGGGGGGAGTATGGACTATAACTTCCAAAAACTAATTTAGCGAAAATTACTGGGTTGGTGGGCTTTTTGTACAAGTGTTAACTGTAGCTCCACTTTGCTTGGATGACAGATAGGCTGAATAAATAAATTCAGAAAGGAGGCTCTGCCAAATGTGTGCCACACTTACGAAGTTTCTGAAACAGGAATACTCTTGTTGGGGAATTACGTATGTGGACCATGGGACTAGAGACACTTCACTGCTAAGCCCTGCTCTGCCATTTGCATTGTATTGAGCCAAACATCAATTGCAACTGAAAGTATAATTTAAACTGCTGAGCTAGATGACAACAGCAGGGTTTCTGAAAGTATGTAAGAGAACAAAAAACAGAAGGTGAAGCTAATCAGCGTTATAGTTTATAGCTGGAAGGAGCCTATTAGATGAGTTTTGTCAGATCTATATGAAAAAGCGAAGGAAACCTTTGAATTCAAGAAAAGCTGAAAACCAAGGCACTGTTCTCATGTGTCTAAATAGTTCACTCAACGAAATCAATCCCAGTGTTCTCTGAACAAGTGACTTGGGGCAAGGTGGGAGGGGGGAGGGGTGTAATACAAAGGAAAAATGAATTGAAGAGATTTAAGAGATCTTCCCTCAAACTCTGAGAGCTAGACCATTACATCTCCATCTTAGGGAGCTTAGCAAGCAACCACCTTCCCTTTGCCATATCCTGTCTTCATCTACGGATAAAGATCAAGCTTCCATAAAGCCCTTTGTATGATTCTAATAAAGGCTTACAAAGTGAGTAAGATTTGCTTCAATGAATGTGCTAGAGTTCGCTCTTACCAGCTTGCAAGATTTGATTGCTGAATCTAATGTTCAGGAATTTGGTGAACTGGTTTTTCAATCGTTGGTGGCTTGAAATTGGCCATGGTGGGAACATTACACCATGAAAATTGACAAACACTATAAATCAGGGCATGCTTTTTTTTTTTTTTTTTTTTTGGAAATCTTGTTTATCAGTACACCACTGGATATAGTATCTGGGGGAGGGGGGAAATCTTTCAGAATTAAAAACATGTAAGAAAACTTTTCTTCTGCAAAGTGCTCAATTGTTTCTATTTGGTCCACAACTGGGAGAGAACTTCAGGTGATTTTAAAGGTGCCTCCTGACTGCAGTGTGCATCTGTGCTCAGTGTGTGCATGTATGCTCAGTTGCTTAACCATGTCTGACTCTTTCCAACCCCATGGACTGTAGTCTGCCAGGCTCTATGCACATGTGTGTGCAGTGTGCATGTGTGCCCAGGATGTGAATGTGTTCTCAGTCACTCAACTGTGTCTGACTCTTTGTGACCCCATGAATTGTAGCCCACCAGGTTCCTCTATCCGTGGAATTTCCCAAGCAAGAATATTGGAGTGGGTTGCCATTTCCTACTCCAGAGTATCTTCCCCACCCAGGAGTCCAACCCAAGTCTCCTATGTCTACTCCATTGGCAGGAGGATTCTTTAACACTGTGCCACCTGGGAAGATCCTGGGCATGCAGATCCAAAAGGGCCTGGTTTGGCTTCTTCTCCAGGATCATGGCAGCTTCCTCAGCATTCAGGGTTTTACCTACTCATCTTGGGACCTCCTGGGAGAGGGCACAACTATGGCATTGGTTTTGCATCTGTAAGAGACTTGTGGAGCCCTCAGCATCTCCTGAGCCAACTTATGGAAGAAGTGATTCTAGAGCCATGTCATCAAGGTCAAAATAGATGCCTAGAGAGAGGTAAATGTAGGAGACTTGCAGATGCAGGTGGACCAGGCCATTGGTGTGGCCTCCACCTTGGGGGAATAATTCTGACACACCTAGTAGCTCATCTAGTTGATCTGCAATAAGGAACTAAGCTCAAAACCAGTGTTAGTTGATTATGGAGGCAGACAACGGACGAGAAGATGGTTCCAAAGCTTGTGCCTAGAAAAGAGGTTGGAGGATGGTCAGAGACTAGGAGAAGACACATCCCCTGGTCTGTCCAAACACTGTTGAAGCAAGAGGTTGCCTGCAGAACTGCAGGGATACCTCTTTGCTAACACTGATTTTACCTGTTGTTGTTTAGTCACCGAGTCACATTTGACTCTTTGTGACCCCATGGACTGCAGCATGCCAGGCCTCCCTGTTCCTCATCATTTCCCGGAGAGTGCCCAAGTGCATGTCCATTTAATTGGTGATTTTGCCTAGGTTTCACTATATTAAATTATTTCCAAGTGTTAATGAAACCCAGGTCCTATGTGCATGCATGAATGATTCAACACAGCAGAATGGGATTCCCCTCAGAATTCATCCTGAATGAGTATTTTCCAATGAATGCTGTCTCTCCCTGATGCCTTGTGAGCCTAATTAACAGTTCACAGCTGAATTTAGTCAGTTTTTCTGTTCAGGTTCAGTTCAGTTCAGTTGCTCAGTCATGTCCGACTCTTTGCAACCCCGTGGACTGCAGCACGCTAGGTTTCCCTGTCCATCACCAACTCCCAGAGCCTATTCAAACTCATGTCCATCGCGTTGGTAATGCCATCCAACCATCTCATCCTCTGTTGTCTCTTTCTCCTCCCACCTTTGATCTTTCCCAGCATCAGGGTCTTTTCCAGCGGGTTGGTTCTTCTCATCAGGTGGCCAAAGTATTGGCATTTCAGCTTCAACTACAGTCCTTCTTTCAGGACTGGTTTCCTTTAGGATTGACTGGTTGAATCTCCTTGCAGTCCAAGAGACTCTCAAGGGTCCTCTCCAACACCTCAGTTCAAAAGCATCAATTCTTTTCATGTGTTTGTTAGCCATCCGTATGTCTTCTTTGGAGAAATGTCTATTTAGTTCTTTGGCCCATTTTTTGATTGGGTCGTTTATTTTTCTGGAATTGAGCTGCATAAGTTGCTTGTATATTTTTGAGATTAGTTGTTTGTCAGTTGCTTCATTTGCTATTATTTTCTCCCATTCAGAAGGCTGTCTTTTCACCTTGCTTATATTTTCCTTTGTTGTGCAGAAGCTTTTAATTTTAATTAGATCCCATTTGTTTATTTTTGCTTTTATTTCCAGTATTCTGGGAGGTGGATCATAGAGGATCCTGCTGTGATTTATGTCAGAGAGAAGACATACAGATGGCTAACAAACACATGAAAAGATGCTCAACATCACTCATTATTAGAGAAATGCATATCAAAACCACAATGAGGTACCACTTCACACCAGTCAGAATGTCTGCGATCCAAAAATCTGCAAGTAATAAATGCTGGAGAGGGTGTGGAGAAAAGGGAACCCTCCTACACTGTTGGTGGGAATGCAAACTAGTATAGCCACTTTGGAGAACAGTGTGGAGATTCCTTAAAAAATTGCAAATAGAACTACCTTATGACCCAGCAATTCCACTGCTGGGCATACACACCAAGGAAACCAGAATTGAAAGAGACACATGTACCCCAATGTTCATCGCAGCACAGTTTATAATAGCCAGGACATGGAAACAACCTAGATGTCCATCAACAGATGAATGGATAAGAAAGCTGTGGTACATATACACAATGGAGTATTACTCAGCCGTTAAAAAGAATACATTTGAATCAGTTCTGATGAGATGGATGAAACTGGAACCGATTATACAGAGTGAAGTAAGCCAGAAAGAAAAACACCAGTATACTACACATACAGTATACTAACACATATATATGGAATTTAGAAAGATGGCAATGACGACCCTGTATGCAAGACAGCAAAAAAGACACAGATGTGTATAATGGACTTTTGGACTCAGAGGGAGAGGGAGAGGGTGGGATGATTTGGGAGAATGGCATTGTAACATGTATACTATCATGTAAGAATCGAATCGCCAGTCTATGTCTGACGCAGAATACAGCATGCTTGGGGCTGGTGCACGGTGATGACCCAGAGAGATGTTATGGGGAGGGAGGTGGGAGGGGGGTTCATGTTTGGGAACACATGTACACCCGTGGTGGATTCATGTCAATGTATGGCAAAACCAATACAGTATTGTAAAGTAAAATAAAGTAAAAATAAAAATTTTTTAAAAAAAGCATCAATTCTTTGGCGCTCAGCTTTCTTTAAAGTCCAACTCTCACGTCCATACATGACTACTGGAAAAACCTTAGCTTTGACTAGACAGACCTTTGTCGGCAAAGGAATGTCTCTGCTTTTTAATAGGCTGTCTAGGTTGGTCATAGCTTTTCTTCGAAGGAGCAAGCGTCTTTTAATTTCATGGCTGCAGACACCATCTGCAGTGATTTTGGAACCCAAGAAAATAAAGTCTGTCCCTCTTTCCATTGTTTCCCCATCTTTGCCTTAACTTGTTGTGAATCAGTAGCCATTCATTCTTTCAAAAACCATTCACTGCATTGGGGTAGATGCTGCAGGAAAAAAAAAAAAACACCAACATATAAAGTATAAAAGATATAACAAGTTCATATGAGGTTAAATGATAAAGATTTTCCTATATTTCTTAGAGAAAACATGGTTATTATTTGAGCTATATACTCTCTATTTTGATTCTTTATCTTTTTGTGATTTGAAGCCAGTAAATTATCTTCTAATAAAACCAAGTCTTGTCTCAACATTATTTCACTATTTTTATTTCTCCCAGAGTCACACTCTCTGAGCCTAAAACTAAATAAATAAAAAGACTCTAGACATGAGTAAATAAATTTGAAGGAAAACTGAAATGATAACTCATAGTATCAACATTGTACCTCTTTAAGATCCTGACACTAAAAACCAGAATCTTTTTTTTTTTTTTTTTGAGTAAAAACTAGAGTCTTTTTGTAGGTGGTACAAGTGGTCAGAGTATGAAGAAATCTGGACTGGTTCTTATAAAGTGGTAACCTTACTGGTTAGGCAGAAAACAAAACATATTTGACAAAACAGCGCCGATATCAAAAGTGTTGGCATTGCTGACTTTTTCTTCCTCAAACTGATACTTCATGCTAATTTAACCTCATTTCTTCATCAGTAGACCTATTCAGGAAAAGAGAGTCAACTTTGGAAACTCTGTGGGAAGTGAAGAATAAGATTGGGGTAGGAGGTGATGAAGCTGATCCTTTTGCCGGCCAGTCCTGAACCCAGTCAGGAGTGGCAATTAGAGTTTCTCAGGGTGGAGGGGCATGAAGAACATGATCCAACAATTTTCCTTTACAAGAATTACACTAGTAGAAAGTGAGAGGTGTTGATGGTACTCCACACAGACAGTGTTTTAATGAGTTATCCATTAGTTTCTCTCTCTTCTCTCAAACCTTTTAACACCCACAGCTCACAAGAAGCAAAACAAACTGATTTCTGTGTTCTCATTTCTCTTAACCATTTACCCATCCTGTGTCTGGGCTCTTGGACTCTGGAAGGGGAGAAGGAAAGAAAGAGGTGAGGCCTAGACCCATCAACTTTCAGCTTCTGATGATGGAGAACTGGCTGTGTGTAGCTCAGACCAATGTATGTGCACACAGAGACATGAAGCATTGAATTAAAACAATCCACCTCTCGACAGGTTCTCAGTTAAATGCTGGTTCTTACAAGAAATGAAACTTAAAACATAAAGAAGCTTCTCGTGTGTTTTATCTTCAACATTTGAAAGTTAATTTTACAAATCATAATAATATAATAGAATGTAATGCTTTGCTCTGATTTTAGTTACTTTAAAATTTCACCAACATGAACATAAAGCTCCAATACTTTGACCAACTGATGCAAAGAGCCGATTCATTGGGAAAGACCCTGGTGTTGGGAAAGATTGAGGATAAAAGGAGAAGAGGGTAGCAGAGGATGAGATGATTAGATAACATTACTGACTCAGTGGACATGAATTTGAGCAAACTCCAGTTGAGATTGTGAAGGACAAGGGAGCCTCATGTGCTGCAGTCCATGAGATACCAAAGAATCAGACATGACTTAGCAGCCGAACAGCAAACAACAGTGTGAACATATGAGTAACTGCCCTTTTTCAATTAAACTGTATCTGAAGACTATGTCTTCCTGACAATTTTTAAAAGAAAATGAATAATATGATGAAGAAGAATGGCCATTTAGACCCAAAACACATGCTTTTATAAAATATGCTAGTCCTTCCAACTTTGCTAGTGTCTTTGATACAAAGAAAAAAAACTTGTTAAAATAACCTTACTCTTTTAATTAAAAATTCATAAAAAGTGGTGGTAGAGAATAATCTTTAATAAATGCTCTCTTGTTCTCATTTACCATTTACCAATTCCCTTCTGCTGCTAACAGTTAAGCAAAACAAAAGTTGTGAACACCCATTAGGTGCACTGTTCCTGTGAGGGAACTACAGCTATGAAAAAAACAAAATGCCTACTTTCATTGTCTGTGAAGATGCCAACCCAAATTCTCCAGATTGCATTTATACAGGTAAAGAAATTATGAAAACTGTTAATTATCTTAGGTTCTGTTTTCTGACTTTATCCCTTCAATATCCCAGAAACTCCATAAAATCTGATTCCCAATTATTGGCATTGCTGCTGCTAATAGCCCAGATTCCACTAGTTTCATTTCCTCTGAGAATTGATACAATAATAAAAGGAGGGGGAAATAGAAAAGCAGAGGGCACCACTCCACTTAATTTAGAGTGATTCTTTAAGTGGGCAATAAAGACAAGGTTTCATTAGAAGGAACTTTTCAGGAGGTATTCGATGGCGGGCAGGGGACTGGAGGCCAGAGTCAGACATAAATAAAGGAGACTTTTAAAGCTGGAGGGTACATGATGGAGGAGAAAGGAATAAAAATCAGGGACAGAAATAGCCATCCAAAATTTCAGCAAAGAAGAGAACAAGAAAGAAAAGGAGAAGCAGATGGAGGTCAGTGGAGGACACTGAACATGTTGGAAAATTACATCTGGGGACTTCCTTGGTGGTCCAGAAGGGCTTCCCTAGTGGCTCAGAGGTTAAAGCATCCGCCTGGAATGTGGGAGACCCTGGCTCGATCCCTGGGTCGGGAAGATCCCCTGGAGAAGGAAATGGCAACCCACTCCAGTACTCTTGCCAGGAGAATCCCATGGAGGGAGGAGCCTAGTAGGCCATAGTCCATGGGGTCGCAAAGAGTCGGACACGACTGAGCGACTTCACTTTCACTTTTTCTTTGGTGGTCCAGGGGTTAAGACTCTGTGCTTCCATTGTAAGGGGCATGGGTTCCAGCCCTGGTTGGGGAACTAAGATCCCGCATGCTGCATGCTGCATGGAGCAGCCAAAAAAAAAAAGACATTTGTAGTTGAAGTCACAATAAAAGAAAGGAGAAATGATACAGCTACTGCTCTCTGGCATCCTCTTATCAGATCTGGTCTGTGTTCCCATTCATGATCAGCCCTGAGTATTCCTCAGGCATTTACCATGTACCACCGTTGTTCTGAGTTCAGTACATACTTACAGGAGTCATCTTGTTTAACCCTCACAACAGCCTGAAAAGGTAAGCACCATTATTATGGCTGTTTTAGAAAGAAGGTGACACCTGCAAGTGTCCGCAGCTGTGCGGACAGCCTGGATCTAGAACTGTGGTCACTGTATTTGGATTCAGATCACATCCAGCAAGTGGCTCCAAGAGAGAATACACTGATGGGTAGTCATCCAGCTAATTCAGTCATTTTATTGTATTGTGTTCCAAGGGCAGGAAGGTTTTGGTTGTTAAGATCTCTTTTTTCTGGAAAAGTTCCTTGTCATTTAGAACTATAAAGGAAAATATCAGTGAAACAACAGAGTGGTTATTGGCTTTGCTTTAGAACTAATGTTTCTTCAGAATTCTTAGTAACCAGAAACCCAGGCAATGTGAAACCTGCATGTTCTTACAGGCCAGGAAGGCTTATTAGCCCAGAGCTGGTACAATCTGAGTCTCCTAGTAGAGTCAACCTGAAACTGTGCTGGGGAATCCCTAAGGCTGAAACAGAGCTCTTTTGCTCAAACCTTCTTCTCCTTCAATCCACAGGCCATTGAGATGCTGGACTCCTGGGTTCTATCAATTCATATCGCCCAATGGATTTCTCCAGGGAAGTTCCACACACACTTGTCACCGCTCTCAGTGTTTGTCTGAATATGCAAGACCCTGACACACAACCCACCTCCAGACAATGGCCTCTCTGCTCCAAGACTAACCACTCAGTCACTGCTGCTACTTCAAAACCACTGAGGGCCTATGAAGAGAAAGGGAGTACTATTAGCATTGTTAGGGCTCTGTCAACCATGGAATGCTCACCAAACTGCAATAGAAGATGCCTCCTCTTCCCACCTCCTTCCAGTCGTATTCTACACATGATAAGTGATTCCTGAGTAGTAAGGGAGAGGCAATTTGGTGAGGTTAAATGGAGAACTCAGAAGGAAATGTGACTAATGGAGTGTGGCCATAGCCTACTCCTCTCTTTTCCTGCCTAAAAGTCCTCGAAAGATCCCCCCTGGATTGGCTGCTAGAGTGGAGAGAAAAACCCGAAGATGCAGAACCAACACTCCATGGAAAGGCTGACATCCTGGAAGCCTAAATCTCTGGACCAAACATTCTCTGAATGTAAATAGGAATGATCTTGTCTAAACCAAGGGCAATCTTTGGACTCTGTCTTTGGCCTCCCGGGCTGGGCTCTTGGTCAAGCACTGCAGTTATTTAAGCTGGCAGATCCCCAGTCGACATTAAAAAAAAAAAAAAAGCAATCAGCCTTATGTTCTTTTCAGAAACAGTGAACCAACTGGTATCTCGAGTGCCTCCTCAACACCAGAGGCTACCTCATTCTGCTTTACAACAGTCTAATGCATGTCCTTAAGAGAGCAGTCTTGTTTCAACATCTTCTATGAGTGATTATCAATACCAAAAAATCTTAGAGAACTTTGGAACTGAAAGAGATCTTAATGAAACAATTTTCCTATGTACAGAGTACTTTGGACTAGAACATCTCTAAATATCCTTTCAACTGTACAAGTCTATGATTATGTATCTGTGATCTGTCCATACACAAGAGGCCATAAAGTATTGAGCTGAGGTTTTTTTTTAGCAAACATTCTAAATGTGTATGTAACCCATTTTTCTAATGAGTCGTCATAACAGAATCTGAACACGAAAGCACTTTTCATCTTGTCCACCACTCCATAGTAAACATGGACCATTGTTTGAGGCCCTAGATAAAAACTCAAGCAGGTCCTGTAGGCCCAGGTTCCAGGCCCAAGAACAGCCTGTCATTTTAAAAGTTCAGAACAGTTTAACATCGAAACTCCAGCCCAATTCTTATCTAAATTTCTAGCTCAAGTTGTCTTCAAGTTTGAGAGCCTGCAACCAAAAATTAGGTGTTTTTGGCTTCTTCTCTCCTCCTTTATCCACCTTTTCTCCAACTCCCTAGCAAAGTTTTAGGCCCCTCGGGGTCAGAGTCAGGGAGAGAGAGTGGAGGCAGGAACAAAGAGACAGTCTACCAAGACCTCTGGCCTCTGGGTGCTGGCTGTGGTGCAGCTGCCTCCTTCCCCAGTGGGACTTCTTAAAGCTTATCTCACTGTCTCCATTGCTGGATCTCCCTACCTACCCCAAGATTCTGATCACCTGCCTTTCTCTTCAGGTCCTTTCTCTACCCTAGGAAGCTCTCTTGGACAGGATCCATTTACCTTGTTCCATTCAGGCTGCTATAGCAAAATATCACAGACTTGGTGGCTTATAAACAACAAAAATATATTTCTCACAGTTCTGGGGGCTGGAAATCTGAGATCACGGTGCCTGCATGGTTGGGTGAGGCCCCTCTTCTGGGTTTCAGACTAGTGACTTCCCACTGGTCCTCACATGGTGGAAGGGGCCAGGGAGCTCTGTGGGGTTTCTTTTACAAGAGCACTAATTCCAGGCATGAGGGCTTCAGTCTCCTAACCTAATCACTAATTACCTCCAAAAGTCCCCACTTACTAATACCATCACCCCTGACTAGGTCAGGGGTGTAGAGCCCTCATGAATGGGATTAGTGCCCTTATAAAAGGACCCCAGAGAGCTCCTTTGCACCATTCACTGTGTGAGAACATAGGGAGAAGACAGCCATCTCTGATCCAGGAAGCCGGCACTCACCAGACACCAAAACTGTTGGCACCTTGATCTTGAACTTCCCAGCCTCAGACCCGTGAGAAACAAATTTCTATTGTGATAAGCCACCCTGCCTCTGGTACTTTTTCACAGCAGCCCAAATGCACTAAGATACCTTTTCTCCCTGGTCTGAATGGTGGTTTAAGGAAGCATTAAATAATGCAATTTCTTCTCTATGAAGAAGAAATGAAATAACTTAATCCAGGAATGCCTGGCTCTTCCTATGCGGTCTTTGCAAAATGTTCTATGACAAATGTGGGTAAAGACTCATGGGATGGCAACTGCAAGTTCAGAAATGCAAGATACATTGTTTTCTTTCAGCCTCTGCCAGATAAGCTCAAAAGCTCAGACATGTAAATATCTGTTTGCTCTAGTAAACCAACAAAAATTCCACTCACTCATAAGTAACGACATCATCGGTCCCCACAAATGACCTCCTTTTCCCCAGTACATATTAGCAATTGCGTGCCTACAAACCAACCAAAAGATAGATTATTAGATCACTATTCATTTAATTATTAGAGATGGGAAACACGTGGTCCAACTCAACAAGTTAAAAGACAGTCTCTAAAGAAGCACATTTTTAAGCAATGATGATCTGGCATTAACATTCCCAGGCATCTAATGAATGGCTACATGCATGTGGCCAAAATATATCATGGATAATCCATCACCCTGAGGTCAGTGTTGCTTCAAGCCAATGATTAGTCCTTGGGGGTTTTATACACCAATCTCTACAAGAATGATCTCAGCTTTAATCACCACTGGAATAAAAGAAAAGAAAAATGAAAGTGAGTTTATTTAAATGTCATTTCAATGGAAGAATAAGGAAGTGGTTTGGCTTCTTTCCTTAGCCCTGGAAAATTGCATGACACACAATAAGTGCTCAACGAATGGAAGCGTGAGGACAATCATCTTAGTGTTCTCAGGACGGACAGCGTGTTCCAAGGTGCTTGGGACAATTAGGGAAACAAGCCAGGAGACAGGCACTGACAATAGAGGGAGGTGAGATTTTTGGTGGAGGGACTCTTAGCCCCCGGGGGCACCTGAAAATCAGAAAAGGCTTTAATTAGGGACTTACATGTCTAACCTGGCATCTAAGAAATAAGCTTGAGTTAGCCAGGAAGAGGAGAAGAACAGGGAGTCCCAGGAACTGCACAAAGGCTAGGAGTTGAGAAAGGGCATCCAGGATACTGGAAACAGTTCAGTATGATGGGGTGGGGGTAGGGATGATGAGGCAAGAGACCAGGGAGGCTCACAAAGAGCACAAGATGAAGGTCCTTGCAGGGCATGCGGGGAAATCTGGACTTTGTCCTAACATCGGCAGGATAATGAGGCATCATCAAAACGGTGTAAAGTAGGGAGGGCAGGTTGCATACGCCCTGATGCGAATGCACAGAAAGAGCTCCAGCTGCAACATGAAGAACGGAAGGAAGAGGACAACAATGGAGTCAGGGAGACTAGTTAGGAGTTTGCCGCATTAACCAGGTGAGAGATATAGTAACTCAAATGAACACAGAGGCATTGGGGATAGAGAGAAATAAATGGATTTTAAATATGCAAGACATAAAATGAATGGGTCTTGGTGAGTGACTGGATGTGGGGTACGTGGAGGGAGGAGCTGAGCGTGACATCAGGATTATGACTAGGACAACTCAAAGATGATGTCCCTATTTACTAAGAAAGGGAGTACAGGGTGGGGTCGGGAGGGGTGGGGCACTGGGGACAGGCTCAAGGGTGGAGATGATGAGCTCAGTTTAGGAAGTTCCCAATCTAAAATGCCAGTAGGATATCCATGTGGAGATGACAGCACGCTACTGAATTTTCTGTGGCTTCTATGATGAACAGGTAAACATAAATGAAACCCACAAAGGATTCTAAGAAATTATCATGGAAAAGATGAATATCACTAAACCAAGGGAAGACAGCTTCCAGGGGATAGTGGTCACTAGTATTGGATGATCCTTAAAGCTCAAATCAGATAATGTCAGGGGAAAAAACCTTAAAATTTAGCAACAGTGTTATTAGTGATCTTGGTAGGAGAAGCAGCAGAGGAATGTTGGAACAGAGGCTAGATTTCAAGAATTTCAGAGTGGAGGATAAGGAAGTGGTGATGGTGAGTACAGACACGTGTTTCAATACACTTGACTGAAGCCAGAGAGAACCAGATAAGGAAGTAAACTTCCCCAGTGGTAAAGAACCCACCTGACAATGTAGGAGATACAGGTTTGATCCCTGGGTCAGGAAGATCCCCTGAAGAAGGGAATGTCAACCCACTCCAATATCCTTGCCTGGGAAACCCCATGGACAAAGGAGCCTGGCAGGCTCTAGTCCAGGGGGTCTCAAAAGAGTTGGACACAATTTAGCGACTAAACGACAAGGAAGTAGGTGAATGTTTTAAAATATAGGTTTCATTATTATTCTAGTAATGTGAGACCAACAGATCGGGGGGGTGCCAGGCCTCACAGGGTCTTACAGGGAAGCCCCAGGAGGAAGAAAAAGAGGGAAAACATAGACAGGAGATTTGATTATGGTTTTTACAGGAAGAAAAGCAACACAGGGTAAGAAGGTTTAGGATTGGTTAGTTGAAAAAATTTTAGTAGGCTCTCATAGAGGCTGTTTTCAGCCCTCTGATATCTGGCCCTGGGGTGATTAGGGCAGGAGGATAATGGGCCAAGCGTAAGGACCCCGTGAAAACCAATAAAGGAGGTGGTTGGGGTATGGGCTCTGGAACTGGTTACTTTGCATAGAAAAAGTACACTCTCAGGTGAGTAGTGTTATATCTCTAGGAATTAGTTATCCCTGCGGGGGAGGGGGGGGATGGGTAAGGAAACCCTTCCCTGGTCAGCAAGGCTTCAAATGCCAGAGTATCAAAAATATAGAAGTATCTGGTATGATGTAACATACCACTGAATGACCTCTCTGCTAACACCCTTTATGTTTCAATAAATTTGTCTAGGTCTCAAAAAAAAAAAGAATATAGAATTATGAAAATATCATTAATACATTGGAAAGGAATGTAGAAGCTGTGGAAGATATTATTTTTAGCCTAGGAGAAATAACTTTAAACAACTTAGGCTTGTTTAAATACTGATGAAGGGAATCAGCAGTGAGGCAGCAGGACAGAGGAGGGATCTGCAGTGGCACAAAGTCTATCAGACTTGCAAGAGAAATATAGAACCTTACAATGACCTTGGCAATGAGCAATCACTTCAACTATGATGGAAGGAAAGGAGGAAGATAAGTATCCTTGCAGATGTGGCAAGATTTTGAGGGAGTTACTTTCTAGTGGCTTTTATTTACTCTTACAAAGTAGAAGATTCCCCAATAGATTATACATAGGGCTTCCCTGGTATCTCAGTGGTAAAGAATCTGTCTGCCAAAGCAGGAGAGCTGGATTCAATTCCTGGGTCCAGAAGATCCCCTGGAAAATGAAAAGGCAACCCACTCCAGTATTCTTGCCTGGGAAATCACATGGACAGAGGAGCCTGGCTACAGTCTGTGTAGCCCACCAGGCTCCTCTGTCCATAGGACTGAAAAAGAGTTGGATGTGACTTAGTGATTTAGGGCTTCCCTTGTGGCTCAGCTGGTAAAGAGTCTGCCTACAATGCAGGAGACTTGGGTTCAATCCCTGGGTTGGGAAGATCCCTGGAGAAGGGAAAGGCTACCCACTCCAGTATTCTGGCATGGATAATTCCATGGACCTATGCAGTCCATGGGGTCGCATAGAGTTGGACACTACTGAGCAACTTTCACTTAGTGACTAAACAACAATTTTGTGTGTGTATGTGTGTGTGTGTGTGTGTGTGTGTGTGTGTGTACTGGGAGAGAGAAAGATGCCAACTTTACAGTCAAAATTTTTCTCTGATAGTGATTTCACTTATAACTAGAAAATAAGATAAAACAAAACTTGTCATTAAGAGTTCTCTTTCCTTCCTTTAACAGGTAGGTCTTATGTCCTAGCCACAGCTGTAGGCCCAGGAGATGCCTTCCAAGCTCCAGGGGGCAGCGTGGGGACCAGCACAGCTATTGATGACTCCTGGGCACCAGCTCAGATCATAGGAATGATTGCTGTGTGCCCAGTGAGACTTCAGTCACTGGAACACTGGGAAAGGACAGAGAAGGGAGGGTTTTCTAAAGCCCAAGAAGCGCTGGTGGCCCAGGAAAGAATTACTGAAGAAGTAGGGGTCTGACCTCAGAGAAGCAGAGGCTAAAGAGCAGGAAGAAAGAACCTAAAGATAGAAGTCCAGAAAGGGCAAGTGCAATTCACATAGACAACCAAGTCAACTTCCTGAAACTCACACTGCAGATTATTCAGAACTTGAAGACACTAACTCCAACCACTCTCTCCCTCCCTCTCCCACCAACACCCTTTTTGTTTTTGTTTGTTATACAAAATCTTTAGGCTATTTTCTGTATTCATTGCCTTCAAATAAAGTATTAATCTGCTTTAAAGCTCAAGTGATGATTTCCAGTTACTTAGTCAGCTTCCTAATGTACTTGCAGAAAGCCGAAGCTGTTTGAAACTCTGAGGCCCCACTTCCCACCGTGGCTTTACACAGGAAAGGGAATTTCCACCCCACATGGCTGACACCAGAAAGTGGTAGGGCCCTCTGCATGCCCAGGTGATCCAGATCCATCCCTGATTGTGCGTTAGGAAGGCCCTGACATAAAAGCGATTTTCAAGGTTCCAGCTTTCCTTGCTGTTCTCAGCAATCTGCTTTCCAAATCAACCATGTAGCAAAGTGGAGGCCAAGTGACCTGTCAAAAAGCCCAGGCCTCCCACTGGATCTTGAGGAGGGAACACAGAAGTTTCTACCGCTCCTGCCCTCTCCCTACTCTGGGGATCAAGTTGCTATTGTGCCACAAAGAGGGGAGTCCTTGAGGGGTCACCTGATCTCTCACCAGCACCCTCCCCCCACTCTCCCTAAGCTGTTGCAAAAGAGACAGGCTCAGATCCGCCTTAATGAAACCTCTAGAGAAAAAGATTTCATAAACTTCCGCAGTGACTATTTCAAAACCAAATAATGTTCTGATTTTGCCAGAGAGTGGAATGTGACTGTGTGTAGGGGGGCAGGGAAGAGAGCACCACAGCAAAAAGGAAAACAGGAAACAGAGTTAGGAAAAGGAAAAGCCAGGAAATGATAAGTTTTAACTATAATCTCCCAGTTGAGAATTTTGTGTAAAAGTATAGCTCTTTGCAACCCCATGGCCTGTAGCCCACCAGGCTCCTCTGTCAATGGAATTTTCCAGGCAAGAATACTGCAGTGGGTTGCTATTTTCCTCTCCAGGGGAATCTTCCTGACCCAGGAGTCGAACTCAGATCTCTTGCATCTCCTGCATTGGCAGGTGGGTTCTTTACCAGCTGAGCCCCCAGGGAAGCCTGTAAAATTATAAAGTCCTCGTTTCACCTCTTCGGTATCAGGCATTTTACCACGTTCAGGAAGAATAAAACAGGACCTACTCCACCACTAGACATGAGTTGTTGGAGAGTTTTTTCTTTGTTAAAAAAATAAATAAACAACTAGAAATTCCACGGAGCCAAAGTAAACAGATATTCATATCAGGCTGGCTGGAACTGTCCCTCCAGGGGTTCCAGCCCACACCCTCTGCTGCCATGACTGTCCTCCTCCACTTCTCTCTTCCCCTAAAGAGGGATCAACACTTTCAGGAATCCTCTGTATGCCTGAATTTTCATGTTCTCTGACTGCCTGTGGCCTAGGACTTCCAATTTAAACCCACAGCTATTCCCAGCCTGCCCCCGCCCCCGAACTTCATTCTTTCTCCCCACTCCAAGCTGCCCACCACCTCCCACATCCACCCATCCCTCTGAAATGGAAAGTAGATCCTACTCTTCCCAGGTGATTTGCTGGAGCATCTCAGCCAAGACAATTGTCCATTGACTTTACAGCAGAGGCTAAATCCTTTCATGTTTCTCCATCAAATCAGTGGAAATCTCTTTGTTGCCAGCAGGAGTCAGTGGGAATGATTTTCTGCCTGGAGACAGACTATTTGGGGGCAAGAGAGTGGGGGTGGGACTACTGGACCTGACATCACTTAGAAAACAGGCTCTTTTCCTGGGATGAATTTAAGAGGTTTAATGACTTCATGGAAAAGGAAATGGCAACCCATTCCAGTTTTCTTGCCTGGGAAACCCCATGGATAGAGGAGCCTAGAGGGCTACAGTTCATGGGGTCTTAAGAGTTGGACATGACTTAGTGACTAAACAGCATTGACTTCATGGAAGTTGAAGGAGAGCTTATTGTTGTTCAGTTGCTCAGTCGTGTCTGACTCTTTGAGACCCCATGAACTGAAGGACACCAGGCTTCCCTGTCCTTCACTATATCCTGGAGTTTGCTCAAATTCATGTCTCATTAGCATGAGACAGTCATGCTATCTAACCATCTCATCCTCTGCTGCCCTCTTCTCCTTTTGCCTTAAATCCTTCCCAGCATCAAGGTTTTTTCCAATAATTTGGCTCTTCCCATTAGATGGCCAAAGTATTGGAGCTTTAGCATCAGTCCTTCCAATGAATATTCAGGGTTGATTTCCTTTAGGATTGACTGGTTTGATCTCCTTGCAGTCCAGGGACTCTCAAGAGTTTTCTCCAGTACCACAATTTGAAAGTATCAGTTCTTCAACGTTCAGCTTTCTTTATAATCCAACTCTCACATCTGTACATGACTACTGGAAAGATCATAGCTTTGACTATATGGATCTTTGTTGGCAATGTCATCTCTCTGCTTTTTAATATGCTGTCTAGGTTTGTCATAATTTTTCTTCCAATGAGCAAGTGTTTTTTAATTTCATGGCTGCAGTCACCATCCGCGGTGATTTTGGAGCCAAAGAAAATAATATCTGTCACTCCTTCCACTATTTCCCCTTCTATTTGCCATAAAGTGATGGGATCAGATGCCATGATCTTAGTTTTTTGACTGTTGAGTTTTAAGCCAGGTTTTTCACTCTACTCTTTCGCCCTCATCAAGAGACTCTTTAGTTCCTCTTCACTTTCTGCCATTAGAGTATCATCTACATATCTTAGGTTGTTGATATTTCTCCTGGCAATCTTGACTCCAGCTTGTGATTCATTCAGCCTGGCATTTTGCATGATCTATATAAAAGTTAAATAAATAGGAGGACAATATACAGCCTTCTCATACTCCCTTCCCAATTTTGAACCAGTCAGTGGAAGCCCCTTCAAGGCTCATAGCCTTGTCATGGTGAAGGAGCTTGAGTAACTCAATAAAGCTATGAGCCATGCCACTCAGGGCAACCCAAGATGGATGGGTCATAGCGGAGAGTTCTGACAGAATGTGGTCCACTGGAGGACAGAATGGCAAACCACTCCAGTATTCTTGTCTGAAGAACCGCATGAATGGCATAAAAAAGAAGGAGTTTAACTTCATTCAAAATGGGGGCTCCTGGTTGCTGCCACTGATAATGAAAAGATTCATTCATGACGACTCAAGAGTCCTAAGTTCAAAGACTTTCTCCCCAGCATGTTTTATGGGTGCCAAGGTCTCGTGTGGTTGTTGCTGGCAGTGATGGGAGAGCTGTGCAGGCCCCTGCTTGGTTGGAAGGCTCACACTAGCTGACGGCAAGGACAGGAAAGGGACATCCAAGCAGAAGGTGTGAGAGCACAGGGTTAAGTCTCCAGTCTTGATGCCTCAAGGATTTGTGCTGAGACAATGAGAACAAAGAAGAGGATAGAGTGGGAGGTCCTTGACATGGAGGAGACTCCTGCAGCGGTGCCTAAGGTTCTGCCTTAGGTCAGCTCACCTCGGAAGTCTGGCAAAGTTAAACAACACCAAGAAAGTGGGACTTTTGATAGAATTGGCTAGATTTCTTCAACAAGACAATAAACATGGGAAAGAGGGGAAGGGACTGTTGAAAGTTAAAAGAGATTTAGGAACATAATAGCTGAATGTCTCCAACTGGTTGGTCAAGGACCTACTAAGGTATACCCAAAGTGGATTCTAGTTTAAATAAACCATTCATAAGAAATCTTCTGGGGACAATGGTGACATTTGGGAACTATTTATTAGGTATGATAATATGAATATGTGTGAAAATGGTATTATGGTTCTGTCAGAAAATGTCATTATTTTCAGAGATGTATTTAGGGGTAAAATGTTATTAAATCTGAAATTCACTTTGAAATAGTTGAGCAAAAACAGAGCAGGTGAAGTAAACATGGCAAGGTGTAAGCAATTAGTAAAATGGTAAATCTAAATAAATGAGTATTCACTGTGTGCTGTTCTATTTTTCTGTTTATATGAAAATGTATGAAAGTGTAAAAAGGTGAGAGCTGAGGAAGATAAGAAGAGAAAAACTCCCCAGGCAGGTCAATTATGTCTCAAAACACTCCTTGCAGGAACTGTGGGGAAGGATGAATAAAAACCCAGTTGTTGAGGTAACAGCTTAGGGTGAAAGGCAGTCAAGTAGACAGACCAGATCGATGATCAGGCAGCTGCCGTGTGAGCGAGAGGAGTAGGTCTCAGGTGGGTGGGAATTGGGAATCGACGCTTGCGGGAGTGCCGGCCTCCTAAAGGAAAATATGCTGGAGCTGAGGCTTGATAAAACGGAAGGCTTACTGGGCAGTCCTATAACTGGCCCACCTCATTATCAGGAAAGCACACTCAGATTTGGGGGACAAGAGTTGTGAGACTGGGTGGAAAACGAGGTATGGGGAAGGAAATTGTTAGAGGATATGGCTTTTTAAGCCCATTCATGGCAATATGCCCCTGAGAAGAGGAATGAAAGTTTAACTGAGGGTCTCTGGATAGTGCGTCAAGAAAACCATCTTTCAACATAGTCAGAAACGGGTCACAACAAGGCGAGACAGCTTTAAGGAGACACGGAGACTATTAGGCAGCCCCAAACATCAAGGCAAGGGCTGGTAGCCTTCCCCTGCAAGTTTTCCTCAGCCGTGCTGGTGTCCTGCTTTTCTGACTAGAGGCCCTGTGCTCAAGGCTTAGAAGTCTGTTCTGCTTTCAGAGGGCTCCAGAGTAGACCTCAGCCCCTGCCTGGGCTTCCAGGATACAAATATTCACAAATAACACTTAATCTTCCTTAAATTTAACTATCCACTCATGGTTACACTGATCTAAAAAAAAGGCAGACAAGAGCGGTAAGTAACTGGGGCCACCCCAAAATCAGCAGGTTAAATATGTCCCTGCAGGTCTGAGCAGTAGTCCCCACAGCCCTGCAATGTGGCCCAAAGTGCAGCTGATGATCCAGCTACCAAGGGAACTGAAGGGTCTGGAGAGCAGCTAATCTGCTTGGTTAAAGGAAAGAGACCATCAGCTATTCAGAAAACTTGGTTCTAGTAAATTTAGGGCTGCTGGAATATCATTACAGAGTGAGAGGTTTGGGAGGAAATTTGGAGAACTTCTAACTCAATATTCCACCCGGTAGGGGTTCCTTTTACTTGGAAGTTTATGCTAAGTTAACTTATCAGAGTGTGTTGTTGTCAGTTTCTTAAGCAAAGGCCTCACCCATGATGAGGGTTAATTTGCAAGTTGAGACAATGTCACTGGAAAGAGAAGAGGCAAACCAATACAAAACAAAAACAACCTCATTTCACACAGAGATCTTTTTTCACTGTGGAAAGTAGTTTTCAAATTTATTTGCCCAATATTGGAGCAAGCAAACTAAAAGGATCTGAAGTTTTCCTGGCTAGGGACCATCTTTGTCCTTATATACAAAGTACAGTGTTGTAGCATCTTTAACTGCAGTTGGGTTCCAAAAGTAGAAACTCTTTAGTTTTCCTAAAAGAAGGATATATAGTTGGATTATCGTCTAGCGTTTGAACTCAGTTCAGTGTCCTCAGTTAAACACCAGATAAACTAGTCAACTTGTATTTAAAGGCTGTGTTGTATAAATATTTAAAAATGCAGAAAAAATAAACAAAACCCAGCACAGCACAGTAGAAGCAATAGAACCACATTCAGAGGGAAAGTACCATGCACCACACTCTGAGGAGCCCTTGGAATGGAGATCCATCCAGCGGAGGGAGGCTACAGGGTCCTAGTGCTCACCCACAGATAGAATCACTGCCCTCTCTAAACTGACTTTTTTCACTCACTTTCTCTGGTGCTCACTGATTTGATTTTTTCAAAAGTTAGATATGCTGATGACACAATTCCAGACAGAAGTTTAAAGAGCTCATTTTCATTAGTCCATTTTCTATTTTGTAAGATCTCATTAAGATTTCTACGACTACTCACGTGGAGCTAAGATATTTTTAATAATAAAACACCAACTGTGTATTGTGCGCTTACCGTTCACCAGGCACTTGCTAAGCATAATTGACTGAGCGTTAAAAACAGAGTCTTTGCTTTCCAGGGGTGGACAGCAAAGTTGAAAGAGAAGACTCAAGAATGCTAAGTTGCAGAGACTAATACAGGATGATTTGCTAGCTGATACCATGTTGGTTTGTGAGGAGAAGTGTTGAGGTTTTCTGACAGGAGTGAAACACAGCAGGTCAGGGAGCGCTTTGTGAGGGTGGGTGGGTCTGAGCTGGGAGGCAAAGGCCTCAACCAGACCATCCGGGCTGACTCTGGCCTCTGCCGCTTCTGAGCTGTGTGACTTTCTAAGCCTCAGTTTCACTTCTGTTAAATGAGGATAATAATAACACATGCCTCCTAGGGCTCAGTGAGGATTAAATAAGATTGTGTGTGTTTGTGTAAGGGCCTGGTATACAGAAAAAAATAAAATGAAGTCACTCAGTCGTGTCCAACTCTTTGCGACCCTGTGGACGGTAGCCCACCAGGTTCCTCCGTCCATGGGATTCTCCAGGCAAGAATACTGGAGTGGGGTGCCATTTCCTTCTCCAGGGGATCTTCCCGACCCAGAGATCGAACCCAGGTCTCCCCCATTGCAGGCAGACACTTTAACCTCTGAGCCACCAGGGAAGCCCGAAAGCACTCAGTAAATGCCAGTAGTAATAGTAGTATGACCAGGGTCCTGAAGGATTAGTAGGATTTAGAGAAGAGGGTAAAGGAGAGACAGTAGAGTCCAGGCTTGGAGGCCATCTGGAGTGAAGACAGCAGGAAGGAAGTACTGCAATGATGAAACTGCTGTGAATTCTGATCCTGGTTCTCCTACTGGGGCAAGTTCACACTGTGCTTCAGTTTCCTCATCTATTAATAAAAATGATAATAATAGTTACTACATAGGGTTGTGGTGAGGATAAAATGAAATAATATATCTTAAATGCTCAGCACAATAACTTGGAAGGCAAACAGAAGAGACTGGTGACCCTGCTGGATTCTGGGGGAAAGATTAGGGAACAAGAAAGCAGAATTACTTTTGATACTTCTCACTCTATGTTCTTCAATTTCTTGTATATTTTTTAGTGGGTGAAGATGACCAATTTAAAAAACCAATGTAATCTCAAAAAGCATATATAGGGATTTCCCTGGCAGTCCAGTGGTTAAGATTCTATGCTTCCATTGTAGGGGGTACAGATTCAATCCCTGGTGAGGGAAGTAAGATCCCACATGATGTGATAAAAACAAAAAAACTGATTTAAAAAAAAAGCATATGCAAAAATAAATCAGTACAGAGGCTGGTACATAGTAAATACAAAAAAGGGAATCAATGTTATTATTGCTATAATAATTGTTATTATTGCTATATGTATTCCACGTGGAATAAGACCATGTTCTTGCTCATCCTGCTAAAAAGAAAGAGTGCAGAATAATTTCAAGATATATTCTAAATCTACAATATTTTGAAAACTAAGATTTACAAAACAAATGCCAAAATCATGTTTAGACTTCTGAAGGTAACCAACTGTTTTCAAGTACTTAAAGTATTTTGGCTTACATTTAGATAAGAACAATTAATTGCCCTGATCACAACTTTGTGATTGCCAGGAGAAATATCAATAACCTCAGATATGCAGATGACACCACCCTTATGACAGAAAGCAAAGAACTAAAGAGCTTCTTGATGAAAGTGAAAGAGGAGAGTGAAAAAGTTTGGCTTAGAACTCAACATTCAGAAAACTAAGATTATGGCATCTGGTTCCATCACTTCACAGCAAATAGATGGGGAAACAATGGAAACAGTGAGAGACTTTATTTTGGGGGGCTCCAAAATCACTGCAAATGGTGACTGTAGCCATGAAATTAAAAGATGCTTGCTCCTTGGAAGAAAGGCTATTACCAACCTAGACAGCCTATTAAAAAGCAGAGACATTACTTTACCAACAAAGGTCTGCCTAATCAAACCTATGGTTTTTTCAGTAGTCATGTATGGATGTGAGAGATGGAGTATAAAGAAAGCTGAGCGCCGAAGAATTGATGCTTTTGATCTGTGGTGTTGGAGAAGACTCTTGAGAGTCCCTTGGACTGCAAGGAGATCGAACCAGTCAATCCTAAAGGAACTCAGTCCTGAATATTCATTGGAAGGACTGATGCTGAAGCTGAAACTCCAATACTTTGGCCACCTGATGCGAAGAACCAAATCATTGGAGAAGACCCTGATGCTGGGAAAGATTGAAGGTGGGAGGAGAAGGGGACAACAGAGGATGAGATGGTTGGATGGCATCACTGACACAATGGACATGAGTTTGTGTAGGCTCTGGGAGTTGGTGATGGACAGGGACGCCAGGCGTGCTGCAGTCCATGGGGTCACAAAGAGTTGGACGTGACTGAGTGACTAAACTGAACTGATTTCTTTTTTTCCCTTTAGGTATTTAAGCCATCCCAAGAGGATTTCTAGCTGTTTTCTTGGTTATTTAATGGTTAAAGAATAGGTCTTAAAATGGTAAATTTATTTTAACTCTAAAAATGAGTGTATTCTTTACGTTTTTATCCAGATCAGACCTCTTCAACACTAGTCTGTGGATATTGAGAGTTCATGTGGTTGTATACTTCAGAACAGTCTGTGTCTCTTCAGACTTAGGGCTTGAATTTCTTTCTGCTTTCTTTCTTTCTTTTCTTTTTCCTTCATGTACATTGTTTCCCATTTCATTCCTTTTCAGAGTCCCCTATAAAACTCATTGGTCAATCAGTTTGACACGTTCCAGTTGGCAGCCCTGTGGCTGCCTAATCAAAGATGTCAGTTCTAAAAGGGTTCCCCAATTTGTGCAGAGACCTATGGACCAGAAAATTAACTCTCAGCCCTGAGAACCTCAGGCTTTGCTTTCCAGCCCCAGCTCAGAGCCCTGCCTCCCCTGAGTACTCACACTCACCAAGGAGTTGCTCATCCCACACCACCTCCCAGGGACCTGAACTAGATCACTTCCATGAAGGAGCTGCCAGGGGCTCAGTTACCACAAGGATCCACAGCCATATAGGAGGGATCTTCCTGTGTTTGACTGCTGCTGCTAAGTCTCTTCAGTCATGTCCGACTCTGTGTGACCCCGTAGATGGCAGCCCACCAGGCTCCGCCATCCCTGAGATTCTCCAGGCACTGCTGACTTCTAAAAAAAATCTGACCACATTTCATTTTTGTGTTAATCATCAGAGGGCCTTGCTTTCCTTCAGATAAACACAACCTATGACTTTTTCCTCTTACTACAGGAAATCTATTGTGTGGCAAATATGCTAACACGGCTTAAATCCCAGAGTAAAATTACAAGAAGTGAGAGGAAAGTCAGCAAAACCGGCATCATTTTAAAAATAATCCTAGTTTTTCTCCAAGTCATAGGCCATGGTTTTCTAGAAGTAGATTTTACTTTTCACTTTTCAGATTGGAGGCTGTTTTTCCATCTGGTTTTCCACGTTCAAATTCATTTGTTACAAAACTGAAGCCAACATTCTCACAGCTAGTCAGTGGCAACTTACAGCTTTTCATCCAAGAAACAAAAGTAAAATTGATTTGAAGAGAGGACACGATGTACACAAAACACATTCAGAGATATCAGACTTTCCCAGCTTCCCGCTGTTTGCCTCACAGAGCAGAGCCAATCTCACATTCCTCCTCTTTGGCCCCAAAAACTTCTCTGGAAATTCTCTCACATGACAGCCTAAGAGCCATATTTAGAGCTATGAGTGAGGGCAAAGGATCACTTTAAAAAGAATGAGTCTGGGAGCTATTATTTTTTCCAGATGGATATGAAGTCATTTTCAAAAAAATAAAGACATTGATTTCTTTGGGGTCTCGTCAATAACAGTTCAAAGTTTGCATTATCAGAGGAAGGAAGAAGCTTCATCTTCTAAGAAAAAATGATGGACTTAGTGATGGGAACCCAAAACAGGATTTTCTCTCAAGCCATAAATTAATGTCGGTTAAGCTGCAGGGTCCCTTACTTGCAGAGGCCTCTGCGAGTGCTGGGGGTTACTTGACGGTGGAAAAGGGAGGAAACATTTCTATGTAAGCATTTCTGGTAAACTGCCTAATTTCAGAAAGAACGCACTGAAATCTCCACAGATCTAGTCATTTGTTGTGATTTATTTTCTCTTTCTCTTTATTTATTTTCATGCCCATTTTTTCATAATTTTATGTTCTTTACCTTAACAAGAGTGCCCAAAGTTGTATAAACTTCAGTATCCACAGAATCTGACTCCACTGTTGCAAAAGAATAGATAATATTTAATTATAATTTATTGCCTAGTGTCAGTTTACAGTAATTTTAATTAGTGGCTCCTTTTTAATTTTAAAAACAATTATAGTATACCCTTTCCCTCATTCAGCCAAGGCCTGGAATGTGAATTTGAGAAGTGTGTGTGTGTGTACAAGTGTGTGTGTGTGTGTGTGTGTGTGTGTGTGTGTGTGCACACATTGCATACCATAGATTGGAGAAAGAACAATAATATTAGGGCTCTGAAGGCAGGACTTTCTCCTTCTTCTAGAAAAATGGACTATTAATGTTTTTTCCTCACTGAGACATTGAAATTTCCTATACTGGCAGTATTTGGTGGCTTTTCACAGTTGTGAACATGTACTGATATTTCAGAGAGCCCACCACTACCACCACCCACCTTTCCCCTGAGTACAACTTGCTGGCCTAAAAGATTCTATCACTGTATCTCCTAAAAAATATGGGCTTCCCAAGTGGCACTGGTGGCAAAGAACCCACCTGCCCTTGCAGGAGATATAAGAGACGTGAGTTTGGTCCTGGGTCCAGAAGATTCCCCTGAAGTAGGAAATGGCAACCCAGTCCAGTATTTTTCCCTGGAGAATCCATGTCAGCGTTTCACACTGTCCTATCCAGGAGACCCTCCAAAGAATTTGTCTGGTTTCTTTGGAGGGAATGATGCTGGAGCTGAAACTCCAGTATTTTGGACACCTCATGCTAAGAGTTGACTCTTTGGAAAAGACTCTGATGCTGGAAGGGATTGGGGGCAGGAGGAGAAGGGGACGACAGAGGATGAGATGGCTAGATGGCATCACTGACTCAATGGACGTGAGTCTGAGTGAACTCCAGGAGTTGGTGATGGACAGGGAGGCCTGGCGTGCTGCAGTTCATGGGGTTGCAAAGAGTTGGACATGACTGAGGAACTGAACTGAACTGAACTGAGTACCAAGAATGATTTACTTATCAACTATGTAAACTGTATAACCAGTCACATCTCCCGCTTTGAGTTGGTTGCTGGTCAGCCTGGAGTTAAATCTGCACCCAGGTCATGGCTAATAATTATGGTGTGCATTTTCAGTCACATTCCTGGCTCTGTTTTGTGTTGTCCTTCTTCTTTTATTTCTAATTATTATTCATGCTGTACTGTTCAGTTTATATATCCTTTCTCAAAAGAGTATGAATTAATAAAACATTATTTCCAAAATATTCTGTTAATAGTTTTATCATAGCCATAACGATTTGTAGCAAAAGTTCTCTACTTACCACATCAAAAACTAAAAGGATTTTAAAGGAGGAATATGTAGCTGTGAAGCAGCCTTCTTGATGCTTCCCCCTTACTCTCTCCACACTCACACTTCTGCTTGCTTACCAAGAGTGTCAAGTGTGCCTCTTCCACTATCGCAGCAGTCTGTCACTTAATCTCAGGGAACACTAACGGTGACACCTGTTTCTATCCCATCTGTGCCTCTTAGAATTTATCCCACCCTCGATCTCTCCCCACTCCAATTCCTGATACAGAATGCTCTGAGAATGCTTGCCAAGATTCAGACTGTGCTCAGAGTATCAATAAAATGCACTCAGGGCAGATGGATACAAACAAAATTTTAGGGAAGATTCTTAAGAGTCTGAAAAAGAGTGTGAAAGGCGCTCTGACCCCGGGGATGGCATTACATATAATTCAAACAGGAAAGAGATCTGATTGGCAGAGGAGCAGGCCCAACCTCACTGGACCCGTCTCAAGACTTCAGTTATCTTTGTGGAGACACTAGACCGGCTGGAAGCAGCAGGCAAGGATTGATGTACGGAGCGGCCTGAAGGTGGGGAAAGCTGCCGATTAGCAGAGACAGGGCTTTAACTCTTGTCAGGAGAGTCTTCCTCTGGACTAATCTGAATTTAATAGCCCCCATTCAAACTTCTAATCACTCAAAATTTCAGATTCAGGTCAGAGTGAGAAAAGAGTCTAACAGGAAGGCACTCACCATTACTGCAAAATTTTAGTTCTTATGTCCTTTTGCCCCCATGCTGCTGCTGCTGCTAAGTCACTTCAGTCATGTCTGACTCTGTGCAAGCCCCACGGACAGCAGCCCACCAGGCTCCCCTGTCCACAGGATTCTCCAGGCAAGAATACTGGAGTGGGTTGCCATTTCCTTCTCCTTTTGCCCCATATGCCCCTCTTGTGTAAGTATTCAGTCCCAAGAGTGTCTGCTGTAGTATCATCCACCTGTCTGACTTCACTCTCCTAGAAGCTCTCTCACTGATATCATTGCTCTCTTTTCTCTATTTCAGTCAGAGGTACATTTCTCAGACTTTTTCTCCTATTCCTAAAAAGAGGGGGTAGGTTAGCTCTGGGTAAATTTGAGATTCTGCATGAATATTTTATTTCTACCCACAAATGGAGAGATGACTACTACTGAGTTATGTCACCTAGGAAAGGAAAGTCAACATTCAAAAATACTTCAAGACCAGATGGAAGGAGGCACTGGATGGTGTCTTAGTCAGTGTGGGCTGCTATAGCAAAGTATCAGAAACTGGGTGGCTTATAAACAATATACTTTGTTTCTCACAGTTCTTGAGGCTGGGAAGTCCAAGATCAAGGTGCCCGCAGATTTGGTGTCTGGTGAAAGCCCACATCCTGGCTCACAGACTCCACAACTTAGGTTGCAGACATCCAGACTGTGAGGATGGCAGACACTCTTTGTTGCTTCCCAATATTCATTCTCCCACAATTTTCTTTGCTAACAAAATTCTAGTTTTGTTTAAGTACTAGGTGACCATGTGTCTCAAACACAGGGTTCTTCCCCCTTCCGGGGTGAATCCTGATTCATCTAGGCTGGTTACGATATTCTGTTTAGGATTATAAAGCAATTGATTATTGATATTGAGCATATTTTCAAGTGCTTATTGATCGTTTTTTATCTTCTCTGGAGAACAGTCCAAGTCTTTTCCCCATTTTTTGATAGGTTGTTTGGTTTTTTGTTTTCACTTTGTAAGAAATATTTATATTTCCTGCGTATTAATCACTTATCAGACATATGATTTGCAATTATTTTCACCAGTTCTGTGGGTTGCCTTTTCACTGACACACACAAGTTTTAATTTTGATGAATCCAGTATATCTAATTTTTTCTGTGTAACTCCCTGGTGGTGCAGAGGTTAAAGCGTCTGCCTGCAATGTGGGAGACCTGGGTTCGATCCCTGGGTTGGGAAGATCCCCTGGAGAAGGAAATGGCGACCTGCTCCAGTATTCTTGCCTGGAGAATCCCATGGACAGAGGAGCCTGGCGGGCTACAGTCCCTAGGGTCCCAAAGGGTCGGACACGACTGAGCAACTTCACTTCACATACTATAACTGCATGTAAATCTGCAATTATCTTAAATTTAAAAGTTCAATCAATCAGATAAAATGTACAAACCCTTCCTAGCTTGTGAGCCATACGAACACAAACATCATTTGGCCGCAAATCCATGATCTGACACCTCCTGCTACAGATAGAAAATAGAGCTGCAACTCTTTCCCTGTATTCAAAAACTCTGTCCTGTCCCTCATCTTGCTCCTAACCCACTGTTTCTGGGCTCAAGAACTTAAATATTACAGCCACATATATTTCTATGTATAGGACTATGTGTATAAAATCAAAGGATGTAAAAAATAGCTACAATTCCACATTTAACTTTAAGAAACCAATACTTCAGGGTTTTAAATGCCCCTGTAAAGCTCTACTCTTCCTGTTTATTTCTTCTCTTTGTGGCATCATGGCAGAGGATTTTAGGACAAGCGCGTTTGCATCCATCCACCCAAACTCCCTCTGCTCCTGGGAACCCTTCCTCTGCATTCTCACACAGACTGCTCTTGACCTCCCACGGGCTCCTGAAGCAGCTTCTTCTATTGCCTAAAAGCTCTAATTGTTAGAAAGTCCTGATATCACCACATTCCAAGAAGAGTTTTCAATCCCTCTTTAAAATTAAGCAGAGTCTGGTTTAAAGAAGATTTTCATAACAATAATGTTCTGATTCTGAAACAGGGAGATGGCTTTGCACAGTTTTCATTATGTTCTCGATGTTTACCTTAATGTTTTACATAAATTCTCTTTTACATGTTGAATATTTTATAATAAACACATTTTTAAAGCAAGCAATTCATCATTCTTCTTTCTATTAGAAGTATTGCTATTTCTAAACAGAAATATTTCTATTGTTATAGAAAAGACATCAGTGCAAACTATCATCTCAGGCATTTGGAGGGTTAAAGAGAAGATCCCCAAGGCCACAGCCCAACCCACTGTGAGCTATCCCAGACAAGGCAACTGCCTCCCCACTGTCGTCCGCAGCTCCCTCCAGCCTGTTCTCTGCACTGCAGCTGGACTGATCTTTTCAAAAGGCATGTCTGGTTATCTCATCCTCTTGCTTCACACATTTTAATAGTCTCTGATCAATCTCAGGATAAAGACCAAAGACCTGCCAAGCTCAACACTGGCTGTCTCCATCCTCATCTTCTCTCCTCTCCCGCCCTCCATATCCTCCGTTCCTACAGCTTGTCACGCTCTTGGAAATGTTGCTTGTTCAGCCTGAATAGTCTGTTCCTCCCACATGCACCACTACCTGCCAGGGACATAGGTTTTCATTTCTCTGCAGTGAATACCCAGGAGTTTGAGACCGTTGTATGAGCTAAGTGTGTGTTTCACTTTATGAGAAACTACCAAATTGTTTTCCAAAGTGGCTGCACCATATGCATTTCCATCAGCAATGTATGAAATTTCCAGGTGCTTTCATCTTTGCTAGCACTCGGCTTTGGTAGTCTTTGGTATAGGCTGTATTTTTAACAAAGTGTAGAATAATATCTGATTATGAGATTTTGCCAAAATGCATAGAAGATGAGTAACTTCTTTGAACTCATTTCAGTGACAGTGCTCTGGTCTAAGCAATCTCCCACTCATCCTCCAGTGTTCATCGTAATAACCTTTAGCCAAGCTGCTATGAAAACACAGGGGGATTTAACATGCTTAACCACAGAGGTTGTTTTTCAGACTGAATTGATAAATGCACTGCAGCTTCAAAGTCTTACCTTAACATCTCAGCAAAGCTTAGAGTTACCCTCGACCACGACTTCTCTGCTGGAGTCAAAGTGATGAGGGCGAAGGTCACGTGTGTGGAAATGTCACAAAGGGCCTAGTCACAGAGGGTGCAAAGACTTCCGGGAACGGAAATACTTTTGAAGGTTGGTTAACATATTTTCCAGATTAACTGCTGGTTAAACTCTTTAGAAAACTACCCGTGAATATTTTTTTTTCCTTAACACAAAATCTACCTGTTGGTAAGCACCAGGAGATGCAGGTACTTTTGACAAATGTAGTTTGCAGTACAAATATAAGTGTGGCTAATATTACACCAATTAAAAGGCTGATGTGAAAATTGCTAGGAGTATTTTACAGATTATTTGCTTTTTATTTCATCAGAATATTCCACTGAGAATGTTTGTGACTGAAAGGTAATAGGCAGCTAGCTCTGGAACTAGCTTTTGCTAAGGTAACATATTAATGAGTCATCAGAGGCTATAAATAGAACCCAGCGTGAACTTCTGTCCACAATTACACCACTATTCCCACAAAGGGAGCTGTTACTAATGACAGAACACGGCCTGCTAGCCACTATTATAACCAAGGAGGGGTGCAGACCAGGCAACCACAGCCCTCTGGGAAATGTGCCTTGAGGTATATTTTGCCAAGATGTCATTATGTGCTTTTTTGGTCTCCCTTACAGCCTGTGAAGCAGCTGTGCTGTTTTCCTTAGGGATCATCCTTGTGTGTACCAGCCAAGATTTTCCAATTCTCTCTCAGTCACTGCCTTAAGGCATCTACTTATCTTATCTTTGTCTCTTCCCTATTCCTTCCCAACACATATTATAATGTATCATATAGCACAGTAGCAGGTATATAGGAGGGGTCCATAATTGTTTATTAGATGGATGGATGGATGGATAGATGAAGGGATGGGTGGATAAGCAAGTTAACTATGCTTCCACAGAATACTTTTATATAAACAGAGGAATACATTCAAGCCAACTTCCTATGTAACATGCATGTAAATGTTTCCTTGACCGAAAAAAATTTCTTTACCAACAGTCCTACTGTGTGTTCTCACTCCTGCCTTCCTTATTTCGTCAGGTGATAATGAGGAGAGAATAAAACATCAATCACCTAGAAGCAGAGAGAGAGCAAATATATTCAGATACTCCCACTCTCCACACCTTAATTCCGATTTCACAGTAGCCTTGAAGGGAGGATAGAATACAGGAAAAATAAGGGTGAGGAGATAGAAGTAGTCAGAAAATGGTCTAGTACATAAAGACCACTGGGTTAGATAGCCACAGAGCTCTCCACCCTGGGAGTCTGTCTGTAAAGGCATCAAGTTGTAGGGAAGAAGTCCAGAAAACGGAGATAAAGAAACAGCCAATCCAAACAAATGATCTTCACTGCTGGTTTTTTGGCTGATTATTCCTCATCTCCATGACCAAGTCTGCAGTGAATGCTTCCATCCCTGAGTCAGGCTGAGGAAGCAGGGGAAGGCAGGAAAGGCAAGGTATATGTGGTAGCACAGCAATTTCCTGTTTTGTTCACGGTCAGATACAATCTGAACACTGGGGAGTTCAATTACTGAATCTTCTTCGCTGGTTCAAGTCCAAACTGTAACATCCTTGTGATCTAACCCCTTGGTAAGTCTCTGGTGAGAAGAATCTCAGCTACACTGATCCACTTCAGTACAGGCTAGACCCAGTCAGTTTAGTCCGACTCTTTTCCACCCAATGGACTGCAGCAGGCCAGGCTTCCCTGTCCATCACCAACTCCCAGAGCTTGCTCAAACTCATGTCCATTGAGGCAGTGATGCCATCCAACCATCTCATCCTCTGTTGTCCCCTTCTCCTCCTGCCTTCAATCGTTCCCAGCATCAGGGTCTTTTCCAATGATTCAGTTCTTCACATCAGGTGGCTTAAGTATTGGAGCTTCAGCTTTAGAATCAGTCCTTCCAATGAATATTCAGGACTAATATCCTTTAGGATGACTGGCTGGGTCTCCTTGCAGTCCAAGGGACTCTCAAGAGTCTTCTCCAACACCACAGTTCAAAAGCATCAATTCTTCAGTGCTCAGCTTTCTTTTTGGTCCAGCTCTCACATCCATTGGAGAAGGCGATGGCACCCCACTCCAGTACTCTTGCCTGGAAAATCCCATGGATAGAGGAGCCTGGTGGGCTGCAGTCCATGGGATCGCAAAGAGTCAGACACGACTGAGCGACTTCACTTTCACTTTTCACTTTTCACTTTCATGCATTGGAGAAGGAAATGGCAACCCACTCCAGTGTTCTTGCCTGGAGAATCCCAGAGACAGGGGAGCCTGGTGCGTCTATGGGGTCGCACAGAGACGGACACGACTGAAGCAACTTAGCAGCAGCAGCAGCAGCAGGTTGATCATAGCTTTTCTTCCAAGGAGCAAGCATCTTTTAATTTCATGGCTGCAGTAACCATCTGCAATGATTTTGGAGCCCAAGAAAGTAAAATCTGCCACTGTTTCCATTGTTTCCCCATCTATTTGCCATGAAGTGATGGGACTGGATGCCACAATCTAGCTTTTTTTAATGTTGAGGCCATACTAATTCCTTGGAACTATTATTAGACAGGAGCAGAAATCTGATGATCTCAGAGTTCTGTGTCCAACCAAACTTGGTGCAAACTCCAAGAGGGCACATAAGCTACAGTCTACCTTCTAACCACCAGAAGTTGTTAAGACTCCTTGAACTTTCTCAAGAAGATTCAGTTTGTTACAGATTCACACGTTGAAGCCTGGACCCAAGATCCAGTTCCATTCTCCTGAGACCAGCCTTTAACAAATACAAACATCTTAAAAATGAAAGCTATCTACATACAGCCTCCCAAGATCAGAACGTTCAAAAATTAGAATCACTTAGGGACCATTTTTTTTAGTTTCTTTTAAATTAAAGCAAAAGTCATATAATGTAGAATTAACCATTTTAAGTAGACAATTCAATGGCATTTAGTACATTCACTATGTACAAAAAACATCTATATTTCTTGACATTTCCTCACCCTAAATGAACATTCCATACCCATTAAGAAGTCACCCCTGCTGAGTATTTTAAAAGTACATATTCCATGGCCCCAAACCCAAGGGATTGAAATTCAGCAGACATAGAAATATTTTTCAGAACTTTCCCGGTATCTCACTCCTAGATATTTACCCAAGAGAAATTAAAATGTATGTCCACACAAAGAGCTACATATGAATGATTATAGCAGCTTTATTCGTAATCATCCAAATTTGGGAATAACCTAAATGTCTCTGAGCTGAAGGTATATAAACAAACTGTGGTATATCTGTATAATAGAATAGTACTCAGCAATTAAGAGGAACAAAGTTCTGATAAAAGCAACAACGAGGATGAATCTCCAGTATATTGTACAAAGTAAAGGTATTCCCTTTCTATACTATAATTCCATTTATATGACTTTCTGGAAAATGTGAAACTGTAGTGACGGAGAATAGATGAGTGTTTTCCAGAGTTTAAGGGTGGGGATGGGTTTTGAGTACAAAAAGATAACACAAGGGAATTTGGGGAGGGGTGGTGAAATGGTTCTACTTCTTGATTGCGATGGTGGTAAAAAGCATTTATCAAAACCCATAGAACTTAACACAAAAAAGTGAATTTTACTCTTTAAAATAAATTGGAAAACATTTTAAAGTTTTCTGGATGTGTATGGGGTGCAGCCTGTTTGGGGAACAGTGCCTAATAATACTGGACAACCTGGTTATTCTATAACCCAGTCAAGTTATACTTTGGACACCTGAGGCCTGCCAACTTAACTTTACTATCTCTCTGTTTGTCATCATGGCCTCTGGATGTTTTCCACAGACAAGTATAAAAGTAAGCTGTCAGGTGAAGCAGATCACAGACATCGGCTATGCAGCTGTTCTGTTCCAGTGTTTGTCAAACTGAAATCATCACACCAAATGCAGTGACTTTAGAACCTTTCTTAAAAATACGAGTTAGGAGTTTGAGATGGGCATGTACACACTGCTGTATTTAAAATGGATAATCAACAAGGACCTACTGCACGTAGAACTGCTCAATGTTATGTGTCAGCCTGGATGGGAGGGGAGTTTGGGGGAGAATGGATACAAGTATGTATATGGCTGAATCCCTCCCTATTCACCAGAAACTATCACAACATTGTCAATCAGCTGTACACTAACACAAAATAGAAAGTTCAAAAAAAGAAAAAAGCCATATCCTGCTGTAGTTAACCATCTACTTAAAATGGATAAGATTCAAGTAGAAGCTCCCAGATAAGAGAAGAGAAATGAGTAGTCAATGCTTAGACTGGAAGATAACTCTCATTTCAAAGGAAAGAAAATAATGCCAACCCCCTCCCTGTGCAGTTAGATAGATTTATCTAATGTTTCCATCCCACTAGAGTACGTTTCCAAATCTACAATTCTTTTTTGCTTGTGTAGCCTCAAACCTTTTCTGTTACCACTATTGCTCTGCTTCCTCATCACTTTGCAAACGAAGCATTCTGTTCGCCTAGCTTCTTTTTTTAGACCTGCTTGTGCCTGGGAGGAAATGGAACTACAAGTGTTTCCTTTCCATTCAAAACTGGAACTTTTTTGTACTCGGGGAGGAAGCTGAGGACTTAACAACTTACTCCTAGCAGTTTGAGACAGTACTGTTGTTTATTGTTTCGTTGCTAAAGTTGCGTCCAGTTCTTTGCAACCTTATGGACTGCAGCATGCCAGCCTCCTCTGTCATTCACTGTCTCCCTGGGTTTGCTCAAACTCATGTCCATTAGTTTGGATGGTTGGATGGTTCAAACTCATGCCATCCAACCATCTCATCCTCTGTCGTCCCTTTCTCTTCCAGCCTTCAATCTTTCCCAGCATCAGGGTCTTTTCTAACAAACAAGCTCTTCACATCAAGTGGCCAAAGTACTGGAGCTTCAGCTTCAGCATCAGTCCTTCCAATGAATATTCAGGGTTGATTTCCTTTGGAGTTGACAAGTTAGAACTTCTTGCAATCCAAGGGACTCTCAAGAGTCTTTTCCAGCACCACAATATGAAGACATCAATTCTTTGGCACTCAGCCTTCTTTATGGTCCAACTCTCACATCCATACCTGACTGCTAGAAAAACTATAGTTTTGACTATTTAGACCTTTGCTGAGAAAGTGATATCTCTGCTTTTTAATACTCTGTCTAGATTTGTCACAGCTTTCCTTCTAAATAGCATGCATTTTTTAATTTCATGTTTGCAGTCATTATCCACAGTGATTTTGGAGCCCAAGAAAATAAAATCTGTCACTGTTTCCACCTTTTCCCTTTTTATTTATCATGAAATGATGGAACTGGATGCCATGATCTTAGTTTGTTTGGTTTTTTTTAATGTTGTTTTAAGCCAGCTTTTTCACTTTCCTCTTTCACCCTCCTCAAGAGTCTCTTTAGTTCCTTTTCACTTTCTGCCATGAGAGTGAGATCATCTGCATATCTGAGGTTGTTGATATTTCTCCTGACAATCTTGATTCCAGCTTGTGATTCATCCGGCCTGGCATTTCACATGATGTAGTCTGCATAAAAAGTCAAATTATCAGGTTGACAATATACAATCTTGTTGTACTCCTTTCCCAATTTGGAACTAGTCCATTGTTCCATGTCCAGTTCTAACTGTTGCTTCTTGACCTGAAAACAGGTTTCTCAGGAGACAGATAAGGTTGTCCGCTATTGCCATCGTTTAAAGAATTTTCCAGTTTGTTGTGATCCATAAAGTTGAAAGCTTTAGCGTAGTCAATGAAGCAGAAATATATGTTTTTTTGGAATTCCCTTACTTTCTCTATGATCCAAAGGATGTTGGCAATTTGATCTCTGGTTCTTCTGCCTTTTGAGACAGCCCTGAGTTTTCCCATAAGCCTCTCTAGAAGCCCTTGTGTTATAAATTATACATAAATTTTATCACATCCTCCAGAAAGCAAGTTGGGCAAATTCTCCTGATGCCAGATGGCTCGGCAGACTTTTCTGATGTTACTACTCTATTGCACATCTTTCCCTCTATTACCCCACGCCCCAAGTACATCCAACTAGAAAGTGCATAAAAAGCTCATTATTTCACAGGTCCTCAGGCAAAAGTTCCTGCTCTTTGAAGGATTCATTTGATCCCTCCCCAAACTGTGAGTAGTGAGTCTTCCTCCACAGTTCCAACCTGAGCACCTAAGTGGGGAGGAGTGCGTGCACTCCTGGGAACCTAGGGTATAGCCAGACATTCTATTCAATAATATGGTTATTATTGAATGATTTGATTTAAAATAAAAATAGTATTGAGGACTTGCACAAATTTGATAGCAAAAATGACTTTTTAAGAAAATTGCCACACTTATTATATAAATCAGAATTGTTTGGTTTTAAGTGGCAAACCATATTTGAACTAGCTTAGAGAGGGAAGGTCATATAGTGCTCATATAATCAGAAAAGATTAGGACTTCCCTATAGCTCAGATGATAAAGAATCTGCCTGCAATGCAGGAGACCCAGGTTTGATCCCTGGGTCAGAAAAATACCCTGAAGAAGGGAATGGCAACCCACTCCAGTATTCTTGCCTGGGAAATCCCATGGACAGAGGAGACTGGTGGGCTATATAGTCCATGGGTTTGCAAAGAGTCAGACTCCACTGAGCGACTAACACTTTCACTTTCAGAGGGAGAAGGTCATCTAGTATTCATATAATCAGAAAAGATAAGGGAAAGCATAATCCAAGGGCTGGAGACCACTAATACAGTTTTCCTTTCTGCCTCTTGCTTCTGTTTTCTCTGCAAGAGAAAAAGAGAGGGAACAAAGGGTGCAAACCACATTTGTGTACGTTAAGATGGACACACACACTCACCAGTCACATTTAAAAGATTCAGTCTATATATTAGAGCAATGAGATGCAAGGGAACAATGTCCAAAAGGAAGAGGACAGCACAAACGTGGCCCCTGGAGGAACTGTTCTGAGCCAAGAAGAGATTATTTTTATCTTAAGGCATCATATATTTCTAGGCACAAAGCCTCAGATTCCCAAGAAGACATTGGCGTCATTATGAGAAGCACAGACATGTCATACAGTACTTTAGAAGGCCTCAAATCCATGTCCTATGAAGAATTCTCTAATGAAGCATTGTCTGTTCTTTGAAAAGACATTTAGATGGACACTGAGAGCCTCAGGAACTTCGGGAGATAAGACAATGAGAGAGAGTTAAAAACCTTTTCAGAAAAAAAAAAAAATGAGCGGGAATGTTGGATTATTAAAAGAAAGAAATGGATGAAAGGAATCAAGTGAGAGAACAAATCGGCATGAGCCTGAGCACTGCATTGAAAGTCCCTCGTCGTTGGAAGGCCAAGGAATCTCTAAAACTTAGGAGCTATAACATTAAATGTGAAAAGATTTGCATCTCTGCAGTGTAAGTCCTCTGACCAAGGCAGATTTGGTGTTGTACAAAGCCATTTTCTTTTCTTCCTTGGTTCAAAACTAGACCATATTTCCCAGCCATCCTGGTAGTTATGTGTAGCCACAAAACTAGTTCCAGTCAATGAAATGTGGGCAGGAGAGATGTGGGCCACCTCCAGGCCTGGCTACTATAACTCCCACCTTATCCTCCACACCTTGTCCTGGGCTGCACAGGATCAGGTGGAGGAAGCGAGGGCCCCAGAAGATGCTGGAGCCACCAGATGAAGAACTGGGTAGACCAGGCCCCTTCCCATAACCACTGGACTATGACTTGGGTAAGGGATCATCCTTTTCCTCTTCTGCTCTTGTTGTTAACTTCTTGCAACTGGAACTGGTTTGCTATAGTGGTTAAGCAGACTCATCCTGACTAAAACTTCTTCATCTCATTCCCTTTCAAAACTTTTTTAAAAGTCTACTATATATACAAATATGATGGCTCTGTGGTGATCATAAAGGAGGCTGGCTGAGTTTCACATCTGAGTTAACATGGCATGGAACAGAAATTGCATTTATAGGAAAGCAATATGTTCCATGATCTAAACCCATCTACAAAAGCAGGGGTGATACAGGATGATATAATTGGACAGCATCACCAACTCAGTTGACATGAGTTTGAACAAACTCCAGGAGATAGTGAAGGACAAGGAAGCCTGGTGTGCTGCCATCCATAGGGTTGCAAAGAGTCGGACATGACTTAGCAACTGAACAACAACAACAAAAGCAGGAGTTCAGGCCAAGCCATGACCATGAGATCATAGACTCTTTCAATACTTTACAGAAGTATTGAAATGGACTTTGACTTCTACAAAGCGTGGAATGAGGGAGGTTTTATGAAACTTTATCTAGATCTGAAGGGAATGACATGGATTATGTTGCTATTTTTATTGTGGGTCAATATGCAATGAGTGAAAACAGTTTTTGACTAACGTATCAAGGGTGGAGATTTTAAAACTCTTAGAACCACAACTTCCAGATGTTCAAGCTGGTTTTAGAAAAGGCAGAGGAATCAGAGATCAAATTGCCAACATCCTCTGGATCATGGAAAAAGCAAGAGAGTTCCAGAAAAACATGTATTTCTGCTTTATTGACGATTCTGAAAGAGATGGGAATACCAGACCACCTGACCTGCCTCCTGAGAAATCTATATGCAGGTCAGGAAGCAATAGTTAGAACTGGACATGAAACAATAGACTGGTTGCAAGTAGGAAAAGGAGTACATCAAGGTTGTATATTGTCACCCTGCTTATTTAACTTCTATGCAGAGTACATCATGAGAAATGCTGGACTGGAAGAAACACAAGCTGGAATCAAGATTACCGGGAGAAATATCAATAACCTCAGATATGCAGATGACACCACCCTTATGGCAGAAAGTGAAGAGGAACTCAAAAGCCTCTTGAGGAGAGTGAAAAAGTTGGCTTAAAGCTCAACATTCAGAAAACGAAGATCATGGCATCTGGTTCCATCACTTCATAGCAAATAGATGGGGAAACAGTGTCAGACTTTATTTTTTGGGGCTCCAAAATCACTGCAGATGGTGATTGCAGCCATGAAATTAAAAGACGCTTACTCCTTGGAAGAAAAATTATGACCAACCTAGATAGCATATTCAAAAGCAGAGACATTACTTTGCCAATAAAGGTCCGTCTAGTCAAGGCTATGGTTTTTCCTGTGGTCATGTATGGATGAGAGAGTTGGACTGTGAAGAAAGCTGAGCACCGAAGAATTGATGCTTTTGAACTGTGGTGTTGGAGAAGACTCTTGAGGGTCCCTTGGACTGCAAGGAGATCCAATCAGTCCATCCTAAAGGAGACCAGTCCTGGGTATTCATTGTAAGGAATGATGCTAAAGCTGAAACTCCAGTACTTTGGCCACCTCATGCAAAAAGTTGACTCACTGGAAAAGACTCTGATGCTGGGAGGGATTGGGGGGAGGAGGAGAAGGGGATGACAGAGGATGAGATGGCTGGATGGCATCACCGACTCGATGCACGTGAGTTTGAGTGAACTCCGGGAGATGGTGATGGACAGGGAGGCCTGGCGTGCTGTGATTCATGGGGTCGTAAAGAGTCTGACATGACTGAGTGACTGGACTGAACTGAACTGATAACCACAAAATCCTGAATTAATAATACTTAAATCACTTGAATGCTTACAGAAGTATTTTGCTCTGAAAAATCCCTGATAGCTGAATGGAGTCTGTTTTACAGGCAAGGAAAAGAGCAGCCAGCATCTACTTCCCTGGCTCCTCAACATAAATTACATTCTCCTCATTTTTGTCTCTCATAACATGCTGTTGTTTTCCTTTAGGCATTAATGAGATATTTCTTATTGCATTTGTTTGTGTTGTGTTTCCTCCATTAGACTCTAAGCTCTAGGAGGACCAGTCTGTGTCCATTTCATCACTCAGTGTATACATACTGTCTAGCACAGCACCTGGCACACACATCATGAATATTTGTTGGGATGAAATGAAATTTGTAGGTGTGGGAACTTCAGATAGTCCCTGGTTGTTTTCAGAGAATTCACCTCCTAATAGAGGTTTAACAAATCAAATATTTTTTTTAAACTATCTGGTCATTTGCAAATGCATTACTACCTTTATTTAAAGAACAAATGACATCTCTCACACATGAATATGATATGGGTATGGGTTCTCATACATGAATCTTACAACAGCACAGCTATATAGAGTTATTATTATTTTTATTATTATTGACAACATCTGCTTCTTCCTAGAAAACACATGAATCCTTTTTCCATGTGTTATAGCCTAGCTGAGTTTGAAGCTAATGTCTCTTTCTCTTCAATCCAGGCAGCAACAATATTAAGTAAATAGCCTTCCTGGCTGAACCTCAGCTGACCTGACTACTGGAACCTTTCTTATCAGAGTTCCAGGAATAATCACTTTTGTTTTTTAAGAACGAGATATTGATAGAACATAGCAGCATCCTTTTTTTCTGATTGCTTTGCACAAGTCTGGCAAATCTTCCTCAAGTAGGACAGCTTAGACTCACAATTATGTTCTTTCTCATTATATTTTACCCTTCCCCAAGCCATTGGCATCCAGGAGTCCAAACTTCCACCTTAAAACTGTCTTAGCAGATTTTAATCATTTTGTGCAAATTTATACTGAAGACATACTTATCTTCTTTCCTTTGTTTGCTTATGAGATTACGGAGACAGATTGAATAAATACCTATTGATCTTCTTTTTTCCTTCATTCTGAGAATGAGTCCTTGGGACAATTATTGTTTCTTAGATTAGCAGAAAAACAATGAAGTCTAAATTCTATATCAACCTCTCCATTTGACAGATGAAACAACTAAAACCTAGAGTAACCAAGCTGACTTGCTTGACATCAGATAGCTAATTAGCAGCATGTCATTTTCCTTCTGACTTTACTGCAATATTATAATACACTGATATTACACATGACAACATCTTCACAAACAAAACAGCCTCACTTACATACCAAATGATTACTTTGAGTTCATCATGAAATTGCAAAGTAATTTACAACACACCACTGTAAGTGATTACACATCACCTCCAGAGCAGAACTTTTAGTAATGGTAAATTGCTCACAGTTTCTCAAATACGTCGCATGATCTTGTTAAACCTCCATGCTATTATGAATGATTTTACCCCAGTCTAGATTCTCTAGCTTCCCTGGTGGCTCAGATGGTAAAAAATCTACCTGCAATGCAGGAGACCTGAGTCTGATCCCTGGGTTGGGACGATCTCCTGGAGGTGAGAATGGCAACCCACTCCAGTATTCTTGCCTAAAGAATCCCCAAGGGCTAAGGAGCCTGGAGGGCTACCGTTCATGGGGTCACAAAGAATCAGACACGGCTGAGTGACTGAGCACACAGACTCTCCTTTGCTGCCTGATGAATCCTTTTCATCCATCAACACCCAGTAAAAGGGTCACCTCTTTGCAGCCTTTCTTGCCTCCTCAAACACACTCTCCTCTGTATTCCCGTGGCTCTTCGTTCTTAGTTTGTACTCCAAGAACCTGAGCACGTCGAAGCCAGGACCTTGTCTGTATGCTGCACCCAAGCACTGGCTTTTACACTTAATAGATACTTAAATAATATCACTGAAGGAATAAATGAATTAATTAATAAGTAAATTGAATTAAATATTCTCTGCCCAAAATCATTCACTTCTTGGGAGGTACAGCAGAAAAGGTAGATTAAAGATGCTTCTTATACTCCATCATTGTGCTTTTTCTAGCTGCTAGATGACCTCAAATATCGGTAGCAACTTGCAATATGCTGACACAGACACTTAGGAAATGTTCTTTTGTTTTCCTTCTCCTATGTCCAGCCTCCATTATGTATATGTGATTAACGAAGTGAAACGAAAATCAGAAGATCAATATTTACAGTTTTGTCAAGTATTGTGAGGGACTTCCCTGATGACTCAGTGGTAAAAAATCTGCCTGCCAGTGCAAGAGACACAGGAGACACCGGTTCAGTCCCTGAGTCAGGAAGATCCCCTGAATGAGGAAATGGCAACCCACTTCTGTATTCTTGCCTGGAGAATCCCATGGACAGAGGAGCCTGGTGGGCTACAGTCCACAAGGTCACAAAAGGACCAGACACAACTGAGGGCATGAGCACCCATGCAAGCAAATACTGTGAGGAGGGACAGGAGTGCCTTTGTCCTTTAAAGACTGGACTGTCTCAGAGTAGGCTGATGTCCAATCACATTTGAAATAATATCTTGGTTTCTAACACAAAGAAGAAGACGCAGATCTTTGTGGCTGAAATGACTAGGATTTAATTCTGAGGTGACGCTTTATAAAATGCTCAACACATTGTTAGCCCTTCCTCTCAATGAACAGTGGCTTTACAGAGCCTAACTGTAGGGAAAGATTATAAAACATTTCTGCTCAGAAGGGGAAAAAAATGCCATGATCAATTAGTTGTGTCACCTTGGGTACAAGATGGGGAAATGGAACTTCTTTTCCTGGATCTAGAATCTATTGCCTTAAGCGTAAGCAAGCTTCAATTAACTTTCTGAATTCATGCGGCTCACAGAGACACAAAACAGAAGTGAACTTTTGATGTACTGTGTTAATGTTGGTGGAGGGACCAAATATCATTGACTGTAGATAGCTGCATGGCACAATACAGGAGCCACTAGCCACATGTGGCAATTAAAATGTAGACATCAATTAATTAAAATTAAAAGAAATTTAAAGTACAGTTCCTCACTTTTCCAGCGCTCAATAGCCGCATGTGCCTATTGGCTACCATACTGGACAGCATAGACCTAAAATATTCTCATCATCTCAGAAAGTTCTACTGGACAGAGCTGGGCTCTAGAACGCCTTAGATAATTGTGTTAATGCTTAAAGCACATTTCAAGAGGTTCAGAGCTTAGACCTTGTACTACTGCTGCATATTGTCTTTCCTTTACTTTAGACAATTTGCAGAACCTAGGTCTAAGAACAGTTAGGCTTCTAGCTAATTTTTACTTTATCATAAAAGTAAACCAGCTTTTCCTCCCATGTGGTTTGCTCCTTGGGCCTTGCTGTTCGTTACAGATCCACTCTTTGATTTTCAGCTCATCTCCCTTGGCTATTCTGAGGGCACACTGGCATATCTACTGTATACTTTAGTACATATGCTGTTTGTGCATGCGTGCTAAGTTGCTTCACTCGTGTTTGACTCTTTGCGGCGCCATGGACTGTACCCTGCCATGCTCCTCTGTCCATGGGATTCTCTAGACAAGAATACTGGAATGGGTTGCCATGCCCTTATCCAGGGGATCTTCCTGACTCAGGGATCAAACCCATGTCTTTTGTGTCTCTTGCATTGGCAGGCAGGTTCTTTACACTGGCACAACTTGGGAAGCCCCTCATATGCAGTTTACTTAGAAGTAATGAGGATACACTTGGCAGATTTAGGAGGAAAAAAGGATCCCTAGATAAACAACAAATAAATTTTAGCATAAATATGTCTCATGCAATATTTGTGTTTTATCTGGCAACCTTAATTGAAGATATCACTGGTTTCATACCAAAGGGATCAGTTGTCCTACCATGTGATGTATAGGAAAGTTTAACAGGAACGTGGTAAATTAAAGATGGTCACAAATTCTTTGCCACTTCTCCGGTTGAGAAGATCAGTTTATTCCCCTCCTTTTGAATCCAGGCTAGCCTTAGAGATGTTCTTACCAAATATTAATATAATGTGGCAAAAGTGACATTCCGTGATTTCTTAGGCTAAGGCACAAAAAGCCTTGCAGCTGTTACCTGGGTTATTCGAACCCTCAAGAAGCACTGAGAAGGCTAGCAAGAAATTCGAGCATCCTGAGATCACCATGCTGGATGGACACATGGAGGTGCCCTGGTTGACCAGCCCTGCTGAGCCCAGACTTCTAATCAACCCTGCTGAGATATCAGACATGTAAGCAAAGCCATCCTGGGCCCTCCAGGCCAGCTTACCCCACAGTTGAATACCAAGTGACTAAGTTAACACCTCACCCTGCCCAAATTTCTGACACACAATCGTAAACTATTAAAAAAAAAAGTTGTTTTCAGGGACTAAAGTTTGGGGTTCTTTGTGACACAGTAGTAAATAATCAGAACAGAAGAAAACAAAACTATTTTATTACTTAATATTTTAATAATCAGTGTACAGAATACCAGGAATAGGGTGTTTGCTCACATAATAATCTCATTTAAATTAATACCAAGATCATACATAAGGGTGAAGCAAAAGCAATGTATTCATTAACATCAAAAATGTAAGAATGATTACTCTCAAAATTATCATTTAGGTTTTATGGAATTTTAGGTGCATTTCAATGAGCAATAGTAACACAAAAACTCATTTATTCTTTTTGGTATCTGATACCTCTAGTGGCCAGGCCTGACATCCTCTCAGCCCACACTTTCCTCCAGTCACTGCTGGGAAATCTGCTTTTTGCAGGTGTAGCCTGGAAGCACCCTCCTTCAGCTTCCCCTCATTTCTCTAACTCTTCTGCCCCCGGGGCTTCTCTGACATCCAGGAAGATGACTGCCAGAACCTGCTTAGCACCCAGGTAGACACCTAGGGCCTGAGAGCTTGGTCATGAGGCTTATGCAGTGTCCCAGGCTCTGTGCTCAGAAGGGCCCCAGGCTTGATTTAAGACTCTTTTATCATTCATTGTCTTGAATTTCTTACTACTTTTTGAACAAGGATCTATAAATTCATTTTGCACTAGACCTCATAAATTTTATACCTGGTCCCACATGCACCCATTGAAATGACAGCCCTCGACCCAAGCTGCAACAGAATCTAGTAGGTAAATACCCACTTCCTCTGTCCCTTGAATGGACAGTTCTGAGACACATTCTACGTGGCTGCACAGCAAAAGCCCGTCTCCAGGATCCCCTGTCTGAGTAGCCACTTGAGGACAAACATTTGTATTGGCTCTCCTGCTTCACTGTTTTTCTTCCCCAACCCCTAATCTTACATGAAATCACTTCCCCCAAATGCACGCAAGCCCTGGTAGCAGACATCATTTTCTAGGAATAATACGGGCTAAAGTAGTGTTTTTCATGCGCTTCTTATGCCATGGTTCTGGATACCAGGGATTCAGACGTAATCGGATGTAATCAGAACAAACCAAATCCAGGTGACAAACACATGGTTAATTAGTGAACAAATAAACAAGATCATTACAGATTGTGATAAGTGCCTTGATGAACACAAACAAGGTGCTCTGAGAGCAGGAAGTGTGGGGACATTGGTATTGGATATGATCCCTGAGGGGCTTCCTTGGTGGTTCAGATGGTAAAGAATCTGCCTGCAATGAAGGAAACCTGGGGTAGATAGATCCCTGGGTTGGGAAGATCCTCTGGAGAAGGGAATGGCAACCTACTCCAGTATTCTTGCCTGGAGAATTTCATGGACAGAGGAGCCTGGCAGGCTACAGTCCATGGGGTCACAAATAGTTGGACACGACTGGGTGACTAACAAACACACATGAGGCCTGAATCATAAGAAGGTGAATATATGCCAAGGGTTAGAGTGAAAAACATGTTCCAGGCAGAAGGAGTAGCAAGTCCAAAGGAACTGAGGTGGAAATGCCCTTTGTGTGTTCTAGAGAAAGAGAGAAAGCAGAGTGGCAGGAGCCCAGAGAACAGGAAAAGAGAGTATTAGATGCTATTAGAGATAGAAAGGAGAGGGCAATGGCACCCCACTCCAGTACTCTTGCCTGGAAAATCCCATGGACAGAGGAGCCTGGTGGGAGGCCTTCTGTGGGGTCGCACAGAGTTGGACACGACTGAAGCGACTTAGCAGCAGCAGCAGCAGCGGATATAGAAAGGGCTTCCCTTGTAGCTCAGCTGGTAAAGAATCCACCTACGATGCGGGAGACCTGGTTTGGGATCCTTGGGTTGGGAAGATCCCCTGGAGAAGAAAAGACTACTCACTCCAGTATTCTGGCCTAGAAAATTCCATGGACTGTATAATCCAAATTACATGGCACCATGTTAAGGAGTTTGCATTTCATTCTAAGCCCTATTGTTAGCGAAAGAGTATGTGTATGGAATCTAGCTGCTCACTGCTCAAAAGCCAACTAACAGGCAGATTGATGGAAAAGAAAGTTTGCTTTATTTCAGTTGCTGGCAACTATGGGGTAGAAGGGTGGCAGACATCTGTCCAAAGACATCTGTCCAACTCCCTCAACTGACAAGCAGGGTGTGAGGCCTTTTATAGACAAATTGAGGGGTGGGGGGCACTACATATAGAAACGGCACCGTCATCTCTAAGTCGTCTTCAAATTGGTCATTAGTGGTCTGACCAGCATTATTCTGATTGTTTTAGGTACAGTTAATCTTCAGTTCTAGGGTCCATTCATTCCCATTTCTTTGCTGTCAACTGTCAGAACTGTGGCAGCTCACATCCTAGGAATAGTCTGGTCATCATGTAGTTAACTTCTCCACCTGGGGTTTTGTTATCTACAAGACAGCTCACAGGAATATCATCTGTAACCCTGAGAGAGAACTAAATGTCCTTGACTATGCTTAATGATTTTACTATTATTATTATTTCATCTTCTTTGACTGCTTTCCTTTGTTTCAGCATTTCTCACTTCTCTGATTCAACTTATGCTTTGATTAAAATTTTCCGCAGACAAAAAGCAGGCACAGTACATGGGGACATGATGGGGGTTGGGGGTGGCAAAGACCGTAGTGTCCTCCTCCAGTTCACAATGGGGACTGAAAAGTTTTTAACAAGGGAGTGCATTTCTGATTTTGGTTTTTAAAATATGTTCCTGAAAGGAGAATGGATTGGAGAGGAACCATTTAGAAAACTAATGCAAATGTCAACGTGAGTGCTATTAGTGGCTCATAAGAAGCTGGGAGCAGGGAAGATGGGGAGAAGGGAGGAATTGCATCAGGACAGGAGATTCCCAGGTGGTGAGATGGCTAAGAATCTGCCTGCCAATGCAGGAGATACAAGAGACACAGGCTTGATCCATGTGTCAGGAAGGTCCCCTGGAGAAGGGAATGGCTACCCACTCCAGTATTCTTGCCTGGAGGATTCCATGGACAGAGGAGCCTGGTGGGCTACAATCCATGGGGTCACAATGAGTCGGAAATGACTGAATGACTAACACTTTCACTTTTAGGAGCATAATTGCACTCATCTTACACTACTAAAGTAATGCTCAAAATTCTCCAAGCCAGGCTTCAGCAATACAGGAACCATGAACTCCCTAATGTTCAAGCTGGTTTTAGAAAAGGCAGGGGAACCAGAGATCAAATTGCCAACATCCGCTGGATCATCAAAAAAGCAACAGAGTTCCAGAAAAACATCTATTTCTGCTTTATTGACTACGCCAAAGCCTTTGACTGTGTGGATCACAATGAACTGTGGAAAATTCAAGAGATGGGAATACCAGACCACCTGACCTGCCTATTAAGAAACCTATATACAGTTTAGGAAGCAACAGTTAGAACTGGACATGGAACAACAGACTGGTTCCAAATAGGAAAAGGAGTACGTCAAGGCTGTATATTGTCACCCTGTTTATTTAACTTATATGCAGAATACATCATGAGAAACGCTGGGCTAGAGGAAGCACAAGCTGTAATCAAGATTGCCGGGAGAAATATCAATAACCTCGGATATGCAGATGACACCACCCTTATGGCAGAAAGTGAAGAGGAACTAAAAAGCCTCTTGATGAAAGTGAAAGAGGAGAGTGAAAAAGTTGGCTTAAAGCTCAACATTCAGAAAACAAAGATCATGGCATCTGGTCCCATCACTTCATGGGAAATAGATGGGGAAACAGTGGAAACAGTGTCAGACTTTATCTTTTTGGGCTCCAAAATCACTGCAGATGGTGACTGCAGCCATGAAATTAAAAGACTCCTTGGAAGGAAATTTATGACCAACCTAGATAGCATATTCAAAAGCAGAGACATTACTTTGCCAACAAAGGTCCGTCTAGTCAAGGCTATGGTTTTTCCAGTGGTCAAGTATGGATGTGAGAGTTGGACTGTGAAGAAAGCTGAGCACCGAAGAATTGATGCTCTTGAACTGTGGTATTGGAGAAGACTCTTGAGAGTCCCTTGGACTGCAAGGAGATCCAACCAGTCCATCCTAAAGGAGACCAGTCCTGGGTGTTCATTGGAAGGACTGATGCTGAAGCTGAAACTCCAGTCCTTTGGCCACCTCATGCAAAGAGTTGACTCATTGGAAAAGACTCTGATGCTGGGAGGGATATGGGGCAGGAGGAGAAGGGGACGACAGAGGATGAGATGGCTGGATGGCATCACCGACTCGCTGCACATGAGTTTGGGTGAACTCTGGGAGTTGGTGATGGACAGGGAGGCCTGGTGTGCTGCGATTCATGGGATCGAAAAGAGTTGGACACAAATGAGCGACTGAACTGAACTGAACTGAAGGACTTTTAGAGCTGATCCAAGGTCCTATCCCTGGCCAAAGATGAACTGGCTCCTAGTAGAACTAGAAGCATGTCAGCAACTTCTTTCCTGGATGCAGAGGCTACAGCCCCTGCCATATCCTCCCCTCAAGGAAGGAGGAGAGGGAAAAGCAAGACTCCAGGCAGAGAAATGGGAAAAAAAAGGAGCACTGATGAGAATAGGCCAAGAGCCAGCCCTCAGGTTACAGCAGTTGTGCTATGCGGGCTTCTCTGTCTCTTCCCAGATAAGCAGATAAGCATGACCCTTGCTCCTCTCCCCACCCTCAACTCATCCTCTGCAATTTTGTCATACAAGTGGAGGGCACAGGGAAGAAAAGATTGCTTTAGACATAGCATTTTCCATACATTTCCGACAATTAACAATATCCATGAAACAAAAAAGATACAATTATCTGAAAAACATTAATGTTATGCCAGGTGGTCTGATTATGAACTAACAAAATCTGACTAACTCAACCATTGTAGTTCAGTCGCTATGTCATGTCTGCCTTTTTCCAACCCCATGGACTGCAGCCTGCCAGGCTTCCTGTCCTCCACTATCTCCCAGAGTTTGGTCACATCATGTCCACTGAATCAATGGTGCTATCTAACCATCTCATCTTCTGCCACCCATTCTCCTTTTGCCTTCAACCATAAGTCTTTGAAATTCCTAAGAAAGTTCCTCAGAGTGGTCAAATGCAAAACAGCCAGAAATCTGTAGATGTCTCATATGTCCGCAATAAGTTAGGTAATATAGTGGGAGAAACAATCCAATTTATAATGCAGAAATGTTTTTTAAACTGTAGACATAATCCTAGTAAGAAACGTATACAACCACAAAAACAGTAACCCTGTGTAACTTTAAAACTAAAATTGTAATAAATGAAGAAACAGTTCATGTTCCTAAAGCAGATTTAATTTATGAGTTAAATCTTGGTCTAATTAAAAATATTTTCCAGGTATGGGAACTTTACAACATGATATGAAAATAACTGAGAAACGAATATTTCCTGCCAAATCAGTAAATGAGGATTTCACAATCCTCAGTAATTGCAGCCCTCCAATGTGAGCGGGTGAACCCTAAAGGAACCCAGGAAGGAGAAGGATACCTGCTATCTAGCAGCCATCAGGCTACAGCCACTCCCTAAGGCGAGCCCTGAGGAACTCAGGATGTGAAAACAGGATACTAGCCCCAGATAGCTGAGTGAGTGAAAAGTGAAGTCGCTCAGTCGTGTCCCACTCTTTGCGACCCCATGGACTGTAGCCTACCAAGTTCCTCTGTCCATGGGATTTTCCAGGCAAGAACACTGGAGTGGGTTGCCATTTCCTTTTCCAGGTGAACTTCCCAACCCAGGGATTGAACTGAGTCTCCCGCATTGTAGGCAGACATTTTATCATCTGAGCTACCAGGGAAGTGGTTCATGTCAAAGGAATGATTTCACTGAGCCCAGACTCTTGCATCTTCCCCTATGTAGAAAAGTTCCTAAATTCTTTAACTTGGGATATCTGGTTTTCTCTAATTTACAGAATCTTCTGACATTCAAGCCACCTGCCCTTTGCTGCAAAATTTCTATATAAACTAGATCCATCTCTCTCCTCCTCAGAGCAGTACTCACAGGCCACTTGAAATGCTATCTCTCAGTCTTGGAGTCCTAAAAATTTCCACCAAATAAAACATAACTCTCCACTTTTAGGTTGCATGTATTTTTTCAGTCGACATAATTATAAACTGAAAGAAAAAGAATTAAAGAATATCTAATAAATTTTTGAAAGAAATAAGCTATCAGGTATAAAAACATAAAGCTAGAATAATTAAAACATGGTATTACTGATGCAAAAATGGAATCTTTTAGTGAATCTCTAGACTTTGGAATATAAAAAATCCAATTTATGAATGAATGATAAAGAATGCATTATAAACTAATGTGGGCAAAGGGCTGGATTTCTAAGTATAAAAGCAATAGAAAAAATATGTCAAAGATGACATTATATTTGACCACATAGAAATTTAAGCTTTTATATAACAAAAAATTTATAAAGATTAAAAGCAAATCACAAACTGGGAAAAAGTATTTGGAGTATAAGTGACATGCATGAAGTAAATCTCCTTACTATGGAAAAGTCCCAAAAAAATTTGTAACAAGAAAACTACAACCCCGGTTGAGAGTAGTCAATGGACAGGAATAGTAATTCACAGACATACATATTGGCCAAGAAGCATGAAAAATATTTATCATCACTAGTAATCAAAGAATGCAATTTAATGTAACAATGAGATAGTTTTCATAAATCAGATTGGAAGGGAATTTTACTGATGATCATAGACCAGCATTTATTGGTTATTTTCTATGTACTAGGTACTTTTCTGAGTGTTTATGTATAATATGTCATTTAAATGTCATAACAACTCTGCAAAGTAAGCAATATTGCTAAGCCCACTTAATAGAAGAGAAACTAAGACACAGAATAGCTAAGCAACTCCTCCCAGCCAAGAACTCTTGCTAGTCCACACAGCTAGGATGTGGTCAAGATTCAGTTTTAGACAGCTTGATTCAGGAGCCTGATCCCAGTGCTAACCTATGAGGCAAGAGTTAGTATTGGGAGGAAATCATGAAACAAACACTCTTCTGTACTACTGGTGGTGGAATAAGTTGGTAATGCCTCTTTGAAAAGCAGTTTGACTCTAAGTATCAAGGATCTCAAAAGGATCTGTGGTTCTTGATTCCAATAATTTCATTTCCAAGATTCAAATTCTAAAGATGTTAGAAATAGAGAATTACATGAAGAATATTTACTATAGAATTATGTATAAGACTGAAAATTTTAGATACAAGCCAAAGTGTTCAACACTAGGAAAGCATCTACTAAAATAAATATGGATTTTAAAATACATTTAATGATATGAGGAAATGCAATAATATAAAATACTAAATTTTAAAAAGCAAGACATAATATGTATGTAGTATGGTCTAGGTATTTTAATAAAGAACAGAAAGACTTGAACAAACACATCAAGGTATTCACAGTGTTTATCTCAAAGAGGTAGAATTACAGGTGAACTTGATTTCCTCTTAATACTCTTCTGTGCCTTGCAAACTTTCTACAAAGAAATCTGAGATTTTTTTCTCTGTAATTAGTAAAAAGCCAATGAGCATTAGATTATGTGGTTTAACAGAACATTATGAATGACTTTTATTCCTTTCAGGATATAAACTGCATACCAGTTAGAGGTATCTCCCAATCTTATCCAAAACTAAAAACAGCAGCAGAGTGATTATTTCTGTCAAAAGCAGAGCTGCAGAGAAGGCCACAACTCTTTCCTCCTGGAGTCAGAAGAGGAACCACCTGAACTGCCCAAGGTGTGAGCAAAGGAGGCTCACGAACTCACAGCCTCAGTTTTTGTTGGCGTGCTTGTGCTCAGTCATGTCTGTCTCTTTGTGACCCCACGGACTGTAGCCTGCCAGGCTCCTCTGTCCATGAGATGTTCCCAGCAAGAATACTGGAGCAAGTTGCCTTTTCCTTCTCTAGGGGATCTTCCCGAACCAGGGATTAAACCCGCATCTCTTGCGTCTCCTGTATCTCTTGCGTTGGCAGGTGGATTCTTTACCACTGTTCCACCCGGAAAGCCCTACAGCCTTCATGGGAGGAAACAAAATACATCAGCATACCTTCCTGAAACAATTTCCTTTGATAAGCACAGCTAAGGTCTGAATAAGAAATATCCATACTCTCCGGCTGTTGTATTTTATAGCACCCTACAGAAGAGTTGATGCTAGAAGACATGAACTCAGCTCTAAATTTCTCAGCTGCCTGACTATGGGCCAATCATTTTATTAGTCTCTCTGAATCTTAATAATGTCATTTCCCAACTAGGAATACTGAAAGTGCAGGGCCAATCAGCTTAAATGCCTTCAAATGTGTAGGAGTCATTTGGATATAAAAAATTCCCTAGGTAAATGAAAATTATTATTATAATTATACCTTTCTTCATACCCAAAAAGGCTGTCATTATCATCAATGGAACAGGTTACCTGTCATCTAAAAAAGGACAGAAGCTACATAGAACTCCAGAGGTGCTGGACTGTATTTCTCTAAACCTTGATTTTCTGAGGTCCTACCTGCTCCCCTCTCAATGCTCCCAGGCCCTCAGGAATGAGAGAGAACATGAGTTCCTTTGCTGAACTACATCTTGGCCTCCTCTACCCAGCTTCAAAAGTGCTTCCTTCATGTGACCTCAATAGACTTTTAATGTAAACAAACATTTCTTTTGAATCACAAAGGGCCATATTTGCTCTAGTCATATGTTTGTCTTAATGGGGGTGAATAACAGTCTGTAAATATTCAAAGTCTTGCCCTAAAAACTTATTAAGCACTTTTTCCTAAGTTAATAAGTATAAAGAAAAACACAAATAATTACATAGCAGCTAGCTATGTATGTTTTTTAACCAAATGCTTTTGTCTCATCAACCCTGGGTCAAGCAGACATGAGTAGCTCTGGCCCACAATGAAGCAAGGATTCTTTTTTTTTTTTTTAATACTTTTATTTATTTATTTTTGGCTGTCCTGAGTCTTTGCTGCTGTAAGGGCTCTTCTCTAGCTGCAGCGAGCCAGGGCTACTCTCTAGTTGTAGTGTACTCTTTGTGGTAGCTTCTTTTGCTGCACAACAGAAGCTCTAGGGTGAGCAAGCTTCGGTAGTTGTGATACATGGGCTCAGTAGTTGTGGCTCCCAGGCTCTAGCAGGCAGGCTCAATAGTTGTGGTATATGGGCTTAGTTGCTCTGCGGCATGTGGGATCCTCCCGGATCAGGGATTGAACCTGTGTCTCCTACACTGGCAAGCAGATTCTTTACCACTGAGCCACCAGGGAAGCCTAAGAACTCTTAAAGCATTCTCCAAAGTTCTTCTCCTAGCAAATTTAGTAGGCCTCTGGAAGTTAATCCAAAAATTAGGAAACTTGAGCTAATAATTAAAAAGAGTGTCTGCCCAAGATTTTAGAAAGCCAAAGTCTCAGCAAGGTTCTCTGCAAACTCTGAAAAGTCTGTAGACCTCAGTTTTTCCAATTGCAAAACCAAGGCCAAATGACCCCTAAGGTAATTTCTAGCTGAAAAGTCCATGACCATGATTGCCAAGGTCCATTTAGTTCTTGGGTTTCCCCAGTGATTCCAGCAGTAAAGAATCTGCATGCAATGCAGAAGATATGAGTTCGATCCCTGAGTCAGGAAGATCCCCTGGAGGAGGAAATGGCAACTCATTCCAGTGTTCTTGCCTGAAAAGTCCCCTGGACAGAGGAGCCTCTGGGCTACAGTATAAAGGATCGAAAAGAGTTGGATCTTGGCCTAAACTCCCAGGCTCAGTCTCTCTCCCTAGACTAAGTACAAATGAAATTCATAGATTCTCCACTTCTCCCTGAGAAGGACCATGCTTAGGGCTCAAAAGGCTTCCTGCCCTGAGGCTCTCTCTTTAGAGGAATTCTTTTGGAGAGCTCTCCTCTGGTTGCTTTTCCTGCACACAGATCAAAGACCCTGCAGGGCCAAGCGATGTGCCCAACAAGAGCCTGCCCCACACTCCCTGTATTAGTCAACTCCAGCTGTCATAATAAAATACTACAGACTGGGGGCTTAAATAATAGAAATGTATTTTCTCACAGTATAGGGAGGGGTTACAGGTTTCCCAGGTGGCTCAGTGGTAAAGAATCTGCCCCCAGTTCAAGAGACACGGGAAACATGGGTTTGATCCCTGGGTTGGGAAGATCCCCTGGAGGAGGAAATGACAACCCACTCTGTATTCTTGCCAGCAAAGTCCCATAAACAGAGGAGTCTGGGAGGCTACAGTCCATGGGGTCACAAAGAATCAGATACGACTGGGCGACCGAGCACTCACACACACTTCCTTAGAGGCCCTGTCTCCAAATATAGCCATACGGGAAGTCAGGACTTCAAAATATAAAGTCGGGGGTTAGGGGGACACAACATTTAGTGTATAACATTCCCCTTAGAAGGAGTTCCTAGTATCCAGGACTCCACCTGGGACTTCCCTCAAGACTGCTAGGTAGCACACTTCAACTCTGAGCTGTGTGTGGTAGTGGGGATGAGGCGGGTACACCTTCAACACCGAGGCTGGGCACAGGAAGAAGCCGGGCGATGGAAGAGGCTCGGGGCCAGGGGCTAGACTCTGCCTCCATTTCTACCTCCAAGTTCTGACATGGAACTCTGAGGAGTGGTTGTAAGGAAATATTTCTCAAGATAGGAGAATTTTGTTAATGTCTTACTTAACAGCTTTCTAGCTTGATCTATAACACTTTTCCATTTTTATTGAGATATAATTGAAACATGACATTGCATAAGTTTAAGGTCTACAACTTAATGATTTGATGTATGTATATACTGTGAAATGATTAACACAATAAGCTTAGTTAACATCCATCACCTCCTATACGTACAGCTTTTTTTCTTGTGACAAGAACCTTACTATTGACTCTCTTAACTTCCAAATATGTAATACAGCATCATTAACAATAGTCACCATGCTATACCTTACATCCCCAGATCTAATGTGTTTATTTATGAGGTATGGTTTACTTGATCTCTAACATTTAAGCAGTTAAAATATGGCAGATGGGGCTGATTAATAATCTGTCTGGTGCCCTACAGATGAGAGGGGCAAACCTGATGGCAGTGCTGTCCAGGTTCCCTCTGGACTCCCTTCTCACTTCTCTCTCTGATGAATTAGCCACCATCATCAGGTAAGGAAGTTAAGGAGAAAAATACTAGTCTGATTCTACCTGATAGCAGGTTCTTGACTCATCCCTAGTATATCCTGAGAAAAATTCTATGTCATGATTCCTATATCACAGGACTAATACTTAATTCAAATTTATGCCAATACTTAATTCAGCTATATGCCAATTGATGTTATAAGTCCTTTACATGCAGTGATTCATTTGATTCTCCAGCAACCTGTGAAATAACATTATTACTATTCCTATTTTATAAATAAGGAAATAGAAACACAGAGAAGTTAGGAAACATATCCAAGATGACCCAGCTAGAAAGTGGCAAAGCTCAGATTTGAACTAAACAGTTTGGCCTCAAGATCCTGTTCTTAACCACTTTGCTGTACCACTCAAATAAGAGGTAATATATATTGAGCACTTCCTGTGTAACAGACCCTGTGCTATTGCTAATACTATGAGGTTGGTACTATTATTTCCTCATTTTATAGGTGGGGAAACTGTACTTTAAAAGACTAAGAAACCACCCAAAGGTACACCGCTTTCAAGCCATGCTGGTAGATTCGAACATGGGTAATCTGATTCCAAGCACATGCCCTTAACTAGACCATTTCTGTTTGTTCAATGTCCTTCCTCGAAGGAGAAGACACAAGTGGCCAGGGGAGCCTGATATATCATTGGGTCAGATTGTGACAGTTACCACAGAGGAAATTCATCTATGCTCAATGAAGAAATAGGCTGTTTTGAGTAATATGGCAATTTGAGGAAGTTAAATGGATTAAGATTACAGGTTGTGTTTCGCATTAGGAAATATAGTTGCATTTTTAGTTCCTGTGGCTTGATATGAAATCTCAGAGTGAATCATTAGATTCTGACTTTAAACATGTCTTCAATCCCCATAAGAGTGAAGCTCATTCTATTCCTCGAGAATTTATGAGCTATATGAAGCAGATGCGATCTAAAGCAGTCTATCCCTTAGACCTGTTTCAGTCTATAATAAATTCCTCCACAACAAATAAATCTGAAAGTTTGTCATTGGGAGGCTTTTCCAGTGATATCACAGGTTTCCTGCTCCACTGGTGAAGTCCTCACTGATGAGATCAAAAGCTGGAAACATAATATGAAGCATGTGTAGAAACACACAACTTCCCACCTCCAACGTTTCATATCGAAAGGTTCCCTCAGAGCCAGCAGGATCACTGAGGGACAAAATAGATCAGAAAATATCATTCTTCAGCTCCAACTGTGATGACACAGCTCTCTGGCATGACTGAATCATGTTATGGCTGCAGTCAAGGACCCAGTGGATTCCCAGGGACACATCTTGGCTCAGGGTGACTTTGAGTGCTTTCAGTCCTTTTGTCTAGTGCAGGGTTTTGTTTGCTGATCTTCATTGTCTTTGAAATATTGTTTGATTATAGGGAAGGGGCTGCGTTGAGTAGGTTAAAATATAAGCTCATAGTCAATACAAAAAGAGCTTAGCTCAGGGGAGAAGATGTCAGCCTATGCAGTGTGATTTCTTGGGGAAAGAACCTATACCTCAAAGCAGAGTCCTCTTCAGTTAGTGTCTTAGATTTCTGTAGACACACTTTATTTAGCCAAGCAAAGCCTTATCTATATTCACATTTATAACTAAAATGTTCTATCAGAAAAAAATAGGTATCTAACCCAATTATGGGCTTCCCCAGTGGCTCAGCAGTAAAGACTACCTGCAGTGCAGGAGCTGCAGGAGACAGGGGTTCAATCCCTGGGTTGGGAAGATTCCCTGGAGGAGGGCATGGCAACCCACTCCAGTATTCTTACCTGGAGAATCCCATAGGCAGAGGAGCCTGGAGGGCTACAGTTCATGGGGTTGCAAAAAGTCTGACAAGACTGAAGCAACTTAGAACGCATGTAGGCAATCCAATTATATTCAGATTATGAGTTCAGAACACTATGGGTTAAGTTAGGACAGTGGATCTCAAATTTTACTATACATCGCAATCATCTGCAGGGTTTTTTAAAACATAGATTTCTGGACTTCACCCTGAGAGTCTCTAATTTAGTAAGTCTGGAGTTAAGCCTGAGAATACGCATTTTCAAAAAATTCCCAGGTGATCCTTATGCTGCTGGTGTGTGAACTATAGTTGAAGAGTCACTGGGCTGATGGTCCCCAAGTTTTTTAACTCCACACTCACACTCCTGGACTTAGGACATGGAGGATGGGTTGCTTTTCTGTCAGTAACAGGGGATCACCAGGGTGGTGATCCTGGCTGTGCATTAAAAGCACTTTGGAGCTTTCAGAAAATGTCATTCAAGATTGTACCTTAGACCAAAGAACTCAGAACACCTGGAGGTGGGCCTCAGGCCTGGGAATTTTGTTTTTAATTCCCCAGGTAATTATAAAGTGCAACCAGGGTTGAGAATCTTCACTAGCATGAGATCCTCTTGGGAGCATCTGAGGCAGAGATTCCCAGTTTAACACCACTCCATCAGGTATTTTTGGACTTTACTGGTGGCTCAGATGGTAAAGAATCTGCTTGCAATGCAGGAGACCCAGGTTGGATCCCTGGGTCAGGAAGATCCCCTGGAGAAGGAAATGGCAACCCACTCCAGTATTCTTGCCTGGAGAATCCCAGGGACGGGGGAGCCTGGTGGGCTGCTGTCTATGGGGTCGCACAGAGTTGGACACGACTGAAGCAACAGCAGCAGCAGCAGCAGCCAGTGTTTTTGCCTGGACAGAGGAGCCTGAATGGTTACAGTCCATGGAGTCTTGAAGAGTCAAATGTGATTGAGCAACTAACACTTTCACTTTATTTTCTTTTTCAGGTATTTTTAATACATCTTCATGGGGTAATATGCCTTCTGTCCATTTTTTAACCAGATTGAAAATCACCAGATAACAATGTTCAAAAGTTAAGGTGTGAACACATGCAGGGTCAGGCCACTCCAGAAGTTCTCTTCCTCTTTGTCCATCCCCTGCTCAGCCAGCCCTGCCTTACCGACACCCTACGCATGTGAACATGCTTGCCCCCTGCCTCAGTGTGACTGTTCTAACCCTTAGGCCAGAATGACTCCATCTGCTAATTTATTAAAGGAAAACATTTGCCCTCGTGATGGTCATTAACCTGAGGGGCTGGGAGGGATGTCGTTCAGCTGCTTGTTTCCTGGGTAGCTGATGAGTCCATCTGAGGTCATTTCTCCTAGAAACGGTAGCCTCCTCCCTGCCGCCCCCCTCTCCCCCGACCTTGCCACCACACCAAGAGCGAAGATTGCTGCCACATTCTGCCTACTGCCTGTCGTACAGTGGCATGTTGCTCCAGCACCTTTTGCTGCAGACATGTATGATCCCCTCCTCATTAAATCATTGCGGTCTCTGTCACTGTCTACACACTCTATTTGGCCTCCAGGCTGGGCAACTACAAGGCTTGCAGGTCTGTGGGTGCAGCCTAACAACATGACATTCCCAAAAGCTAAATGGTCCGTGGCACTTGTCTAGATTCCTTTAGGATTGTCGTTTTCCTTTTTTTGGTTGTTGTTGTTCCTATAATTGATTAGGAGGATAAGTTACAAGCTGGGAGTAGCAGTAAGATAAAGGAACTGGAATAAACATGATTGCTTCCTTCTTCTGGCCTTTTCTCCTGCCCCACTTTCACCCCTACACCCTCCTTCTGTATCTGCTGATACCTGGACTAGAGGGAAGGCTAGGCCCCATTGGCTAAGACAGATGACCTGGAGCATCCTGAGAACTGCTGCTACCTGATGCCTTTTGACACTGAGAATGTGGACCCCAGAAACAGGGGAGGTCAGAATGAGTGTTACAGTGAAAAGCCCCTGGCTCCCAGAGACACTTGGAGCCAAAGCTACATGATCTCTTACACTAACTGACTCAAAATCAGATGTTGCTAGACAGCGACCCTGAAATCTACAGTTTCCCATTGCCATACTAACACTGCCTGAGTGACTAAGTGCAAGATACCTATCTTCATGGTGTTTCAAGTTTCCCCACAAATACAATGAGGAAAGCATGCTAATCTATCTATCAGAGGAGATATTTTAAGACCAACCAACATGTTCTTGCTGCTGCTGCTGCTAAGTTGCTTCAGTCATGTCCGACTCTGTGCAACCCCATAGACGGCCTCCCATCAGGCTTCTCTGTCCCTGGGATTCTCCAGGCAAGAACACTGGACTTACACAATGGTAAAACAAAAAAATGAAAAATACTCATCAGTTCAGTTCAGTCGCTCAGTCGTGTCCAACTCTTTGCGACCCCGTGAATTGCAGCACGCCAGGCCTCCCTGTCCATCACCAGCTCCTGGAGTTCACCCAAACTCTTGTCCATTGAGTCGGTGATGCCATCCAGCCATCTCATCCTCTGTCGTTCCCTTCTCTTCCTGCCCCCAATCCCTCCCAGCATCAGAGTCTTTTCCAATGAGTCAACTCTTCGCATGTGGTGGCCAAAGTATTGGAGTTTCAGCTTTAGCATCAGTCCTTCCAAAGAACACCCAGGACTGATCTCCTTTAGGATGGACTGGTCGGATCTCCCTGAAGTCCAAGGGACTCTCAAGAGTCTTCTCCAACACCACACTTCAAAAGCATCAGTTCTTCGGCACTCAGCTTTCTTCACAGTCCAACTTTCACATCCCTCAGCTATATTCTTTGCATTAGAACATACTGCCATTTTTTAACTTCACGATATTTCTAGACACCTAATTCTACCTTTATAAATATCCAGGAATTCTAGAGTTTGTAATTCTTTAATTAGAACTTTAATACGTGTCCATATAATTCAACCTTCTGCATAACAAGCAGTCCATAAATATTTGTTGACTAAATGATGGATGATGGGTCAATTGACTAAATGAAGGCATTTCAAAATCAGATATATCACTAATAAATAAAATCGCAAGTTGTTACTCTAAGTGAATAAGTCAGTGACTATTTCCTAAGCTGAATTAATTACCAGAGTCTACAACAACTCTGCATTAGAGATATTAAATATGTGAAATACATAATAATTTTCCAAAGTGATCAATTTATTCATGGCTGAGTTTGAGGCAACAGAAACAGAAAAAGTTAACAACCATGTTAATGAACAAGTGCTTCTTGCTGTGCTCTGATCAGAAGAATGTAATCCCCAGAACTCCTACTCTGCTTTCCTTTCTCTTGTTTTCCATAGAATTTAACCCTTTCCAACACTTACATGTTATGTAAACCAATTGGCTCTTGGAATTCACAACTATATGGTGAAATCCCATTGACCATTGAAAAACGAGGAGGTTAGGGACACACATGCACTGAGATATCTGAGTTTGACTTTCTAGTCAGCCTTCCACATCCAAGTTTCCACATTTATGGATTCAACCAACTGAAGATCATGTAGTGCTATTTATTGTGGGTGGGGTAGAAATGTTTAAGTTTAAACCTGTGTTGTTCAAGGGTCAACTGTGTCAGTTTTCTTAAAACTTCTACATTTTTCTTCATATGATCTCATAGTTGGTATGAGCCTACTGGATTACAGGACCCAGAAAGAAGCTCACTTTAAAACATATGCAGATTTTAGGTGGCCACAAATTTAACTTGTAAATAATGTGTTCCTGAAAACCCAAAACCTATGTTTGCATGGCCCACAGTAATACATGCAATCTAGCGTAAAGAAAATAATGTTTTAATGTATACTTCGCTGGTCAGAATGAATTTAGAATATTCTATGTTCATTTTTAGACAAATTTATTTTGATGAGACAGACCCAAGCTGCACAGCAATTAGGTAAAATAGAACTCACAGTGAATCTTCATCTTAAAGACTGTGTTAGGATGGGCATGATAGCTGAGACCTCTGGTATTGAAAAGGCAGTCTGTACAGCATATTTTCATCAGCTCAGGTCACTATAACAAAATACTGTAGTGTGTGTGTGCTAAGTCGCTTCAGTTGTGTTTGACTCTTTGTGATCCTATGGACTGTAGCCCAACAGGCACCTCTGTCATCAGATTTTCCAAGCAAGAATACTGGAGTGAGTTGCCATTTCCTTCTCCAGGGGTGTCTTCCTGACCTAGGGATTGAACCCGTGTCTCTTATGTCTCTTTCATTGGTTCTTTACCACTAGCGCTACCTGGGAAGCCCCCACATACTGTAGACAGAGTGACTTAAATGCAGAAATTTCTTTCTTACAATTCTGGAGGCTAGAAGTTCAAGATCAAAGTACCAGTCTATTCAGTTTCTGTTGAGAGCTCTCCTTGTGGCTTGCAGATGGCTGTCTTCTCACTGAGTCCCCACATGGCCTTTTCTCACTCAGTGCATGCAATGGAGAGAAGGAGCTCTTTCTTCCTCTCTGCTTATAAGACCACTAGTCCTATTAGATTTGGATGCCACCCTTATCACCCCATTTGGGGCTTCCCTGGTAGCTCAGCTGGTAAAGAATACACCTGCAATTCAGGAGACCATGGTTCGATTCCTGGGTTGGGAAGATCCCCTGGAGAAAGGGATAAGATACCCACTCCAGTATTCTGGGGCTTCCCTGGTGGCTCAGGTAGTAAAGAATCCGCCTGTTATGCAGGAGACCTGGGTTGGGAAGATCCCTTGGAGGAGGGCATGGCAACCCACTCTAGTATTCTTGCCTGGAGAATCCCCATGCACAGAGGAGCCTGGCGGGCTGCAGTCCACGGGGTCGCAAAGAGTCGGATATGACTGAGCGACTAACCACAGTACAGCACAGTTGTAAGTCACTGTAAGAAAACTTTCTAGTAAAACTTTTCAACAAGGAAACCAATCCCCCACCCTTTGAGACTATGGCCTTCCTATCACTAGAAGCAGCAACTCAGTTTAAAGAACTATTTGCCCAGAGATGTTAGAGAGGGGATTCCTAAACAATCAGTTTAGAGAAGAAGACTGCTAGGCTCTCTCCAACTCAAAACTTCTACCTTGTTTAAACCTTTATAATATTGCTGTTTTACTAGTTTCACCCCAAGTTGTCTTCCTCTCAAAAGATTGAAACCATAAGTGGCTACATTGGCATAGAAGAAAAGTCTAGTAGAAGGCTTGGAACAACACAATTCAAACAATTTTGAATTAAGTAAAATTTCACAATTCTTGGTTTTGCAAAGAGCAATGAGATATCTATGAGTCTCATCTAGATTTTGCTTGAATTTATGATTTTGTGTGGGGTTGGGAGGAAGTGGTTTAAGTAAACTTTTAAGCTGCACCCCAAACACTGCTTACTATCAGTTTCTTAAGAAACTCAAGAGGTTAAATCTGATTTTATGAATAAGGTGGGAGCTATCTGATATGTAAGATCATTCCAAACCAAGTCTTGGTAAACTTTAGGTAGAAAAAACTAAGAAAAATATACTAGATTAAGAAAGAAAAACAGGAATATTTTTTCACTGCTTTTCTTCTAGAAATTACATGGCCTTCTACCATGACTGCCAGATGTAATAAATCTTCAACAAAAATTTTTAGTTCTGGATGAATCAGAAGTACTTGGCAACTAACACTATTTAATTCTGAACTCTGTTTTACTGTGAACTGTATTATGGTCAAAGTTTTTAAAATAGAATATTTTAGATTAATATACATGTTTCATACTTTCATAAAAATTATGTCAATAAACATGAGACATTAAATGAGTTATTTGCAATTGATGCCTTACAGCTTAGTAAAGTGGTACAGAACCCACCAGTCAATGCAGCAGACATAAAGAGACTTGGGTTTGATCCTTGGGTTGGGAAGATCCCCTGGAGGAGAGCATGGCAACCCACTCCAGTATTCTTGCCTGGAGAATCCCCATAGACAGAGGAGCCTGGTGGGCCTCAGTCCATAGGGCCGCAAAAAGTCGGATACAACTGAAGCGTGTAGCTTAATAAAATGAGTTATACTGTTAAGAACAGTATAAAATGAGTTATACTGTTAAGCAAAAAGGGTATCAAAAGCTATATTTATTTTATGAATAGAGGATAGTTTCCTAATAAATTAAGAGCAATTCTCCTACCACACATCAGTCAGGACCCAACAGTATAAAATATAATTGATACTTTTGGGTTTTCCCCCTCTTTTACATCCTTGGACACAGGACAAAGAAGAGATTTCCCAGTTGGAATACATACTTTACTGATAGATCCTAGCCTGGGCTCACTTGTAGGGAAAGGTCTCCGTCTTCAGATAATGGTTTCATCCAGCAACTAAACAGTGCCAGTCAGATATATTTGACTATAACTTATAGTCAGATAATCATGTAATTTATACGTGAAAGTGACCAGGGAACTTTTAAGAGTAAAGGAGACATAATCACACTGGCTTAACAGACATAAACAGGAACTGGATGCCAGATAAATGAGTACATTTAGTGGCCATATCCATAGGAGACATTGTGATCGAGGCCCCAACCTCCGCTTCACCCCCATATGAATAATCATTCTAAGATAGGGCTTCCCAAAGTGTGGTTCCAGACCAAGCAGTACTAATCATACAGCAACTTGTTAGAAATGTAAATTCCAACCCAAGACCTACTGAGCCAGAAACTCTGAGGAAGAACAAGGTGGCAATATGTGTTTGTATGAGCCCTCCAGGGGAGTCCAATGCAGACTGAGGTTTGAGATCCACTGATACAAGCCATTCATAGTATTCAATTTCCTTCAATGATGGGTTTAGGAACAGGCAGGCCTAAAGCCAGTTTGAGCCGATGAAATACATAGACAGGTTAGTTTGAGATTTTTGGTAAAGATAAATCAATCATTCTTTTGTTGGATATGAACAAGGGAATATACTGCCTGACTGTTAAATGTGACGCTGGGAACTGCAGAGCAAAGACGTGAAAGTCTGGCGCTGTTTAGTTGCTGGATGAAGCCATCCAGAAGCCCCTCCCACTTCTGGACTGTATTAAAGAATTAATGTGTGGAAGCCATCTCTGGCCCAATGAGCAGAAAACATCCTTCCACACTAATGCTCATTCCCACTTTTCTTGAACCTACCTTGGCACTAAAGCTTCTTCCACAATGCTATCCTTTCTTACCTTTCTCCCTTCAATCCTGACCCATTTTCACGTAGTCAAATTCCATTCCTCTTTCAAAGTCCAATTCACTCCCTCTTTCATAAAGTTCGTCCTGACTTCCCCACCCCAAATTGTCTCCCCTTCTTTAGAATTCACTTACTTTCTGAGCCACCGAGTTGTTTTCATCATATGCTATCGTCTATCACTTTCTTTTAAGTTTAAGTGCCTTATTATCTGTAAGTCCCTGGCACCTGGCTTTGTGCATGGCATTCCAGCCATGCTCAGGAAATATTTCCTACAGATGGTGATTCCATTGGTCCACGGAGGTAAGAGTTGGTGTGCCACCAGTTGCTGTCATAGCTGTTGTTGTTAGCAACTGTTCCCCATCTCCAGGTCACAGACATCCCTTGGTTTATGACCACCTCATCAGACCCTGCCTTGCAACTTCCCTAGTGGTCCAATGGTTGAGAATCCACCATCCAATGCAGGGGTCATGGGTTCTATCCCTGGTCAGGGAACCAAGACCCCACATGCCATAACTAAGCCCACAAGCCACAACTAGAGAGGCCTGCACACTGCAGCTATTCAGCCCTGGCACTCTAGAGCCCATGCTCCACACCAAGAGAAGCCCGTGTGCACCACAAGACCCAGCACAGCCAAAGAAAAGAAAAACCCTGACTTAATTACAATGCTAATCCTGTGGTGGCCTAAAACTAGGGTTAGACAACTTTATGACGCCTATTAGCCAGAAACTCCAGCAGCAAAAAGATACAGGTAACCAGATAAATGCTTGGTCACCCTTCCAGGACAGGACTTCACTGCACTGATGCAGCTCTACATGGTGAGTAGGAAATGGAGTTTCTAGATCATCGTTAGCACCCAACTGCCTTCTCTGCATTTGCTTTCTTCAGAATCTGGATCCCACCAGTGGGGTTTTGTTTGGTGGCAGGAAGCTAAGGCTGTGAGAAGGTAGAGATTACTCGGGCTTCTAAGAAGACAGTACATCTCAGTGTTTGAGGATGTGGGTTTTAGAGTCAGACTACCTGGATTAAACTCTCAGTGAAGACTGCTGTCTACTTATAATCTTGGGCAAGTCATTGGACTGCTCTGACTCTCAGTTTCCTCGTCTATAAAATGGGATAATACTCATACCTATCTCATGTTCTGACATGCAAAATAAATAAGATCATGTATGTAAAATCATTGGCATCATGCCTGACACATAGTAGATAGCAGTTATAGTTAGGAACCCAACTTCTCTGTGGCTCAGTGCTGGCTTCCCTGCTCTTTGTGGTTGTGGGATGTGAAGGGTCTAGTACTTCCCTTTTCACAGACCAGGCAGTGAGTGAACAGTGCAGAGAGGAAGTAGAGTCTCACATGCAGTAGAGAGAGCAGGCTTGGCCCTGGCTTTCTGCCTGCCTGGCAGCTGTGGTTTAACATCTGAATGTAAGCACTACCAATGTCCTCCTCAGCACCACACTTCCACCCCCTCCCCACCTCCCCACCCACTACCCTCTCTCAGAAGCCATGCACAAAGCAAGGAAGTTCTGCGGTTGCTACTAACTCCCTACACCTCCTTAGCTCTTTGTGGTCTGTGTCTCATTTGGCCCTCACACCATCCCTGTGCAGTACCCAGGCGCGGCCTTTGTTAGACCCATGTTACCCATTAGGAAAGTGAAATTCAGAGAGATTATGTGAATTTCTCTTCCAAAAGCTGAACAGTCAGGAAGTTACAGAGCCAGGACTCAGAGATGCTCTGACCCTTGGTCATTTGCCCACCCGCTTCATGGCCCATATGCCTGTCATATGGAATGAGGTTTTCCAAAGGAAAGCATAATGTGTATGTGCTACGTGTAAGATAATTGAAGTCAAATTGTAGAACAGCAAAAGCTTTCTCACCTTTCTCTCCAGGATCTGTTGCTCAGTACTCAAGTATGTGTGCTGCTTCCAGGAAACACAGGGGCCAGGTCTGTTCTTCAGTTAGTTATCCAAAAAGTGTCTAATGTCATGTTTTAGGGCTTCCCTTGTGGCTCAGTTGGTAAAGAATCTGCCTGCAATGTGAGAGACCTAGGTTCGAACCCTGGGTTGTGAAGATCCCCTGGAGAAGGGAACGGCTACCCACTCCAGTATTCTGGCTTGGAGAATTCCACAGACTGTATAGTCTGTGTTGTGTTTTAACCCTAAGCTGTAATCAAATCCTATTTAACTTAAGTGCCCAAATCTCTACTTCTTGTGTTTATTCAAACCAAAGTTTCCATATGTGACTAGGTATAATGATTCTTTTCCTTCCCTTCAAGTTCCAGGCAGGAACGTGAAGTGTTTGGAAAGATTTGGAGAGTTGGGGTCACTGCAGTGTGAATTCACTGTAACGAGGAACATTCCAAGCACTTATTTGAAGTAGAGAATTTTAACAGCGTGAATTGTGTTAAGCAAGAAACTCCGCTTTAGGACAACTAATTTTGGAGGCAGAAGTTTTGTTTTCAAATTAGCTAGAAACTAAAGATATGGCCATCAATGAGACAATCAGTCTTTGTCTCTGAGTTGTCCATACTAACTAAGAGGTAGAAAGAACATAGGTTTCATTGCCTTACCGACCTGGCTTAGAATCCTGGGTCTGACATTTACCAGATCTGTCACCTTGAATAAGCTCCCTAATCTCTCTGAGCTTTGATTTCAGTAAAATGGGAAACTAGTACCAACTTTCCAGATTGGTGGAAAGATAAAGTTACCTTAAGTAGAATACCTGTCACATAATACATAGTTAACTCATAATGGTGGGCATAATTTCTTATCCTAAACAATTAACAAGGATTATACTATGGCAGTGTTTCCTAAACAGTATCCTTAAGATGATATAATGTATGATATCAGAACAATCTATCTCTGACCTCTATCAAGCTCAGCCAGTTACTCAAAACCCTCAAATATTTATAGACAAAATACTCTGTATCTCCATGTAATGGGATCACTTGAGGGTTTAACATCAGACCCAGGCTGCTCTGTGTCATTGGGTCCTGTATCTTACCTACCTGGGACAATGGAAAGAGCCTAGGACCATGGGTTATCAGCCCAATTCTGCCATTAACAATTTATTTGAACCACGGTCTAACTAGAAGCAGAGCAGGTCCCAATTTTCTCATCTGTAAAATAAGGTTGGATGTACAGTCAAATTTCAGGAATATTTACCAATTCTTAAAAATTAATGATTCTGGAATTTGAAAGAATCCTGCCTTGACTACTTTGCAAATGGGTGGCAAAAACTAGAAACATCAAAAAACACTACCACATCATTACCAAGGGCACCAAGTAAACAAATTGCAGTGTGTGTATATATGTGTCTGTCTGTGTGTCTATGTATAAAATCAGGATAGATATTTGTGTTTGTTTTTGTAAAATGGGAGACTAGTACCAACATTTATGTTTTTGTTGTTATTTTGAGACTCTAAGCCACAGATCTCTACCAAGCTATCACAGTTCACTAGTTAATATGCAAGTGTTTGTTTGAATGGTTAAACTTAATAATAATAATAATTTTAATGACAATAATAACATACCTTAACATTTATATTTTTCCACATAAATCACCTTTATATATACTATCTGATTTAGATTTCATAATAACTTGTATTTTTATAATTTTTTGACTATGGTTGATCTACAGTGTGTTAGTTTCAGGTATGCAGCAAAGCAAGTTATATATCTATATATATATAATATGGTGAAAAAAGTGAAAATGTTAGTCACTCAATCACGTCCAACTCTTTGTGACCCCATAGACTGTAGCCTACCAGGCTCCTCTGTCCATGGAATTCTCCAGGCAAGAATAGTGGAGTGGGTAGCCATGCCCTGCTCCAGGGGCTCTCCCCAACCTGGGGACTGAACCCATGTCTCCCACATTGCAGGCAATTCTTTACTGTCTGAGCCACGAGGGAAGCCCCATATATACGCAAACTCATTCTTCTTCAGATTCTTTTCTCATATAAGTTATTAGAAAATACTGAGTAGTTCCCTGTGCTGTGCAGTAGGTTCTTACTAGTTATCTGCTTTACATGTAGTAGTGTGTATATGTTAATCCCAATCTCCTAAATTATCACTTCTCCCAAAGTTTCCCTTTTGGTAACCATAAATTTGATTCAGAGATCTCCAAGTCAGTTTCTGGCTTGTAAATAAGTTCATCTGTATCATTTTTCATTTGATTTCACATACGAAAGTGAAAGTGAAAGTTGCTCAGTTGTGTCCAACTGTTTGCGACCCCCTGGACTATACAGTCCATGGAATTCTCCAGGCCAGAATACTAGAGTGGGCAGCCATTCTCTTCTCCAGGGGTCTTCCCAACCCAGGGATTGAACCCAGGTCTCCCACATTGCAGGCAGATTCTTTACCAGCTGAGCCACCAGGGAAGCCCAAGAATACTGGAATGGGTAGCCTATCCCTTCTGCAGAGGCTCTTTCTGACCCGGGAATCAAACCAGGGTCTTCTTCATTGCAGGAGGATTCTTTACCAGCTGAGCTACCAGGGAAGCCCAGACTTCACATATAAGTGATATCATATGATATTTGTCTTTCTCCGTCTGACATAGTTCACTTAGTATGATACTCTCTGAACCCATCCATGGTGCTGCAAATGGCATTATCTCATTCTTTTTTATGGCTGAGTAAAATTCCATTGTACATATGTACCACATCTTCTCAATTCATTCCTCTATTGATGGACATTTAGGTTGCTACCATGTCTGGGCTATTGTAAAGAGTGTTGCAATGAATGTTGCACATATCATTTTGAATTATGGTTTTCTTCAGATATATGCCCAAGAGTGTGATTGTTGGATCACATGGTATTTCTATTTATAGTTTTTTAAGGAACCTCCATACTGTTCTCTATATGGCCATAATAACTTATGGAAAGAGATTATATTCCCATTTTACAGATGAGGAAATGGAGGTTCAGATGAGACCTTCCTAAAGTTAGTGACCTGCCTAAAGTTACTAGATCTGAGAAGTGGTAGAGGTGTTTGGTCTTCTGTCTCTTCTCAGACCCATAATATAAACACCAAATCATTATTAATTGCCCCTCATGTGAAAGGTGAGTGTCTACCTCTATTCACCTAACTGGTTGCTTCCATCCAGGCCAAGCAGAACAGAAATCAGAGCCAATAGCTGCCCACTGCCTGGCCAGTGCCTTGCACCATCACGCATAATGTGATCACTATGAACTTCACTTAGAGACTAACACACAAAGCGTCAAGTCATCTGAGAGCACAAAACACTGATTAATAGTTCTCCATATTTGTATAGTTCCCACTCTTCTAGAATGTTAGCTTTACAAATACTATCATATAACCAACCCCCACCAGACCCCTGCCAAGGCAATGTTAATGATGTGACCTATTTCCTTATGTGTGAAAGGTCCAAGTAGAATATTGGAACTTGTTACTTGCCTCAAAGAAGAAAATATTTTGTTTGGCATGTATTGACTGTTAATCCACAAGTTCAACCTGCCTATTCTACTTAGGAAAAGCACAAATGAGTATGGACCCACAAATTCAGGATCTAAAATATTCTGTCCAAATCCAAGAGAAACTGGCCCTCTTGCAAGTGAAAATCCAACCAAAGTGAAAAACACCTCACACAGAGGCGATACTGTATGTCTTCAGAGACTGATGCCAGGGCCATGCTGGGGGTTTTCAGAGTCATGCAGTGGAAGCTCCTTCCACCCATAACTTGCCATAATCCTAATTAATTTATCCACACTGTTTGGTCTTTTTACTCAAGCTATAGAGTTTCTCGGGTCATGAAGGAGTATATGTTGGTGTCTACAGTTTTTTCCTTTGGGGATAACGGTGACGAAGCAAAAGAGGCTGAATACTGCTGGGAAGTTAGAACCTACATTCTCCTCATCCTCTCCCCTCACAAACCAGACCCCAAAAGCCATGCAAAGAGGGACTTGAAGCTTGGCTGTAGGAGAGGCAAGAGTAGTGGGGAGCAAAAGAAGACATACAGGTGGTAGTAGTCACACGAAAAGATGCTTGACCTCACTAATTATTAGAGAAATACTAATAAAAACTGCAATGAGGTACCACCTCAAAGCAGTCAGAATGGCCATCATTAAAAAGCCTACAAATGCAAATGCTAGAGAGGGTGTGGAGAAAAGGAAATCGTCCTACCCTGTAGGAAGGAATGTAAATTGGTGCGGCCACCATGGAAAACAGTACGGAGTTGCCTCAGAAAACTAAAAATAGAATTACCGTATGATCCAATAATCCCACTCTTGGGTATATACACAGGCAAAACTATAATTCAAAAAAAGACATGCATTCTAGTGTGTTCATAGCAGCACTATTCACAATAGCCAACAGAAACAACCTAAATGTCCATTGACAGATGAGTGGATAAAGAAGATGGGGTATATATATACAATGAAATACTACTCAGTCATAAAAAAGAAAAACAATTTGCAACAACATGGATGCAACTAGAGATTAACGTACTAAATGAAGTAAGTCAGAAAGAGAAAGACAAATACCATATGATATCACTCATATGTAGAATCTAAAATATGGAGCAGATGAACCTATCTATGAAAGAGAAATAGGCTCACAGACATAGAGACTTGTGGTTGCCAAGGCAGGGGAGAGGGAGAGAGATGAACTGGGAAGTGGAGTTAATAAATGCAAACTATTACATTTAGAATGTATATCAAGGTCCTACTACCACAGGGAGCAATAGCCAACCTCCTGGGATAAATTATAATTGAAAAGAATAGTTAAAAATATCTCTGTGTGTATAAAACTGAGTCACTTTTCTAAATAACAGAGATTGGAACGACATTGTAAATCAACTCTACTTCAGTTAAAAAAAAAACAAACAAACAGTAGTGGGGAGCAGCCAGGCAGCTGCCTCTTTCCAAGACCACACCCAGGCTAATATGAAATTACTGTACCTTCCAGATGGGCTTCCCAACTGGCACTAGTGATAAAAAAAAAAAATCCACCTGCAAATGCAGGAGATGCAGGAGATTTGAATTCGATTCCTGGGTCAGGAAGATTCCCTGGAGGAGGGCATGGCAACCCACTCCAGTATTCTTGTCTGGAGAATCCCATGGACAGAGGAGCCTGGTGGACTATAGTCCACGAAGTCACAAAGAGTTGGACATGACCAACTACATACATATACCCTCCAGCTATGTCTATTGTTAGTATCTATATCAGAGGGATTTATTTGAAGATCTCTTAGAGCTAATAAACACATGATGAGTGTAGTCAGTAGAATGAGTTTCTAACAATATGGGAAATTGCTTGGGCTATAATGGTAGGATGAAGAAGCAAAAAGTATATGGAAGTAAAAAAATATTCTTAGAAAATATGAATAATTCTCAGCCGTAGGAGCATGGGTGTCATTGGTAATTGCCATTTCCTGCCCAGCATATATTCTCCCTCCATGAAATAACCCCCTGTATTTGCTTTGGGGAACCATCTTCTCATTCTTAGACATGTCTCTTGTGTGAACTGCATAAGTGGAACCCAGCGAACTGAAGCTAATCAGTTTAGCTCATTCTCTTGCTCATGGTTTATGTGTGGATGTGCAACCTAATTAGAGCCAATGAGACATGAGGAGATGTTTGCCAGAACTTTGGGGAAAGGCAAGCCTTCTCTTTTCTCCCATTAAAATGGTGTAGTAATGTTAACTTTCAAACTTTTGCAGGTATTTTGTCACCATAGGGTGAAAATGTGTAATGTCTCAGGTGACCACTTCATAGAGCCAAAGGCTCTATCTATCTATGCCATGGAAGCAGAGTAGAGAGATAAGAGAGAAGACACATCCATGGTGCCAACATTTGAGCCATTGGATCAAAGTTTTCCTGGAGCCTCTGGACTTCTCTCAGAAGTAGTACTGGGTTATTCTGTTATTTACAGTATAAAGAGCCCTGGCTGATCTAGACATTGATGCTGACTACATATTTTAAATTATAAAAATAACTTTATAGACTATAATTTATAAATAGCTGTTTCCAGACTGTTCAAGAGCACAGTCTCAGGATTCAAGTCCCAGATTCTCCATTTAGCAGCAGTGAGATCTTGGGAAAATTGCTTCACCACTGAGACTCAGTCTTTTTCTTTTTTTAAATATTTATTTAATGGCTGCCCCCGGTCTTAGTTGTAACCTGCAAGCTCTTAGCTGTGGGATTTGGGATCTAGTTCCCTGGCCAGGGATGGAACCTTGGCCCCCTGCACTGGGAGCATGGAGTCTTAGCCACCAGACCACCAAGGAAGTCCCTCAGTTTTCCCATTTCTAAAACAGAGATAGTAACTATACCAATTTCATAGAATAGTCACGAGAATTGAGAATTAAGATATAAAGCACTTAGGAAAATGTCTAGTGCATAGGAAGCACTAAATGTTTGTTATCATCACCTTGATGTTCACACATAGTAAACCTTACTCATAGAAATTAGTGCCACGACATTCCTGAAAGAGACGGAACAACATGACAGAACTCTGTGGCTAGAAAAGGCTTTTCTCCAAAGCCTCTCTCAATACAGTTTGAGAAGCTCAAAATGGTCTTCCCTGGAGGCTCAGTGGTAAATATCTGCCTGCAACGCAGGAGACACGGGATCCATCCCTGGGTCAGGAAGATCCTTTGAAGGAGGAAATGGCAAGCCACTCCAGTATTCTTGCCTGGAGAATCCCTTGGACAGAGGAGCCTGGGGGGCTACAGCCCATGGGGTCACAAACAGTCGGACGTGACTGAAGCGACAGAGCATGCACAGCAGCTCAAAATAATGAAAATCATTAGAAAGCATTTATGAGACATGTAGTGAGGAGACAATGCAGCCTCATGAAACAATAGACTTTCAGCAAAACAGACTTAGGCTTCAGTCTCCACAAACACATTTCTGTGTGTCCACGGCCAGTTGTTTGAACTCTCAGGGCTTTTGCTTTCTGATATATAAAATGGGAATGACAACAGTTTCCACATTGGTTTATTGCAAAGATTAATTGGCACATAAAGTACCTAATATGGTGAGTTCCTGTCACATAGCTATGCTCAAGAAAATGGTCACTGTTATGATTACCCTTGTTAGTCAGGCATTGAAAATTTGTCTCTGATCAGTTAGCGAATGCAGCATAATGTATTTCTACCTAGAAAAAAATTATCTTTAAAAAGAAAATCAAAAACACAGTCTAAATGGTTTAGAATAGCTTTCTGCATTTGAAGTTGGATTATTTAGTTCATCTGTACAGCCCATGAGGTCGAAAAAGAGTCAGACACAACTTAGTGACCAAACAAAAAAACAACAAGCTAGTCATTAGAGAGATTTAAAGATAGTCCCGGGTGGCTCAGAGGTGAAGAATCTGCCTGCAATGCAGGAGATGCAGGTTCGATCTCGGAATCAGGAAGATCCCCTGGAAGAGGAAATGGCAATCCATTCCGGCATTCTTGCCTGGAAAATACCAATCCATGGGGTTGCAAAAGAGTCAGACATGACTGGAAGACTAAATAACAAGCAACAACAGCTTTCTTATCATCTCCTACCAGGTAAACACTGCAGAGCTATTGCTCATTCTTTTATTTCTTGTTCTGCCTTCACATACGCAGCAAACGACAGGATATGGAAAAACATTTGTGATTATGATGTTAAGAGGTAAGAGAGTGTAAGAGAAAGGAAAGCATGAAGAAAGCCAAAGGGGGAGAGATGCGTGACAGGGGTCCTGCCTCCCACAGCTGCACAACGCACTACTGGGTGAGCCACAAAAGAAGTTTGGTGCCAGGCAGCTTTTTCAGTCTCCCCCTTTATTTACCACAATAGAGAGTGTGGCCTACCTTGAATGTCGCTGGGAAATTTTCTACGTGACCTCTGAGGCTCAGTCCCAAGTCAATCAACCTCTGGGAAAATATCCCGTTCTAAGCTCTGGCCTAGGTGGTAGTGTTGTTTAGTTGCTAAGTCGTATCCAACTCTTTTGCAACTCCATGGACTGTAGACTCCCTGGACTATAGTGAGTTGCCATTTCCTTCTCCAGGGGACCTTCCCAACTCAGGGATCAAACCCATGTCTCCTGCGCCGATAGGCAGGTTCTTTATCACTGAGCCACCAGGGAAGCCCCTGGCGCAGGTACTTGAGAGCAAGTTTTCATTTGGTTGATCTTTCCCCTCTTCTACCCACACAGCAGATATTGGACTAAAGAAGTAGACACTCTTCATTCCAGTGTGAATCCAGTATGACTTTATTCAGGTCAACACCTATGACTGTGTTGGCCAGTGTGAGAAGAGGAAGCCTAGATTTGGAAGAACTAAAAGCTTTATTCTGGTATGTTAAAATATTTTAGTATTCATTCCAAATTATGCTTTTTCTCTCTTCACTCCCCTTTTACTAAATTTTCCCCATTGCTTTAGAAAAATTAGTTCATCATTAGCAGAGAATCAAGTTGTCAGACTCTTAACGTCCAAGTTCAGAAGATTTGACCCAGGTATAAGACAGAAGGACTTGGGAAAAGTGTGTGCTGATCAGTTTTAACTGCCCCTCTACTAACATCAAGCTCCCATCCATTCCCATCTTCAGACTAGATAAAGACTTTGCGAGTTGAGGATCACAGAAGTGGATAAATGAGGGTGAGCAAGAGAATTCAAGGTACTGAAGGTGTAAGAAAGTGTCCTTCACTATGCCCCTTACTTTGAGGTTGGCTCCAAGGTGGGGCAAGATGATGAAGGCTCATGATGCTGTCAGGAATCTTTACTGTATGAAATCCTGGGAGGCAAGAGCCTAGTAGATGCTTCTTAGTGTACAAACTTGTGACAGTGGTGAGCTAAAGATGACCACACAGCGGGCCGCAGGTAGGGAGAGCCTGAGACAGCCTTTCTAAATCTCTAGCAGCCCCAGAGAAGGAGAGGCAAAGAGTTAAATGCCCCTCTGCCCCCAAAAAGGGCACAGAATTTAGTTGACAAAAGGCCCAAGAGGCTACGTAACTGAGACAATGAGTCATTAAAGTGAAAAGTGGCATGGAGTGTACATCAAGAGTCTGGTTGGGCCAAAGATATCTCCACAGGTGGCTAATGTGGGGGCGATGACACCTAAGCACAGGGCTATTGCTTATCTCAACAGATGCCAGGGCATGTCAAAACTGAGGACAGAAGCCCTCTCCTACTGACGCAGAAGTCAGCTTATTCTGGAAAAAAAGGAGGAGATAGTGGATAATGCCTAGAATTATTTGCATTCTTTTTCTGTGAGTTTCTCAGGGCCTAGAGCTGGGAGAAGTCAGAAAAGACTTCTGGAAGGAGGATATAACTCCCAAGATATTGAAGGAAACTGATCAAGTTAGATAAAGAGAATGAGGAAGGCAGGGATAGGCCAAGGGAGCAGCATAAGCTATCTTTGCTTGGCATGGAAGCAGGAAATTGTATGCTGGAGGCTGGCCCGGGCACCATTAGCAAACTGGTAATGTGATGGCTAGGAGTTATATTAGAGATAAGGCTAGAGAAGTGAGTAGAGGTCAGGTGAAGGGGGACTTTTATGACTTACAAAAGGGGCTAAGGTAATAGGAAGGCATTGACAGACCCTCAAGAGTGAGACGGTCAGATTTTCAGCACTGTGCATTTGGATGTGAGGGTTTCATTCTGGATATTTACTGCTTCCTAACAAAACTTCAGTTCAGTTCAGTCACTCAGTCGTGTCTGACTCTTTACGACCCCATGAATCACAGCACGCCAGGCCTCCCTGTCCATCACCAACTCCTGGAGCCTACTCAGACTCACGTCCATCGAGTCGGTGATGCCATCCAGCCATCTCATCCTCTGTCGTCCCCTTCTCCTCCTGCCCCCAATCCCTCCCAGCATCAGAGTCTTTTCCAATGAGTCAACTCTTCACATGAGGTGGCCAAAGTACTGGAGTTTCAGCTTTAACATCATTCCTTCCAAAGAAATCCCAGGGCTGATCTCCTTCAGAATGGATTTGTTGGATCTCCTTGCAGTCCAAGGGACTCTCAAGAGTCTTCTCCAATACCACAGTTCAAAAGCATCAATTCCTTAGCACTCAGCTTTCTTTATAGTCCAACTCTGACACCTATACATGACCAAAGGAAAAACCATAGCCTTGACTAGACAGACCTTAGTCGGTAAAAAATGTCTCTGCTTTTGAATATGCTATCTAGGTTGGTCATAACTTTTCTTCCAAGGAGTAAGCCTCTTTTAATTTCATGGCTGCAGTCACCATCTGCAGTGATTTTGGAGCCCCAAAAAATAAAGTCTGACACTGTTTCCACTATTTTCCCTTCTATTTCCCATGAAGTGATGGGACCAGATGCTATTATCTTCATTCTCTGAATGTTGAGCTTTAAGCCAACTTTTTCACTCTCCACTTTCACTTTCATCAAGAGGCTTTTGAGTTCCTCTTCACTTTCTGCCATAAGGGTGGTATCATTTGCATATCTGAGGTTATTGATATTTCTCCCAGCAATCTTGATTCCAGCTTGTGTTTCTTCCAGTCCAGCATTTCACATGATGTACACTGCATATAAGTTAAATAAGCAGGGTGACAATATACAGCCTTGACGTACTCCTTTTCCTATTTGAAACCAGTCTGTTGTTCCCTGTCCAGTTCTAACTGTTGCTTCCTGACCTGCATACAGATTTCTCAAGAGGCAAGTCAGGTGGTCTGGTATTCCCATCTCTTTAAGAATTTTCCACAGTTTATTGTGATCTACACAGTCAAAGGCTTTGGCATAGTCAATAAAGCAGAAATAGATGTTTTTCTGGAACTCTCTTACTTTTTTGATAATCCAGCAGATAGATGTTGGCAATTTGATCTCTGGTTCCTCTGCCTTTTCTAAAACCAGCTTGAACATCTGAAGTTCACGGTTCACGTATTGCTGAAGCCTGGCCTGGAGAATTTTGAGCATTACTTTACTAGCATGTGAGATGAGTGCAATGGTGCGGTAGTTTGAGCATTCTTTGGCATTGCCTTTGTTTGGGATTGGAATGAAAACTGACCTTTTCCAGTCGTGTGGCCACTGCTGAGTTTTCCAAATTTGCTGGCATATTGAGTGCAGCACTTTCACAGCATCATCTTCCAGGATTTGAAATAGCTCAACTGGAATGCCATCACCTCCACTAGCTTTGTTCATAGTGATGCTTTCTAAGGCCCACTTGACTTCACATTCCAGGATGTCTGGCTCTAGATGAGTGATCACACCATCGTGATTATCTTGATCATGAAGATCTTTTTTGTGAAGTTCTATATATTCTTGCCACCTCTTCTTAATATCTTCTGCTTCTGTTATGTCCATACCATTTCTGTCCTTTATCGAGCCCATCTTTGCATGAAATGTTCCCTTGGTATCTCTAATTTTCTTGAAGAGATCTCTAGTCAAATCTCTAACAAAACTTAGTGACTGAAAATAACAAACACTTTACTATATCTCACAATTTCATGGGTTAGAAATTTGAGCAAGACTTAGTAAGGCAGATTTTCTGCTATGTGGCCCTGATTGGCATCACAGTAACATTCGCCTGGCAGCTAATACAGTTTGAAGGTTCTAAGGTGGCTTTATTCACATGCCTCTTGCCAGGACATGTTCCTGGTGCCTGGTCCCTCTCCATGTCACCTCAATCCTCTCCATATGGTCTAACAAGGCAGGGGGACTTATAATGATAGCTTAGGATTTCCAGAGACCAAAGTGAAAGCTCCTCTAAAAGGCTAGCCCACCCCAACTGGCACACTGTCACTTTCTCTGCACTCTGTTGAATAATCAGTGCAGTACTCAAGCCTATGTAAGTGAGAGAGGAGGAGAATAGACCTCATCTTCCACAAACGAGTATTAAAAAATTTGTGGCCATCTTTAATACACCACAGTCTGAAGATGTGAGATTGGAGGTAGAGAAGAGTACAGAGTTTCTATAATTCCCCGTTCCTGAAGTATTTGTGCAGGGAATATTCCCTGAATGGGCTTCCCTGGTAGCTTAGTCATAAAGAAGCCGCCTGCAATGCAGGAGCCGCAGGAGACATGGGTTCAGTCCCTGGGTTGGGAAGATCCCCTGGAGGAGGGCATGGCAACCCACTCCAGTATTCTTGCCTAGAGAATTCCATGGACAGAAGAGCCTGGTAGGCTATAGTCCATGGATTCAGGTCGCAAAGAGTCGGACAAGACTGAAGCAACTTGACGTGCACGTATTCCCAGAATGCTCTTATATAGAAAGCTCTCTTACTTTACTATAATTGATGATTTATTTACTCCCTTTTTCTCTCATTAAATTTTGAGGGAAGAAAAATATGTATCTTGTTTAGATCCAGATCTAATGTCTGATACTCAATAAACATTTATGGAAAAAATAAACTGAATAAATTGAAATGGTGAGATCCCCTTAATTTCTGGGTCTTTAGGACACCAGAGCAGCCTCCTGTTTGATATAATTTCCTTCACCAGATACAGATGTTCTAATTGACTTCAGAACTGCTTGAATTGAATGTATAAAAATAACACTCACTATGAACATTTACATGAAGAACTTTCAGCTTTTGCTGGCTGTATTAGTCTTCTAATGTGGATAACACCAGCCGCTAATGGAGGCAAGGCTCTTGTCAGAGGCTCTGGAGGAAAAGAAGGGCGGGAGAGTGGCCTCCTTCACATTTACCTGGGAGTCTCCACATGCCTTCTTTAGGAACCTCGGGGGTACTTGGCACTTAACAGCTCCTCCCCCAAATCTTCAGGCCCCGAGTTGCCCACAGCTGATGCAGCGTTGATTTCAGGATACCAGCAGCATCCTTGGAGGATTGCATCCTGATTGCAGGATACCAACCTGAGGATCTCCAAGTAGCTGAGTGATACTGGGTATCACGGCCACCAGGGCAGGTCCCAGGGGACCAGATTGGTAGGTTGCATTGCCCATAGCCAAAGTGTCATCACGCCACACAGCAGGGTCCTTGTCTCCAAGCCCCTAGCAGCAGAAGGTTGAGCAGTCCTTCCTGGCTCAGCAGGGCCCCGCACAGGGCCATACTATGTTGGGGCAAGTGTCCCAGGAGCCTATAAGTACAGGCCCGCTCAGAATTCTACTAAAAACTTAGCACCTTCAAACAATACACATTTATCTCACAGTTTCTATGGGTCAGGATTCCAAGCACAGCTTGACTGGATTCTCTCCCTTGGGTCTCCAAAGGTGGTGATCAAGTTGTTGGCTGGGGATGCTGTCTCATTTGGGATTTGACTGGGGCAGGATCTCCTTTTGTTGGCAGAACTCAGTTCCTTGAGGTTGTAAGACTGAAGGCCTCAGTTTTGTACTAGCATTTGGCCAGAAGCCACCCTCTGTTCCTTGACACATGGATCTCTCTATGTGGTAGCTTGTTCATCAAAGCAGGCAAGGGAGAAATAAAGAGTCTCTTCACAAGATGAGCACTATAATCTCATGTAATACAGAGGCCATGACGTGGAAATTTGATTTTTCAAAGCCACAATGAAGAGACTAGTAAGACAGCACTAAAATCTATGCAACATAGTCACACATATCCCTTTATATTCCTGGGAAGAAAATCACACCAAGAGCACTGGGAAGCAGGGAGTCAGAGAGTTCACCCTACGAGTCTGCTTACCATGCTTCTTATAGCAACATTATGATTCTCATAAAGTTAAATATGAGGTAGATGAGCTTTCTCTCTAGTAATTGGACTCTGAAACAGATTTCCATTTGTTATTTGTCGATCATGGAAAATGATCAACCTCTAAAATTCTAAAGAAAAATCAGGACAGTTTTCAGAACATTCCAGTTATCTCAGAAAGTAGTGTTATTTAATTTTTGCCTTTTCATCAGGCACTGCCATCTTCCCTTGAGGAGAGAGACATGCATTTGCCTAAGCCACCACTGAATGCAATTAGTATCATATCTTTATCCAAATCCTAACCAAGGGGCTGGGAATTCTTACCCATACAAGCCCACAAAGCACATATTTTTAAACATTCATGTTGGTACTTTCTCACCTATCTGGTTTTAGTATAAGTATCAGACTTGGAGCTAAAGAATGTATTTTGTAACTGAGGAAGATTCCTTCAAACAAGGGCCAACATAGGAGAGCCCTTTCTTCTGTAGGAGTTGTCAGAGTAAGCAAAAAGAAAATCTGCTCCAACTCCTCAGGATGGTGTTCCGAAAGCAGTCTGGGCCATCCCAAAGCTATGGTCCCAATGCCTGACTTCTTTATCCTATATGTGTGTCTAGGAACAGTATGAACCTAACTGCTACTCATTCCTGCATTAGCCTTTCCTTCTCTGGAGCCTAGCTCCCTGTGAAAAAGGTAATACATTATTGACCAGTGCAGGGCCATTTGACAGGGTTTCCCAGAAGTCCAGCGTTATAAGAAGCTAGACTCCCTCTGCTTCAATTTGTGTTGTTTGACCTTCGACAGTCAGTTCAGTTCAGTCGCTCAATTGTGTCCGACTCTTTGTGACCCCATGAATCACAGCACGCCAGGCCTCCCTGTCCATCACCAACTCCCGGAGGTCACTCAGACTCACGTCTATTGAGTCAGTGATGCCATCCAGCCATCTCATCCTCTGTCATCCCCTTCTCCTCCTGCCCCCAATCCCTCCCAGCATCAGAGTCTTTTCCAATGAGTCAACTCTTCACATGAGGTGGCCAAAGTACTGGAGTTTCAGCTTTAACATCATTCCTTCCAAAGAAATCCCAGGGCTGATCTCCTTCAGAATGGACTGGTTGGATCTCCTTGCAGTCCAAGGGACTCTCAAGAGTCTTCTCCAATACCACAGTTCAAAAGCATCAGTTATTAGGCGCTCAGCTTTCTTCACAGTCCAACTCTCACATCCATACATGACCAAAGGAAAAACCATAGCCTTGACTAGACAGACCTCAGTCAGCAAAGTAATGTCTCTGCTTTTGAATATGCTATGTAGGTTGGTCATAACTTTTCTTCCAAGGAGTAAGCGTCTTTTAATTTCATGGCTGCAATCACCATCTGCAGTGATTTTGGAGCCCCCCAAAATAAAATCTGACGCTGCTTCCACTGTTTCCCCATCTATTTCCCATGAAGTGATGGGACCAGATGCTTTACCTTCGTTTTCTGAATGTTGAGGTTTAAACCAACTTTTTCACTCTCCACTTTCACTTTCATCAAGGGGCTTTTTAGTTCCTTTTCACTTGCTGCCATAAGACGTTCGACAGAGTAGTACTTATTTCATTTCAAACTCTCTTGCTTTACTGTAGTTATTCATTAAAATGAAATCAAATAAGAAATAACATTAAGACATTTCTGCTAACATCTCAATTTTAAAATGACAGTCATAAAACTCTGGTACTACAGGTCTGAATATGGTCAGAAATAATATGAGTGGCCTTCTAGTAACTAGGAGGGAGGAGGAGGGGCTTTTTGAGGTTCTGGTCATGTTCTGGATGCAAGTTATACGGGGGTATTCAGTTTATGAACATTTTTCAAACTGTACTCTTATAGTATGCTCATTTTTCTGAATATATATTATCCTTAAGTAATATTTTAAGTGTTTAAGCGATTTTGAGTTGATCTTTGTGTATGGTGTGAGGATGTGTTCTAACTTCATTGATTTACATGTAGCTGTTCAACTTTACTATCTGAGCCACTACAGAAGCCCAGACTTTCCCAGTACTACTTGTTGAAGAGACAGTCTCATCTTCATTGTATTAATATATTCTGGCCTCCTTTGCCAAAGATTAATTGACTGTAGGTGTGTGGGTTTATTTCTGGGCTCTCTATTCTGTTCCGGTGATTCATATGTCTGTTTTTATGCCAATACCATGCTGTTTTCATTACAGTAGCTTTGTATTCAGTAGCATTTTTGAAATGGAGATGTAATGTTGCTAAGTTTTGTTGCCATAAAGTGAATCTTTCCTGTTTTCCAGCTTAGAAATTTACCTACAACTTAAGTTCATATTTTGTTATAAACTTCTTTTATTAAGTGGATTACAATGTGCCTTAAATAGCTTCATTTTGAAACATATATTGAATTAATTACATTTAATTCTTTTTAGTGAATTAGATGCTATTAGGTTCCAAAGATTTTAACACATACAACAATACTGTCTCCAGTTCTTTGAGCTAATGTTTAATTTTTTTAATTTTCCAAGGTTTTATGCTAATAATGAAAAATATAAAATTACGAACAAAGCTAGCGGAAGTGATGGAATTCCAATTGAGCTATTTCAAATCCTGGAAGATGATGCTGTGAAAGGCCTGCACTCAATATGCCAGCAAATTTGGAAAACTCAGCAGTGACCACAGGACTGGGAAAGTCAGTTTTCATTCCAGTCCCAAAGATAGGCAGTGCCAAAGAATGCTCAAACTACTGCACAATTGCAGTCATCTCACACGCTAGTAAAGTAATGCTCAAAATTCTCCAGGCCAGGCTTCAGCAATACGTGAACCGTGAACTTCCAGATGATCAAGCTGGTTTTAGAAAAGGCAGAGGAACCAGAGTTCAAATTGCCAACATCCGCTGGATCATGGAAAAAGCGAGAGTTCCATAAAAAACATCTATTTCTGCTTTATTGACTATGCCAAAGCCTTTGACTGTGTGGATCACAATAAACTGTGGAAAATTCTGAAAGAGATGGGAATACCAGAGCACCTGACCTGCCTCTTGAGAAATCTGTATGCAGGTCAGGAAGCAACAGTTAGAACTGGACATGGAACAACAGACTGGTTTCAAATAGGAAAAGGAGTATGTCAAGGCTGTATATTGTCACCATGCTTATTTAATTTACATGCAGAATACCTCATGAGAAACGCTGGGCTGGAAGAAGCACAAGCTGGAATCAAGATTCCCAGGAGAAGTATCAATAACCTCAGATATGCAGATGACACCACCCTTATGGCAGAAAGTGAAGAGGAACTAAAAGGCCTCTTGATGAAAGTGAAAGAGGAGAGTGAAAAAGTTGGCTTAAAGCTCAACATTCAGAGAATGAAGATAATAGCATCTGGTCCCATCACTTCATGGGAAATAGATGGGGAAACAGTGGAAACAGTGTCAGACTTTATTTTTTGGGGCTCCAAAATCACTGCAGATGGTGATTGCAGCCATGAAATTAAAAGACGCTTACTCCTTGGAAGGAAAGTTATGACCAACCTAGATAGCATATTCAAAAGCAGAGACATTACTTTGCCAACAAAGGTCCGTCTAGTCAAGGCTATGGTTTTTCCTGTCGTCATGTATGGATGTGAGAGTTGGACTGTGAAGAAAGCTGAGCACCGAAGAATTGATGCTTTCTCCAACTGTGGTGTTGGAGAAGACTCTTGAGACTGCAAAGAGGTCCAACCAGTCCATCCTAAAGGAGATCAGTCCTGGGTGTTCACTGGAAGCACTGATGCTGAAGCTCCAAATACTTTGATCACCTCATGAGAATTGTTGACTCACTGGAAAAGACCCTGCTGCTGGGAGGGATTGAGGGCAGGAGGAGAAGAGGATAACAGAGGATGAGACTGCTGGATGGCATCACCGACTCGATGGACATGAGTTTGAGTAGGCACCAGGAGTTGGTGATGGACAGGGAGGCCTGGCATGCTGTGATTCATGGGGTCGCAAAGAGTCAGACACAACTGAGCAGCTGAACTAAACTGAGGGGACTGAACCTGGTAAAACAGGACCAAAAACTTAGAAGAAGGGAAACTTTTAAAAGAATAAGATTGTTCTTGGGCATTCGGAAGAGAGGAAAAATTTACTCAAAAATGATGGTCCTGGTTTTTCCAGGGAATATTGAAACAAATCTCTGCAATAGTGTTGGGATAGAGCTGCCAGTTCAGGGAACTAGGATATAACGCGGAAAAGGTGCCATGGCTGAAGGTCAAGGGAATTAAAGATACTAGTGAGTTCAGTTCAGTTCAGTTCAGTTTAGTTTACTTGCTCAGTCATGTCCAACTCTTTGTGACCCCATGAACCGCAGTACGCCAGGCCTCCCTGTCCATCACCAACTCCAGGAGTTCACTCAGACTCACGTCCATCCAGCCATCTCATCCTCTGTCGTCCCCTTCTCCTCCTGCCCCCAATCCCTCCCAGCATCAGAGTCTTTTCCAATGAGTCAACTCTTCACATGAGGTGGCCAAAGTACTGGAGTTTCAGCTTTAACATCATTCCTTCCAAAGAAATCCCAGGGCTGATCTCCTTCAGAATGGACTGGTTGGATCTCCTTGCAGTCCAAGGGACTCTCAAGAATCTTCTCCAACACTACAGTTCAAAAGCATCAATTCTTCGGGGCTCAGCCTTCTTCACAGTTCAACTGTCACATCCATTCATGACCACAGGAAAAACCATAGCCTTGACTAGACGAACCTCAGTCGGCAAAGTAATGTCTCTGCTTTTGAATATACTATGTAGGTTGGTCATAACTTTCCTTCCAAGGAGTAAGCGTCTTTTAATTTCATGGCTGCAATCACCATCTGCAGTGATTTTGGAGCTGTTTCTACTGTTTCCCCATCTATTTCCCATGAAGTGATGGTACCGGATGCCATGATCTTCATTTTCTGAATGTTGAGCTTTAAGCCAACTTTTTCACTCTCCTCTTTCACTTTCATCAAGAGGCTTTTTAGTTCCTCTTCACTTTCTGCCATAAGGGTGGTGTCATCTGCATATCTGAGGTTATTGATATTTCTCCCGGCAATCTTGATTCCAGCTTGTGTTTCTTCCAGTTCAGCATTTCTCATGACGTACTCTGCATAGAAGTTAAATAAGCAGGGTGACAATATACAGCCTTGACGTACTCCTTTTCCTATTTGAAACCAGTCTGTTGTTCCATGTCCAGTTCTAACTGTTGCTTCCTGACCTGCATACAGATTTCTCAAGAGGCAGGTCAGGTGGTCTGGTATTCCCATCTCTTTAAGAATTTTCCACAGTTTCTTGTGATCCACACAGTCAAAGGCTTTGGCATAGTCAATAAAGCAGAAATAGATGTTTTTCTGGAACTCTCTTGCTTTTTCCATGATCCAGAGGATGTTGGCAATTTGATCTCTGGTTCCTCTGCCTTTTCTAAAACCAGCTTGAACATCAGGGAGTTCATGGTTCATGTATTCCTGAAGCCTGGCTTGGAGAGCAACTAAAATGGTTGATAAACGGGTTCTCAGAGTTTAGGAAGATAAGAGAAGGTGGGAAGTAACTGATAAACCATGAGAAAAAAGATTGGAGGTCACACTAAGGACAAATGACAGACTCAAGAGACAGAAGGTGGGTGGCTGTGGGTAGAGAGGGAAACTCACAATCCAAAATTTTACAGGTGGTGTACTTTCATCTGATGACTAGCCTCAAGGTGTGGCTACACGTGTGGGTTCCTGATATAGAGTGAAGTTGAAGATGACTGAAAAAAAGAAAGATGAGAAATTGTGAAGTCAGGGTGCTAATGAGTCATTATCGTGGATGCTGAAATCATTGGGTCGATGAAGGACTTGGGGATAGTTCAAGGCTGACACAGAGTTTCAGAAACACAGTTGGGCACAGGCAGGGAAGTGGATGGCCAACCTGGGCAGGGCCAGATTTATGCAAACAGCAAGGCAGGCAGTTGGTCTTTAAAATTTATCACCTTTGTTTGTTCTGTAGCATTATCCCTTAGTTTTGTTCATTTACTCTCAAATAGCCTCCAAGTTCTCATGTTGTCCTCTCACTGTACAGGTTCCCCCTCTGCTTCTGCTATATCTAAAATCCTGAATAAGTCTCAAAGCACCAATGGAAAGTTCTCAATTGTTATATCACTTTTTCCCACTTTTCTTTGCATTTTACGGGGTATTCTAATGAAAAATCCTTATCCTGAAAGTGGTTGTTTCAGGACCAGTACCTTACAGAAGTTTTGCAAAGTCATGTAAGTCCAGCCCAGGGGAGATGAGCTCTTGCTATCCTGAAAAATCTATCTCCAATATTGATTTACTGTTTTAGCCAAGGACTTTAACCATTCCCAGGGCTTCCATGATGGCTTGGCAGTAAAGAATTCTCCTGCAATGCAGGAGATACGGTTTGACCCCTGGGTCAGGAATATCCCCCGGAGGAGGAAATGGCAACCCACTCCAGTATTCTTGCCTGGAAAACTCCATGGACATAAGAGCCTGGCAAGCTATAGTCCGTGGGGTTGCAGAGTCAAGACATGATGGAGTGAAGCACACAAATTAACCATTCTCCACAAAATGTGAGTTTTTTTATGGGTTAGTGTTAGCCAATATAAAGATATCCACAAAAGAAATAACTCAGTTCTTTGCTTTCCTGCCTAGTGTACAATACAGGCTAGTGTGCTGTGAGATATTGATTCCCTCTATCTACTTCTATGCCAGAGAAGTATTGTCATTTTCAGTATACACTGCAATACAAACAAAAAGGTTGAGGAAGCACTTTCATAGTAGACATTCAAGAAAGACAACAGCAGATGTTTATTGAGCATCTACTGGGTGCCAAACATTTCATGTATTTCAGTTCATTTAACCTTGGTAGCAATTCTGTTAGGTTGGTACTGTCAACTACAAATTGGCATTTGCCATCTATCTCTACACAGATTAAATCATTTATGGCTGCAGCTGCTGATTTTCAACACCTCCTGGAAGGAGTTCAGGAGGTCAGAGCCGAAATGAGGCATTCTGTGCTCTGGGAAAAACTGGCAGGACAGGTCTTCAGATGGTTAGGTATTTTCAGGAGCTGATTTCAAGAGCCCAGTTCTTGTTTCTCTTCATATCTAGAAAAGCACCAAAATCCTTCCTGGTGATGACTGTTCCTTGTGACTAGCAGAAACCTGCAAAAAAAAAAAAGAAAAAAAAAAAAGGTGCTTTAGTGCATGTACTTCCCTTTCACCAAAATCCCGGATATATGGACCTTTCCCCTACCTCTTTGAAGCAGTTTCTCAGAGGTATCTGAGGTGCTGTCTCCTGCGCTATTGTCTTCTGCTGCTGCTGCTAAGTCGCTTCAGTTGTGTCCGACTCTGTGTGACCCCATAGATGGCAGCCCACCAGGCTCCTCCATCCATGGGATTTTCCAGGTGAGAGTACTGGAGTGGGTTGCCATTGCCTTCTCTGGTGCAATTGTCTTCATTTTGCCCCAAATGAAACTTAACTTGCAATTCTCACATTTTACACTTTTTTAAAGTTGACGGTACTGTTTTCTTCTCATTTGATTGAAGAATCTGAGAAGACCTGCCCAAGTTCATAGACATGGAAGGTAGCAGCACCAGTATTCAAACCCATGCAATTTGAAAAGAGAAAATACACTTAACTGGTATATATTGCCCCTAAATAAATGTCCATTAGATCTAAATGAAATTTTAAAGTTTTTTCTGTGTGTGTGTGGCTGTGTTGGGTCTTTGCTGCTGCATGGGTTTTTCTCCAGTTGTGCCGAGCAGGGGCTACTCTGTAGCTCTCTAGTTGCAGTTCGCAGGCTTCTTATTATGGTGGCTTCTCTTCTTGCAGAGCATAGGCTCTAAGGTGTGCAGGCTTCAGTAGTTGCAGCACATGAGCTCAGTAGTTGTGGCTCCCCAGCTCTAGAGCACAGGCTCCATAGTTGTGGCACACAGACTCAGTTGCTTTGCAGTACTGGAGTGGGTTGCCATTAAGCCCCAAATATTTTTTTTTAATTTTCATTTTTTAAATTGAATAATACTTTATTTACAATGTTGTGTTAGATTCAAGAGTATAGCAAAGTGATTCAGTTACATATACTATTTTTTTCAGATTATTTTCCCTTATTGTTGGTGTTCAGTCACTAACTTGTGTCCAGCTCTTTTAAACCCCATGGGCAGAAGCACACCAGGCTTCCCTGTCCTCCACCATCTCCCTGAGTTTGCTAAAACTCATGTCTGTTGAGTCTGTAATGCCATCCAACCATCTCATCCTCTGTCGCCCGCTCTCCTCTTGCCCTCTATCTTGCCCAGCATGAAAGTCTTTTCCAATGAGTTGGCTCTTCGAATCATGTGGTCAAAGTATTGAAGCTTCAGCTTCAGCCCTTGCAATGAATATTCAGGACTGATTTCCTTTTGAATTGACTGGTTTGACCTCCTTACAGTCCAAGGGACTCTCAAGAGTCTTCTCTAGCACCACAGTTTGACAGCATCATTTTGGCGCTCAGCCTTCTTTATAGTCCATCTCTCACATTCATACATGAGTACTGGAAAAACCATAGCTTTGACTAGACGGACCTTTGTTGGCAAAGAATGTCTCTGCTTTTTAATATGCTGTCTGGGTTGGTCATAGCTTTTCTTCCAAGGAGCAAGTGTCTTTTAACGTCATGGCTGCAGTCACTGTCCACAGTGATTTTGGACACCAAGAAAATAAAATCTGTCACTGTTTCCACTTTTTCCCCATCTTTTTGCCATGGAGTGATGAACAGGATGCCATGATTTTAGTGTGGTTTTTTTTCCCCATGATCTTAGTGTTTGAATGCTGAGTTTTAAGCCAGCTTTTTCACTCTCCTCTTTCACTTTCATCAAGAGACTCTTTAGTTCCTCTTAACTTTCTGCCTTTAGGGTGGTATCATCTGCATATCTGAGGTTGTTGATATTGACTGTAGTTCCCTGTGCTACACAGTAGGTCCTTGGTTATCTGATTTATATATAGTAGTGTGCATATAAAACTCCTAGTTTATCCCCCCTCATTTAAGATTTTATGTTTGTTTTAAAATAAATATACCCATAAATGGCTGAGCTAGGATACAATCCAGTCACTCTCTGGAGGTTAGATATAGGATGACAGGAAGCAGCAAGAACCAAACACACAATGGAGCTTTGTCTCTTCTGCAGCACAACTCCCGAGCTGGCCTGGGACTCCCTTAGCTGGACACAAAACAGGCCCATTTTCCTGTGTTTTAAAAATTATCAACTAGGCGATCATAATTTGCTTTGTTTTACTGTATCTGAATCCTCAATTTAATGAAAAACGTTACAATTGTTAATTTATGGGTATAATTTGTTCAATTATTGCCCTCCAATAGCCTGCCATTTTTCCACAAAAGGCGCTGGCCTTGGGTGTTTCTTGATACACACACACACACACACACACACACACACCATTTATCTTTTAAGCTTCTTATCTTACTTTGAAAAAAATATACATCAAAATGAGCCTAAAGGTTCATTTCCCATACCACTAGCGGGGAAGAGAAAGGTTGTAATTAACTTCGTTTTTATTTGGTATTTTTGTCACAGATTGGAAGTACAAATTGCAAGAAAAACTAGTTTCTTGGCGTGTCACCAACTCTGACGTTCTCTGATCGATCACACCCAAACATATTTATTAACTTAAAAATATATATCATGGCAAGGTTCTTTTACGTAAGGCTTGGAGCCGAAGCCGCCACAATCTGCGGTAATCTCACATGGAATCATTGTCACCGAGCCCCTCACATTCCCTGAGGAACTCCCACGCTTCCCCAGTCCCCAAGGACAGCCGGCAGTCCCTCGCGGCTCCGAGCTCCCTGGGGAAGGCACTGAACGCAGGCCAAAAGAGCCTCGGCAAGAAGTGAGGACGGACGGCACGGGTAGCACCCGGGCTTTAGTTCACGACCCCGTTATTCCACGGAAAAATGGAACATTCCGCTCCTTCCGCCCGCAGAGGGGAGGTGGGGGAACCCTTCGATCTAGTCTGGGAGAGGCGACGCGGGCGCAGCCACCGGAATCCGGGACGCCAGGAACCGCGTTACGGGAATAGCAGCCGCTCGGAGTACCGCCTCCTCGCCTTCGGGCTACCGCTGAGCCAATGCCGGAGCGCGCCGAGTATCACAGAGGCCAATCAGCTTACAGAGTCCAAGTCCGGGGGCGGGGCGTTACGGGGCGCCGCGGGGCGGGGTCAGGGGGCGCCTTGCCCCGCAGCGGGAGGAGGGACGCGTGCCGCGTCTGCTGGAAGGTCCCGGGAGCTAGCCGGAGCTGAGGCAAGGAGCCGACAGGCCCGCGGAGCCGCGCGGGGAAGGCCCGGGCGCAGCTGAGCTGGGGGCCGCGGCTGCTGGCCGACGGAGTCGGCCGGGCCAGGCGCCGAGTGGGACGTGCTCTGTGGAGACGCGGAGGAGCGAGTCACCGCGGCCTGAGGTGAGGAGGGGCCTTGGCCGGGTTGAAGGGCCGTGTAGCCGGAGGGTGAGGGCTGCGTCGGGGCGGCCGGGTCAGGGGACTCGAGGGGCCATCCTTCTCCGGGAGAGGGGCGCCCCGACAGCGCGCGCCCCAAACTTCTTGTTACCCCGGCCTGGAAATCCCCACATTCCTTTCTTTGCCTGTTCCCACATCTCCGAATTTGATCTCCACAAGTTTATCACCTAGATTTCCCAACGCTAAAAAAAGCCTCACTTACACACAAGTACACACGCACAAACCACACACACCCCCCTTCTTAAGCCTCTAGTTTCCAACACCTTTCTTGACTCTACCCCTTTTGGCTACCAAGTCCCCGGTTTCCCCCGGTTCCTCTTCTATCTCCCTTAAATTCCATTAGCCCCGCACTTGACCCTTCATTTTCATCTCGGAGATTAATTTCCTTTTCATCATTGTAACGCTTCAACATTGCTGAAAGTTACACCGTGTACTAAAATTCCTCACTAATGCCTCTTTTCATGTTTTGATTGCTTACAGAGCCAGGCCCTAATGAACCCCACATATCACTGTGTCCTAAAGGCGCCGGATTTTTAAAAAATTGTATCACCCCTCCCCCAAGTTTAAAGATCATTCCAAGCAGCAGAGTTCTGTTTTTCAGTATTTTTTCGAATTGAAAAAGAACAAAATCACAGCTTAAAGATAAGACCTGCCACTTTTGTTCTTTTCTTCTTCCCATTTCGGTTTAATTTGTGTAGTATTGGGCATTTCAGCGATTATACTGCTTTAAAATAATTGTTAGGATGCCAGGATGAAATTCTAAAAGATTGGAGTGTTTGGTTTAGTCAGTACAGTAAACAAACCCTTTAGACTGTGTGACTGCCAGCTTCAAGTTGGAACAACTCTTAATTTGAAATTACTGACTCAGATCATCATATGAGCCATTCGCCATTATCATAATTTCTTAAATTCATGTTAATCCTATTTGGAAGTATTTTTGAACTGTAAACTGGAATACTACAATTATAGAACCAACTTGCTATTAAGTTAAATTGTGCTTTCCAAATATTTCTCTTTGGGGACAATTTTGAATACTTGTTTTTAATCACAAGTGGAAGAAAAAATTACTGGATGGAGAAAGTGTCATAAAAGATGAATTTTGTGGTAGAATTTTTGCTTCATCCCAATTCTGTATTGTTGACTCTACATGTTTAATTTTCTCATAGGTAATTTAGAATATACATGGCTAACTTAATACATTTTCTTGTGTACTGAAAAATGTGTTCAGTTATTTATGAATTACCATATTTTCAGTTTATTTAAAATTTTTCCAAGGGAATTTACATTTCAGTTAAATGTTAGGGTGGATGTCGATTGTCCCATACCTGTGAAATTGATTACAGTACATACTTTATAAAGAAGGAAACTAAAGCTCAGTGTCCCTTTGAAACCTAGATCTGTAATTCCAAATCCTGCACTCTCAATCAGTCATTTTGTCATGCTAACACGTTTCTCGTAGAGGGTCCACTGCTACAATTTGGGAAGAACTCCCCAAAATTCCTCTGCAGGGAGGGTTTTTTTCTCCCAGAAGCTATTTGAGAGCAGCTTATTTTAATGGGAGTCAGAATTCCCTGGCGCTGATACATTTGCAGTTTGGCTCTTAGAGAAGCATGGAATGTTCTCCCAGTCTTCTCCATTTCTTTGATTGCAAAGACATTTTGATCAGAGTTGAAGTTTCTACTGAGCTTTATTATTTTGCATAACAAGTACTACGCACTTAGTAGTTACTGTAGGAACTCAGAAAGGTGCATAAATTGTCCTTAGGACCTTCAAAGAGTTTACAGCAATTGGGTAGACATTTTGTGAAAAACCAACAAGAATGCAAGGTAGTTTTAATTAAATGCAGAGTGATACAGAAGATGCTATAAATATCCAGATTAGGCAGTAATCATTTATGGGTTGAAATGATCAAAGGATTTACCAGAGGGCATCAACCTTGAAAACTGGGTAGGTGGTGGTTTAGTTGCTAAGTCGTGTCCAACTCTTTCGACCCCGTGAACTGTAGCTTGTCAGGCTCTTCTGTCCATGGGATTTTCCAGGCAAGAATACTGGAGTGGGTGAAACCTGGGTAAGATTTGGATAAAGGGAAAAATGAAAGGAGCCCATTCCAAATAGAAGTCAATGTGGAAAGGGTAAAAAATAATCAAGGTATAGTAATCATAGTAGTACAATGTGTGTGTAATGCTTATTTTGTGTCAGTCACTGTTTTGAACACTTTGCTTATATTAATTCATTTAATCTTTATAACCTTATAAAGTAGATCTTATTATTTTCTTTTTATAAAGAAAGAAGCCAAGGCATAGAGAGCTTAATTAACTCACCCAGTGCCACAGGGCTGTTAAGTGGTGGTAGTTATTGTTCATTTGCTAAGTTGATTCCGACTCTTCGCAGACTTGTGAACTGCAGCAAGCCAGGCTTCCCTGTCCTTCACTATCTTCCAGAGTTTGCTCAAACTCGTATCCATTGAGTCAGTGATGCCATCCAACCATCTTATCCCCGGTTACCTCTTTTTCCTCTTGCCTTCGATCTTTCCTAGCAGCAGGGTCTTTTCCAGTGAGTCAGCTCTTCACATCAGGTGGCCTAACTATTGGAGCTTCTGCTTCAGCATCAGTCCTTCCAATGAATATTAAGGGTTAATTTCCTTTAGGATGGACTGGTTTGATCTCCTTACTGTCCAAGAGACTCTCAAGAGTCTTCTCCAACACCACAGTTTGAAAGGATCAGTTCTTCAGTGCTCAGCCTTCTTTATGGTCCAACTCTCACATCCATATATGACATCTGGAAAAACCATGGCTTTGACTAGATGGACCTTTGTTGACAAAGTGATGTCTTTGCTTTTTAATAACACTGCCGAGGTTTGTCATGGCTTGTCTTCCAAGGAGCAAGTGTCATTTAATTTCATGTCTTCAGTCACTGTCTAGTGATTTTGGAGCCCAAGAAAATAAAACCTGTCACCGTTTCCACTTTTTCCCCATCTATTTGCCATGAAGTGATGGGACTGGATACCATGATCTTAGTTTTTGAATGTTGAGTTTTAAGCCAGCTTTTTCACTCTCCTCTTTCACCTTCATCAGGAGGCTCTTTAGTTCCTCTTCTCTTTCTGCCATTGAAGTGGTATCTTCTGAGGTATATCCAGAATTTATACCTAGACATCCTGACTTCAGAATCTGAGCTCCTAAAGCTGGTAAGTATACTACTTCTTCATATAGTATACTTGAGTGACAGCTGGAATAATATGGCCATTCCAGGAGGTCTTTTAAAACCCACTCTTAATTGTCCACTGTGTGCTTCAGAGGGCTTCCCTGTTGGCTCAGTGGTAAAGAATCCACTTACCAATGCAAGAGATGTGAGTTCAGTCCCTGGGTCTCGAAGATCTGCTGGAGAAGGAAATGACAACCCACTCCAGTCTGCTTGTCTGGGAAATCCCATGGACTGAGGAACCTGGCAGGCTGGAGTCCATGGGGTTGCAAAAGAATCATACATGACTTAGCGACTAAACAACAGCAACAGTGTGCTTTAAAGTTTGTTAGATTCTCAGGATATGAAAAATATAAACAAAAATTACAATGCAAATGCTGTGGATCCTGTTAGGGAACTGTATACAAGTGCTTTGGGAGCAAAGATGTTTATGGGAGTGGGGAGGAATTCCACAGAAGAGATAATGTTTCTTCTGAGTTATAAACAATTAGTACAAAGCAGAATTTGGGGAAAGATATTTCTAGAGTCAAGGAATAGCATTTGTGGAAGCACACTCTGAAAAACAGTGTGCTAGAGAAAGCAGTAGTTTGCTGTGACTTGAGCTTAAAGTCTGTAAGGGCAGCTAGTAGGACATGACATAAGGAAAGAGCAAATTGTGTGGCATGGTAAAGTTAAGTAAAATGAAGAGCTTAATTATTTGCTTTGCATTTAGGAAACTACAAAAATAATTTCAGCATGATCAGAGTAGAAACCAGATTAATTGCAGTTTTCTCTAGAGCTTAAGGGCAAAATCTGAGTAGAGGGTTTTGGTTTTTCTTAAGAATAGATTTAAATATTAAAAAGGAGAAATTGGACAAGCACACTGAAACCAAATTTTCAAGTTCTTAAATAGCTAAAATATTGGGCATTATTATTCACCCTTTAAAAAGCTATGAGGAAAAGAGTGACAAGTTTGAAATAGGTTTAGAGATATTTCACCCATCAGTAATAATATTCAGAATGAGTTGGAGGGAAGAAAGAGACCAGAAGGAGGAACGCAGTTTGTAAGAACTGAGGTAATCAGTGCTTGAATTAGGTTGGTCATGGTAGAGGGTAGAAAAGAAAAAACAAGTGGGAGAGATTATGAAAGAAGATTAAATAAGATTTGTAACTGAGAAAAGCTAGAATGTAATGTATAGGCAAGAGACAATGAGAGACCCTACTGTAGAAAATTCAAGAAGGATGTAATTTTAGATGAGGATTCTCTGATAGCTCAGTTGGTAAAGAATCCGCCTGCAATGCAGGAGACCCCGGTTTGATTCCTGAGTTGGGAGGATACCTTGGAGAAGGAATAAGCTACCTACCCACGCTAGTATTCTTGGGCTTCGCTTGTGGCTCAGCTGGCAAAGAATCCGCCCGCAATGCGGGAGACCTGGGTTCGATCCCTGGGTTGGAAAGATCCCCTGGAGAAGGGAAAGGCTACCCACTCCAGTATTCTGGCCTGGAGAATTCCATGGACAAAGTCCATGGGGTCACAAAGAGTCGGACAGGACTAAGTGACTTTCAGAAAGCACTGTGATTTTTTTTTTAAGTGGGTTCATTTATGTATTTATGTGTGTGTTGAGTATGTATTTTTAGATCTATTAAACTTATTTGAGTTACAGGCAGAATATCCAAGATGATGATATATAACTGAACTTAGAAGGAGGATATCAGAATATTTGAAATTATTTTGTGTGAAGGTAGCAGTTGAAATCATACATTTTCAAAGTTGGTGCTTTAAAAGAAGAATAGAAGTCAAATACTTTTGGGTACATTCATATCCCGAAGACAGAGGAGCCTAGTGGGCTGCCGTCTGTGGGGTCACACAGAGTTGGACACGACTGAAGCGACTTAGCAGCAGCAGCAGCAGCAGCAGCAGCATAGCCAAAAGATAAGACCTAGCAGAGAATGCTGTGAATGAGACAGTAAAGTGAATAAAGGAAAGAATTCAACCACACAATATGGATACATAGAAACAGAGATATGGAAATTCAGGAAGCAGAGCTAATCGATGTGAAATGCTTCAGAATGTTTGTGATATTGTTTAAATGGCTACAGTCTCTTTTTTATTCTATTTATCATATCTTAGTGCAATTTCATGAGAAATGTTAGCCAATTAACATGAATAAGAGAGCTCAATCCCTTGAAATGTGGTATACTATGGATTATTGTTTTAAAGCTGAATGTATATATATCCATAGAAGGAGCTTCATTCCGTTTAGCACAATGAATCTGTTGCCCTGTGAAAATTTGAAAATTCCGCTTCTAAATTCTCATTTGCTTTTGACCCAAATTAACTAGTTTCACCATTTGCTCTAAGATAGATTGGTTTTATCATTACCTCTGAATAATGCATTTCATACTGGTCTTCTGTGCAGTCTGTTTTTGTTTGGATGTTCTGTGGTATGTGTTCCCCTATAGTAATAATTTGTAAAAGGCTTTCTCCAACTCTGAACTCAAAAATATACTCGGTATTTTCTTCAGTAGTCCTACAATTTTGGTTTTGCATTTAGATCCTTAATCAGAGTGGGATATATGCTCTTTATTCTTTTGCTTGTGGAACCAGTTGTCTCAATGGTGTTTATTGAATAGTCCTCTATTTCCCCAGTGATGTCAGTAGCTTTTTTTCCCATAAAATATTAAATTCTTACACACACAGAGACACACACATACACACTTGTGTCTGTTTCTGGACTTTTTGTTTTATACCTGATCTAATTGTTCCTATGTCAATGCCATGTTTTAATTACTATAACTTTATAGTAAGTCTTAATAAATGTAACATCAAGTATTCTGTTTATTCTTTTTGAAAATTGGCTTCTGGCTGTTCTCTATATAAAATTTTAAGTTGGTTTGTAAAGTAAACCACATTGCAAGATAAATTAAAATTGTATTGCATTAATATATTTGTGAAGAACTGATGTGTCTATATGTGTGTGTGTATATTTTTTCTTTCCATGGTGTTTAGGTCTTACTAATGAACAATTTTTAGTAAAGTTTTATAGTTTTCTCCATAAATTTCTTGCATTGCTCTGATTTTACTGTTTTGCCTAGATATATTTTATTATTTTAAATGCTATTGTCAATAGGATTTTTGTTTTCTATTATATTTTCTAACTGGATATTGCCAGTGTATGGGAGAGGGATTTTTTTCATGATCTTTTTGTTCAACTGTTATGTTATGCTCTCAGTGGTCCTAGTAGTTTGTTAATTGATTCCATTTGTTTTCATATCATCTACAAGTTCTTCTTTTTCCATTTTTATATCTTATCAGTTTATTATTTTTTGTTTAAGTCTGCTAGAACAGTGTTGAATAAATAATGACTCAAAGCATCTTGTTTGAAGCCTGACCTTAATAGGAATGCTTCTAATTTTTATCTTTAAATATGATGTTTACTATAGGTTTCTGATAAAGTACTGTGGCAGAAACAGCAAGAGCAGCACTGCTAACAGCTGTTACTGTTTATTGAGTATGAGGCAAATGGATTCTAAGCAGTCTGTGTCTGCTGACTTATTTACTCTTGACATTTCAGTAGGTGGTGGTATTATCCTCATTTTTATAGATAGGGGAAATGAAATTTAGAGCTAATAAATAACTTGCTTAAGATGTTTTTACAAAAAATAGAGGATCTAGAATTTTAATACAGGCAGTCTGATTATAGAGTCCATCCTCTTATCTACTTCATCAAGATAAATATCCATTTCTTTCAGTTTTAGTTTTCAGTACTTTGTTGTTTAAAAATTTTAACTGAACAGTTGTTGAATAGTATGAGATGCTTTTCAGGCATCTAGTGCAATGGTTGTGTTGTTTTCTTTTTAATCTTTTACTAAATCTAGGGGATAGCATTGGTGTATTTTCTTGTGCTGAAAGATACTTGTGTTGTTTAGGCAGAATACTTCTTCAGTTCAGTCACTCAGTCATGTCTGACTCTTTGTGACCCCATGGACTGCAGCATGCCAGAGTTCCCTGTCCATCACCAACTCTCAGAGCTTGCGCAAACTTATGTCCATGGAGTTGGTGATGCCATCCAACCATCTCATCATCTGTCGTCTCCTTCTCCTCCTCCCCTTCGATCTTTCCCAGCATAAGGGTCTTTTTCAGTGAGACAGTTCTTCACATTAGATTTCCTTTAGGATGGACTGGTTTGATCTCCTTGCTGTCCAAGGGACTCTCAAGAGTTTTCTCCAACACCACAGTTCAAAAGCATCAATCCTTTGGTGTTCAGTTTTCTTTATGGTCTGACTCTTACATCCATACATGACTATTGGAAAAACCATGATTAGACAGACCTTTGTCAGTAACATAATGTCTCTGCTTTTTAATATGCTGTCTAGATTTGTCATAGCTTTTCTTCCAAGGAGCAAGCATCCTTTAATTTCATGGCTGAGGTCACCATCAACAGTGATTTTGGAGCCCAAGAAAATAAAATCTGTCACTATTTTCATTGTTTCCACATCTGTTGGCCATTAAGTGAAGGGACCAGATATGATCTTTTTTTTGAATGTTAAGTTTTAAACCAGCTTTTCACTCTCCTCTTTCACTTTGATCAAGAGGCTCTTAAGTTCCTCTTTGCTTTCTGCGATAATGGTGGTATCATCTGCCTATCTGAGGTTACTGATATTTCTCCCAGCAGTCTTGATTCCAGCCGGTGCTTCATTCAGTGTGGCATTTTGCATGATGTAATCCGCATATAAGTTAAATGACCAGGGTGACAGTATACAGCCTTGACGTACTCCTTTCTCAATTTGGAACCAGTTTGTTGTTCTATATCCAGTTCTAACTGTTGCCTCTTGACCTGCATAAAGATTACTCAGGAGGCAGATAAGGTAGTGTGGTATTCCCATCTCTTGAAGAATTTTTCACAATTTGTTGTGATCCACACAGACAAAGGCTTTAGCGTAGTCAATGAAGCGAAAATAGCTGTTTTTCTGGAATTCTCTTGCTTTTATATGATCCAGCAGATGTTAGCAATTTGATCTCTGGTTTCTCTGCCTTTTCTAAATCCAGCTTGAACATCTGGAATTTCTCATTCACATACTGGTGAAGCCTGTCTTGGAGAATTTTGAGCATTACTTTGCTAGCATGTGAGATGAGTGCAATTGAGTGGTAGTTTGAACATTCTTTGACATTGCCTTTCTTTGGGACTGGAATGAAAACTGGCCTTTTGCAGTCCTGTGGCCACTGCTGAGTTTTCCAAATTTGCTGGCGTATTGAGTACGGCACTTTCACAGCATCATCTTTCAGGATTTGAAATAGCTCTACTGGGATTCCATCACCTCCACTAGCTTTGTTCATAGTGATGTGTTGTAAGGCCCACTTGACTTCACATTCCAAGATGTCTGGCTCTGGGTGAGTGATCACACTATCGTGGTTTCTAGGTCATTAAGATCTCTTTTGTATAGTTCTGTGTATTCTCGCCATCTCTTCTTAATATCTTCTGCTTCTGTTCGGTCCATACTGTTTCTGTCCTTTATTGTGCCCATCTTGCATGAAATGTTACCTTGGTATCTCTAATTCTCTTGAAGGGATCTCTAGTCTTTCCCATTTTATTGTTTTCCTCTATTTCTTTGCATTTATCACTGAGGAAGGCTTTCTTATCTCTCCTTGCTATTCTTTGGAACTCTGCATTCAAATGGGTATACCTTTCCTTTTCTCCTTTGCTTTTCACTTCTCTTCTTTACTCATCTTTTTTTAAGGCCTCCTCAGGCAGCCATTTTGCCTTTTTGTATTTATTCTTCTTGGGGATTGTTTTGATCAATGCCTCCTATACAATGTCATGAACCTCCGTCCATAGTTCTTCAGGTACTCTATCAGACCTAATCCCTTGAATCTATTTGTCACTTCCACTGTATAATCTTAAGGGATTTGATTGAGGTCATACCTGAAGGGTCTAGTGGTTTTTCCTACTTTCTTCAATTTAAGTCTGAATTTGGCAATAAGGGGTTCATGATCTGAGCTACGGTCAGCTCCTGGTCTTCTTTGCTGATTGTATAGAGCTTCTCCATCTTTGGCTGCAAAGAATATAATCGATCTGATTTCAGTATTGACCATCTGGTGATGTCCATGTGTACAGTTGTTTCTTGTGTTGTTGGAAGAGAATGTTTGCTATGACCTGTGTCTTCTCTTGACAAAACTTTGTTAGTGTTTGCCCTGCTTCATTTTGTACTCCAAGGCCAAATTTGACTGTTGTTCCAGGTTTTTCTTGATTTCCTACTTTTGCATTCCAGTCCACTATGATGAAAAGGACATCTTTTTTTGGTGTTAGTGCTAAGAAGGTCTTTTAGGTCTTCGTAGAACTGTTCAACTTCAGTTTCTTTGGCATTAGTGGTTGAGGCATAGACTTGGATTACTGTGATGTTGAATGGTTTGCCCTGGAAATGAACCAAGATCATTCTGTCATTTTTGAGATTGCACCCAACTACTGCATTTCAGACTCCTATTGACTCTGAGGGCTACTCCATTTCTCCTAAGGGATTCTTGCCCACAGTAGTAGATATAATGGCCATCTGAATTAAATTCACCCATTCCAGTCCATTTGATTCCTAAAATGTCGATGTTTACTCTTGCCATCTCCTGTTTGACCACTTCTAGTGTACCTTGATTCATGAACTGAAGATTCTAGGTTCTTTATGTAATATTGTTCTTCACAGCATCGGACTTTCCTTCCATCACCAGTTGCATCCACAGTTGGGCATTGTTTTTGCTTTGGCTCCGTCTCTTCATTCTTTCTGGAGTTAATTTTCCTCTCTTTTCCAGTAGCATATTGGGCATCTACTGACCTGGGGCATTCATCTTTCAGTGTCCTGTCTTTTTGCCTTTTCATACTGTTCATGGGGTTCTCAAGGCAAGAATGCTTAAGTGGTTTGCCATTCCCTTCTCCAGTGGACCACTTTTTGTCAGAACTATCCATAGTGACCCATCTGTCTTGGGTGGCCCTACACGGCATGGTTCATAGTTTCATTGAGTTAGACAAGGCTGTAGTCCAAGTGATCAGTTTGGTTCGTTTTCTATAATTGTTAGCATACAAAGAATAGTCATAATCGAGAGACTCAACACTTAGTGGTGAAAAGCAATGATCTTGCAAGATGGGAAACAAATGAGCCTGTGATTAAACTAGCTTACCACCTTGAGAGGGCTTCCCTGGTGGTGCAGTGGTAAATAATCCGCCTGCTAATTCAGGGATGCAAGAGATGCAGGTTTGAGATCCCCTGGAGAAGTAAATGGCATCCCACTCCAGTATTCTTTCCTGAAAAATTCCATGGACTGGGGAGCTTGTACTGTCCATGGGGTTGCAAAGAGTGGGACGTAACTGAGTGACTGAGTGTGCACATGTGAACACACACACTACATTGAGTTTCCAAACCATGTCAAAGGTAGGGGAAATCTAGGTCTAGGCTAAGCCCAGTGGATATTCTTTGAGTTGAAGATGACGACTAGGGACCCCAAGATGGGTGGAGTTCATAGAATAGAATATTGGAGAGCTCTTGAAGTAAGAGGATTCTTGAATGCTTCAGCTCCCCCCTTCAACTGTTGAGCCGAGTACTGACCAGTGGATGCATATAAAGAAACTGCTGGAACTTCCCTGGCAGTCCAATAGTTAAGACTTTGCCTTCCAGTGCCAGCAGTGCATGTTCGATATCTGGTTGGGGAGCTTAAATCCCACATGCCTCCAAGCCAAAAGTCAAGACACAATATAGAAGCAATATTGTAACAAATTCATTAAAGTGTTTTTTTAAAAATGGTAATGAAAGATATTTTAGATATACAAAAATTCTAAAAATTTATCACCAGTTGACCCATATTCTGAAAAGAATGTTAGAGGAGTCCTTCAAACAGAAGGGCAGTATCATATAGACATGTGGTTCTGTACAAAGAAGTGAGACACTCTGAGAATGGTAACTACATGGGTAAATACATAAAATTTTCCTATTGTTTAAGTCTCTCTTAAAATAATTGTTCAAACGAAATATGCATGGGGAGTTTATAACATATAAAAGTTACATGCCAAAATAGCACAATGTCAAGAGAGGAGAAATGTATGTATACTCTTAAGAGTTTACTTTACATGAGGTGATAACAGTATCACTTGCAGGAAGATTGTGATATGTTAAAGATGTATGAAAGTGAAAGTGTTAATTGCTCAGTCTGTCTCTGCGATCCCATGGAACGATGTATATTATAATCCATAAAGCAATGTCTAAAATAACAAAGAATTATAAATTATAAGTCAACCAAAGGTAACAAGTGAAAAACACACAAAAAAACTCAGTTAACAAAAATAAGGACAGGACTTCCTTGGCGGTCCAGTGGTTAAGACTCAGTGCTTCCACTGCAGGAAGTACAGGTTCCATCCCTGGTCAGGGAATTAAGATCCTGCATACTGCACCCTGCAGCAAAAAAAAAGAAAAATATGGACAGAAAAACAAAAATAAGGAGAACAAAAACCAGGAAACAAATACATGCTGCTTACAAAATCAAAGCAAAACAAACACCAGCAACAAAGAAGATAGTACTCTAAATAAGAAGAGATAAAAAGTCTTAACATAAAAAGATGGGGAAAGATACATATATCAATAGTGCCAAAAAAACCTAAAATATTTACTCTGTGGTGCTGAAGGTAAAAAGCTGAGATATGTCAAGAACTATCAGCTGCTACCAGAAGTTTGAATAGGCGAAGAAGAAATCTATCCAGAGTCTCAGAAGGACTTTTGATCTCCAGAATTTTAAGAGAATAAGTTTGTTTTAAGTTTGTGGTACTTTCTTACAACAGCCCTAGGAAACTAATAACTTTTTTTGTGTCCCCAAAATAGAGTGTAAGCAAATGAGGCAGGATCTTGTATGTTTTGCTCCATTCTATATTCCTAGTATCTAGAATCATTCTCAGCATCAGTTCAGTTCAGTTGCTCAGTTGTGTCTGACTCTGTGACCCCATGAATCGCAGCATGCCAGGCCTCCCTGTCCATCATTTATTTGTTGAATGAATAAACTGAGTTCATTTTTGAAGCAGGTGCATAACATATATTGCTGTAATAATATATATATACTTTAATTTGGGGCTCCCTTGGTGGCTCAGTGATACAAGAATCCTCCTGCTAGGGAATGGCAAGACATACTTAAAGTGATGAAAGAAAATAACCTACAGCCCAGATTACTGTACCCAGCAAGGATCTCATTCAAATATGAAGGCGAAATCAAAAGCTTTACAGACAAGCAAAAGCTGAGAGAATTAAGCACCACCAAACCAGCTCTCCAACAAATGCTAAAGGATCTTCTCTAGACAGGAAACACAAAAAAGATGTATAAACTCGAACCCAAAACAATAAAGTAAATGGCAACGGGATCATACTTATCAATAATTAACTTAAACGTAAATGGGTTGAATGCCCCCAACCAAAAGACAAAAACTGGCTGAATGGATACAAAAACAAGACTCCTATATATATTGTCTACAAGAGACCCACCTCAAAACAGTAGACACATATAGACTGAAAGTGAAGGGCTGGAAAAAGGTATTCCACGCAAATAGAGACCAAAAGAAAGCAGGAGTAGCAATACTCATATGAGATAAAATAGACTTTAAAACAAAGGCTGTGAAAAGAGACAAAGAAGGACACTACATAATGATCAAAGGATCAACCCAAGAAGATACAACAATTATAAATATATATGAACCCAACATAGGAGCACTGCAATATGTAAGACAAATGCTAACAAGTATGAAAGGGGAAATTAACAATAACACAATAATAGTGGGAGACTTTAATACCCCACTCACACTTATGGATAGATCAATTAAACTGAAAATTAACAAGGAAACACAAACTTTAAATGATACAATAGACCAGTTAGACCTAATTGATATCTGTAGGGCATTTCACCCCAAAACAATGAATTTCACTTTTTCAAGTGCACACCAGAACCTTCTCCAGGCTAGATCACATCCTGGGTCATAAATCTAGCCTTGGTAAATTCAAAAAAATTGAAATCATTCCAAGCATCTTTTCTGACCACAAAGCAGTAAGATTAGATCTCAGTTACAAGAGAAAAACTATTAAAAATTCCAACATATGGAGGCTGAACAACACACTGCTGAATAACCAACAAATCACAGAAGAAATCAAAAAAGAAATCAAAATATGTATAGAAACGAATGAAAATGAAAACACAACAACCCAAAACTTGTGGGACACAGTAAAAGCAGTGCTAAGGGGAAAGTTCATAGCAATACAGGCATACCTCAAGAAACAAGTCAAATAAATAACCTAACTCTACACCTAAAGCAACTAGTAAAGGAAGAAATGAAGAACACCAGGGTTAGTAGAAGGAAAGAAATCTTAAAAATTAGGGCAGAAATAAATACAAAAGAAACAAAAGAGGCCATAGCAAAAATCAACAAAGCCAAAAGCTGGTTCTTTGAAAGGATAAATAAAACCGACAGACCATTAGCCAGACTCATCAAGAAACAAAGGGAGAAAAATCAATAAGAAATGAAAATAGAGAGATCACAACAGACAACACAGAAATACAAAGGATCATAAGAGACTACTATCAGCAATTATATGCCAATAAAATGGACAACATGGAAGAAATGGACAAATTCTTAGACAAGTACAACTTTCCAAAACTGAACCAGGAAGAAATAGAAAATCTTAACAGACCCATCACAAGCATGGAAATTGAAACTGTAATCAGAAATCTTCCAGCAAACAGAAGCCCAGGTCCAGACAGCTTCACAGCTGAATTCTACCAAAAATTTAGAGAAGAGCTAACACCTATCCTACTCAAACTCTTCCAGAAAATTGCAGAGGAAGGTAAACTTCCAAACTCATTCTATGAGGCTACCATCACCCTAATAGCAAAACCTGACAAAGATGCCACAAAAAAGAAAACTACAGGCCAATATCACTAATGAACATAGATACAAAAATCCTTAACAAAATTCTAGCAATCAGAATCCAACAACACATTAAAAAGATCATACACCATGACCAAGTGGGCTTTATCCCACGGATGCAAGGATTCTTCAATATCCGCAAATCAATCAATGTAATACATCACATTAACAAATAGAAAAATAAAAGCCATATGATTATCTCAATAGATGCTGAGAAAGCCTTTGACAAAATTCAACATCCATTTATGATAAAAACTCTCCAGAAAGCAGAAATAGAAGGAACGTACCTTAACATAATAAAAGCTATATATGACAAACCCACAGCAAACATTATCCTCAATGGTGAAAAATTGAAAGCATTTCCCCTAAAGTCAGGAACAAGACAAGGGTGCCCACTTGCACCACTACTATTCAACATACTTTTGGAAGTTTTGGCCACAGCAATCAGAGCAGAAAAAGAAATAAAAGGAATCCAAATTGGAAAAGACGAAGTAAAACTCTCACTGTTTGCAGATGACATGATCCTCTACATAGAAAACCCTATGAGAAAAATAGAAAGAGAAATTAAGGAAACAATTCCATTCACCATTGCAATGAAAAGAATAAAATACTTAGGAATATATCTACCTAAAGAAACTGAAGACCTATATATAGAAAACTATAAAACACTGGTGAAAGAAATCAGAGGACGTTAATAGATGGAGAAATATACCATGTTCATGGATCGGAAGGATCAATATAGTGAAAATGAGTATACTACTCAAAGCAATATATAGATTCAATGCAATCCCTATCAAGCTACCAATGGTATTTTTCACAGAGCTAGAACAAATAATTTCACAATTTGTATGGAAATACAAAAAATCTCAAATAGCCAAAGCAATCTTGAGAATGAAGGATGGAACTGGAGGAATCAACCTGCCTGACTTCAGGCTCTACTACAAAGCCACAGTCATCAAGACAGTATGGTACTGGCACAAAGACAGAAATATAAATCAATGGAACAAAGTAGAAAGCCCAGAGATAAATCCATGCACCTATGGACACCTTATCTTTGACAAAGGAGGCAAGAATATACAGTGGAGAAAAGATAATCTCTTTAACAAGTGGTGCTGGGAAAACTGGTCAACCCACTTGTAAAAGAATGAAACTAGAATACTTTCTAACACCATACACAAAAATAAACTCAAAATGGATTAAAGATCTAAACATAAGACCAGAAACTATAAAACTCCTAGAGGAAAACATAGGCAAAACACTCTGTGACATAAATCACAGCAGGATCCTCTATGACCCACCTCCCAGAATACTGGAAATAAAAGCAAAAATAAGCAAATGGGACCTAATTAAAATTAAAAGCTTCTGCACAACAAAGGAAACTACATGCAAGGTGAAAAGACAGCCTTCAGAATGGGAGATAATAATAGCAAATGAAGCAACTGACAAACAACTAATCTCAAAAATATACAAGCAACTCCTGCAGCTCAATTCCAGAAAAATAAATGACCCAATCAAAAAATGGGCCAAAGAACTAAATAGACATTTCTCCAAAGACTTACAGATGGCTAACAAACACATGAAAAGATGCTCAACATCACTCATTATGAGAGAAATGCAAATCAAAACCACAATGAGGTACTGTTTCACGCCAGTCAGAATGGCTGTGATCCAAAAGTCTACAAGCAATAAATGCTGGAGAGGGTGTGGAGAAAAGGGAACCCTCTTACACTGTTGGTGGGAAGGCAAACTAATACAGCCACTATGGAGAACTGGAAATAGAACTGCCTTATGACCCAGCAGTCCCACTGCTTGGCATACACACCGAGGAAACCAGAATTGAAAGAGACACGTGTACCCCAATGTTCATCGCAGCACTGTTTATAATAGCCAGGACATGCAAGCAACCTAGATGTCCATCAGCAGATGAATGGATAAGAAAGCTGTGGCACATATACACAATGGAGTATTACTCAGCCATTAAAAAGAATACATTTGAATCAGTTCTAGTGAGTTGGATGAAACTGGAGCCGATTATCCGGAGTGAAGTAAGCCAGAAAGAAAAACACCAATACAGTATACTAACACATATATATGGAATTTAGAAAGATGGTAATGATAACCCTGTATGCGAGACAGCAAAAGAGACATAGATGTATAGAACAGTCTTTTGGACTCTGTGCGAGAGGGCGAGGGTGGGATGATTTGGGAGAATGGCATTGAAACATGTATAATATCATATAAGAAATGAATCGCCAGTCCAGGTTCGATGCAGGATACAGGATGCTCAGGGCTGGTGCACTGGGATGACTCAGAAGAATGGTACAGGGAGGGAGGTGGGAGGGGGGTCCAGGATGAGGAACACGTGTACACCCGTGGCAGATACATGTTGATGTATGGCAAAACCAATACAATATTGTAAAGTATTAGCCTCCATTAAAATAAATAAATTTAAATTAAAAGAATCTTCCTGCTAATGCAGGAGACATGGTTTTGATCCCTGGGTCAGAAAGATCCCCTGGAGAAGGGAATGGCAACCCATTCCAGTATTCTTGCCTGGGAAGTCCCATGGACAGAGGAGACTGATGGGGTCGCAGAGTTGGACATGGCATAGTGACTAAACATCTTCTGCTTCATTGACTATGCTAAAGCCTTTGACTGTGTGGATCACAACAAACTGGAAAACTCTTCAAGAGATGGAAATACTGGACCACCTTACCTGCCTCCTGAGAAATCTGTATGCAGGTTAAGAAGCAACAGTTAGAACTGGGCATGGAACAACGAACAGGTTCCAAATTGTGATGGGAGTACATCCAGGCTGTATATTATCACCCTGCTTATTTAACTTATATGCAGAGTACTTCATGCAAAATTCTGGACTGGATGAAGCACCAGCTGGAATCAAGATTGCTGGGAGAAATATCAATAACCTCAAATATGCAGATGACACCACCCCTTACGGCAGAAAGCGAAGAAGACCCTCTTTATGAAAGTGAAAGAAGAGAGTGAAAAAGTTGGTTTAAAGTTCAGCATAAAAAAACGAAGATCATGGCATCCAGTCCCATCAATTCATGGCAAATAGATGTGGAAACAATGGAAACAGTTATTTTCTTGAGCTCCAAAATCACTACATATGGTGACCTCAGCCATGAAATTAAAAGACGCTTGCTCCTTGGAAGAAAAGCTATGACAAACCTATAGAGCATATTAAAAAGTAGAGACCTCACTTTACCGACAAAGGTCTAGGCATGGTTTTTCCAGTAGTCATGTATGGATGTGAGAGTTGGACCATAAAGAAAGCTGAGTGCTGAAGGATTGATGGCTTTTGAACTGTGGTGTTGGAGGACTCTTGAAAGTCCTTTGGACAGCAAGGAGATCCAACCAGTCAATCCTAAAGGAAATCAACCCTAAATATTCATTGAAAGGACTGATGCTGAAGCTGAAGCTCCAATAATTTGGCCACCTGATGTGAAGAACTGACTCACTGGAAAAGACCCTGATGCTGGGAAAGATTGAAGGGAGGAGGAGAAGGGGACGACAGATGATGAGATGGTTGGATTGCATCACCAACTTGATGGACATGAGTTTGAGTAAGCTCTGAGAGTTGGTGATGGACAGGGAAACCTGGCTTGCTGCAGTCCATGGGGTCACAAAGAGTCGGACGGGACTGAGTGACAACTAAACTGAACCATTCTGTGAGTTTTAAAACAGGATAAGCCCTCAAATCAAAAAAGCAAGAGAATTCGAGAAAAACATCTATTTGTGCTTTATTGATTAAGCCGAAGCCTTTAACTCTGTGGATCACAACAAACTGTGGAAAATTCTTCAAGAGATGGGAATACAAGACCACCTTCCCTTCCTCCTGAGAAATCTGTATGCAGTTCAAAAAGCAACAGTTAGAACTGGACATAGAACAATAAACTGGGACTTCTTGTTTCAGAGTTTTGTTATGAGACTATAGTGCATAAATAGAAAGATTGCCCTTTTTCAGAACTATAAAGAACCTCTCTATAGTGTGAACAAGGTACTTGCTAGGGTAGTGGGTCAGGATGACATGACCACATAGTACTCTGCATGCATACTCAGTTGCTGTGGTGTCTGACTCTTTGTGACCCTGTGTATTATAGCCCAGAGACTTCTCTGTCCATGGGATTATACAGGCAAGAATAGTGGAGTGGGTTGCCATTTCCTCCTCCAGAGCATCTTCCTAACCCAGGGATTGAACCTGCGTCTCCCACATTGGCAGGCAGGTTCTTTACCACTGAGCCACCTGGGAATCTGCTCGTAGTACTCTACCAACATGCTCATATATGTGTATTTTTTGTTCTGTTGCTTTGATGAACAGTTGAATGACATGGTAGATTTTTCTATTCTAGGACTATTCAAAATTGGGAAGTGAAGGAGTAAAACAGGTAGAAAAAAGGGATCCTGCAACTTAGTTCTTTTTTATAGCTTTACCTGAGACACTCTAAAGAATTCACAATGAAATTGCTTTTTTATAGATTGACTATTACCTGGTTAGGGAATATAAAAGTGAAGTTAGTATTAATATTTCATGAAATAATACTGTGTTTCATACATAGTACTGTGAAGTCTTCATCAAGAAGTTAGTAGTTTTATCTGGGAGAGATAAAACTTCCCGGACAGGGAAGTTTTAAAAAACACATTAAGTGTTTTTTAATTTAAATTTTACTTACTTTCTAGTACTGAAGCCACAGGGTACAAAGTTGGAAAGGTACAAAGAGTGTACTGTATAGGGGCTCCCTCCCAGTCTAGTGTCTCAAAAACAGCCCGTGGCAGCTAGTATTTGAATTTTTATCCTTCCTGAGATATTTTATGCACATATTTAAATTAGTATGTATTTTGTCTTTTTTGCTGTGTCTTTGCCCATGATTATAAATACACTGTTTATTCTTTAGCAGTGTATTTTAGATACACTTCTATCTGTACACTTCTATATCTGTACATTTTTTATGACTACAGTATACTATAATTGTATATGTCATAGTTTACCTAGTCCCTTATTCACAAACATTTAGGTTGCTCCTGCCTTTTACTATTAAATTGAATGCTATAGTGAATAAGTGTGTATATGTGTTGTTTTACAGTATCCATAGGATCCTGTAGTAGAAGTAGAATAATTAGATTCAAATGTGTACTTTGATTTGATTGATAGAGCAACACTGGCCATACACCTTGTGTAGGTAGGGTTTTTGTTTTTAACTGAGGTCTAATGTACAAACAATGAAATTCATAGCTATAGGTGTAGAATTTGAGGGGAAGGATATGCTAGTTTACACTGTAACTCTCAGTGTATAAGAATGCTTTTATGTCATATTTCACAACACTTAATTACCTTTTACTTTTTAATTTTTTGCTAGTACTTAAGGTGAGAATACTGCAGTAATTTTGTTTGTTTACTGTTTTTACTAAATACAACTTACATGCAATGAAGTCCACAAATCATAGTATAGAGCTCATGGTTCACTGTCTCAGAGTGTTCTCTTTGTCCCTGCACTACCCTTCCCACAAAAGATAACCACTGTTAGGACCTATCCCCGTAGATTTAAGTCAGCCTGTTTTTGAACTTAATATAAAGGAAATCATATAGATCATACTTTGATTGCATTTGGATTCTTCTGTATTATAAGTGAAATTTAGTTACGTTGCTGTGAGTACCTTTAATTTATCCTTTTTCATTGCTGTGATTTAGTTACTTGAATATACTGTAATTCTACTGCTTGTGGATTTTTGGTTTGGTTGTTTCTACTTTTCAACTTTTATGAATACAACTTCTGTGAAAATTCCTGTACATTTCTTGAAGAAATTTAGCACTCATTTCTTTTGCCTAGATGTGTTATCTGGATAGGTTCTGTTTGTTTTTAATTGAGGTCAATTTATAAACAATAAAATTCACCAACTTTTAGTGTACAGTTATTTAGAAAGCAATTTCCCTTGGGTCTCTTGCATTTCTGAATGTCTTATGAGCAATAGCTCTAACTGCCTTTTCTTCCAGACTGTCTTTTCAAGGATATTGAAAGATAGAAATGATATCTCTTCATAAAGCAAAGAGCAGGTTTCTGACAGCCGTGGAAAACAGATGCAGTGTTTCCCTCCAAAGTAGAGGGCAGGTGTATGTGTGTGTGTGTGCGCGTGTCTGTGTGTGTGTTAGTTGCCCAGCCGTTTCTGACTCTTGGTGACCCCATGGACTGTAGCCTGCCAGGCTTCTCCATCCATGGGATTTTCCATTCAAGAATACTGGAGTGGGTTGCCATTTCCTTCTCCAGCAGGTGTGCTTCTTGCCATTTTAAAAGATTAAGGTTTCCAATAAGCTTAGTCTTCCTCTCCTGGAACACAACCCTCTGCAGGTACAGGTGTTTCATGACACTTTTCACAGCGTTCTGTGAATTGGAGTTTGGGCGACTGGCACAGGAAAATGCTGTTAATCTTGATTGGTGTTCCTGGTATGAGTAATAAAATCATATGTAGCTGACTCAAGAGTCTTGTGTCTTCCTCCAGTATCCATGAAACTAACAGGTTAACCTGTAAGTAGAATCAAATCTCAGAGCCTTCACAATTCTTGACACAATTTGGTAAATTTTGACGAATGAATAGAATTTTATCACCACCATAGTCAATTCATAGCACATTTCTGTCCCCACAAGCTCCTTTGTGCCCCTTTATATCTATTCCCCTTTCCCTAGTTTTGTCATTTGTTGAATTTCTCATATATAGAATTTTACATTATATCAGTTCAGTTCACTCACTCACTCATGTCCAACTCTTTGTGACCCCATGGACTGCAGCACGCCAGGCCTCCCTGTCCATCACCAACTCCCAGAGTTCGCTCAAACTCATGTCCATTGAGTCGGTGATGCCATCCAAACATCTCATCCTCTGTCATCCCCTTCTCTTGCCCTCAATCTTTCTCAGCATCAGGGTATTTTCAAATGAGTCAGTTCTTTGCATCAGGTGGCCAAAGTTTTAGAGTTTCAGCTTCAGTATCAGTCCTTCCAATGACTCTTCAGTACTTATTTCCTTTAGGATGGGCTGGTTTGATCTCCTTGCAGTCCAAGGGACTCCAAAGACTCTTCTTCAACACCACAGTTTGAAAGCATTACTTCTTGGAACTCAGCTTTCTTTATAGTCCATCTCGCACATCGTACATGGCTGCTGGAAAAACCATAGCCTTGACTAGACCGACCTTTGTTGCCAAAGAAACGTCTCTGCTTTTTAATATGCCATCTAGGTTTGTCATAGCTTTTCTTCCAGGGAGCAGTTCAGTTCAGTTCAGTCCCTCAGTCGTGTCTGACTCTTTGTGACCCCATGAATCGCAGCATGCCAGGCCTCCCTGTCCATCACCAACTCCCAGAGTTCACTCAGATTCACATCCATCGAGTCAGTGATGCCATCCAGCCATCTCATCCTCTGTCGTCCGCTTCTCTTCCTGCCCCCAATCCCTCCCAGCATCAGAGTCTTTTCCGATGAGTCAACTCTTCACATGATGTGGCCAAAGTATTGGAGTTTCAGCTTTAGCATCATTCCTTCCAAAGTAATCCCAGGGCTGATCTCCTTCAGAATGGACTGGTTGGATCTCCTTGCAGTCCAAGGGACTCTCAACAGTCTTCTCCAACACCACAGTTCAAAAGCATCAATTCTTCGGTGCTCAGCTTTCTTCACAGTCCAACTCTCACATCCATACATGACCCCTGGAAAAACCATAGCCTTGACTAGACGGACGTTTGTTGGCAAAGTAATGTCTCTGCTTTTGAATATGCTAACTAGGTTGGTCATAACTTTCCTTTCAAGGAGTAAGTGTGTTTTAATTTCATGGCTGCAGTCACCATCTGCAGTGATCTTGGAGCCAAAAAAAATAAAGTCTGACGCTGTTTCCACTGTTTCCCCATCTATTTCCCATGAAGTGATGGGACCAGATGCCATGATCTTCATTTTCTGAATGTTGAGCTTGAAGCCAACTTTTTCACTCTCCTCTTTCACTTTCATCAAGAGGCTTTTTAGTTCCTCTTCACTTTCTGCCATAAGGGTGGTGTCATCTGCATATCTGAGGTTATTGATATTTCTCCCGGCAATCTTGATTCCAGCTTGTGCTTCTTCCAGCCCAGCGTTTCTCATGATGTACTCTGCATAGAAGTTAAATAAGCAGGGTGACAATATACATCCTTGACGTATTCCTTTCCCTATTTGAAACCAGTCTGTTGTTCCATGTCCAGTTCTAACTGTTGCTTCCTGACCTGCATATAGGCTTCTCAAGAGGCAGGTCAGGTCGTCTGGTATTCCCATCTCTTGAAGAATTTTCCAGTTTATTGTGATCCACACAGTCAAAGGCTTTGGTATAGTCAATAAAGCAGAAATAGATGTTTTTCTGGAACTCTCTTGCTTTTTCCATGATCCAGCGGATGTTGGCAATTTGATCTCTGGTTCCTCTGCCTTTTCTAAAACCAGCTGAACATCTGTAAGTTCACAGTTCACATATTGCTGAAGCCTGTCTTGGAGAATTTTGAGCATTACTTTACTAGCGTGTGAGATGAGTGCAATTGTGCGGTAGTTTGAGCATTCTTTGGCACTGCCTTTCTTTGGGACTGGAATGAAAACTGACTTTTTCCAGTCCTGTGGCCACTGCTGAGTTTTCCAAATTTGCTGGCAAATTGAGTGCAGCACTTTCACAGCATCATCTTTTAGGATTTGAAATAGTTCAACTGGAATACCATCACCTCCACTAGCTTTGTTCATAGTGATGCTTTCTAAGGCCCACTTGACTTCACATTCCAGGATCTCTGGTTCTAGGTGAGTGATGCGCAAGCGTCTTTTAATTTCATGGCTGCAGTCACCATCTGCAGTAATTTTGGAGACTCCCAAAATAAACATCTGTTACTGTTTCCACATCTGTTTGCCATGAAGTGATGGGACCAGATGCCATGATCTTAGTTTTCTGAATGTTGAGCTTTAAGCCAACTTTTTCACTTTCATCAAGAGGCTCTTTAGTTCTTCGCTTTCTGCCATAAAGGTGGTGTCATCTGTATATCTGAGGTTATTGATATTTCTCCCAGCAATCTTGATCCCCGCTTGTACTTCATCCAGCCCAGCGTTTCTCATGATGTACTCTGCATATAAGTTAAATAAGCAGGGTGACAATATATAGCCTTGACGTACTCTTTTCCCTATTTGGAATACAGCCTGTTTTGTATGGCTTCTTTCATTCAACATAGTGCTTTTGAGATTTGTTCATGCTCTTCCCTGTATCACTAGTTCATCCCCTTTTATTGCTGAGTAGTATTCTATTGTATGGATATACTGCTATTTGGATATTTGTTTATCCTTTCACCAGTTGATTGACATTTGGATTGTTTCTAGTTTGGGGCTATTATAAGCAAAACTGCTGTAGATTTGGATATAAGTCTTCATATGGACATTTATTTTTATTTCTCTTGGATACATTATTAGGAGTGGAAATGCTAAGTCTTATGATGTGCTTTTAATTCGTAAAGAACTGCCAAATTGTTTTCCAAAGTGTGTGTATCATCTTACATTCCTATCAGGCTTGTTTTAATTTGTATCTAGTTATGAGTGAGGTTGAAAGTATCATTTCATATGTTTGAGTTACTTGTGTTTCTTTCTCTATAAAATGCCTGTTTGGCTCATCTTGCATGTTTTCTTCTAAACAGGGAAGGTGAGGTGTTGGACTTCTGTAATGATTTGTAGGCATTCTTCATATATTGGGATAATTTTGGTCAGACTATGAATTACAAGCTTCTTTTTTTCCTATTTGGCTATTATCTTTTGAACTTGCCAATGGTGAGGTTTTGCCATGTAGAAATTTGTCTCTCTGAACTCTTCAGTCTCACAGAGTATTTACTAGCAGTGTAAGACTTCATCATATAGAAACAGGATTGCTCTTTTGATTGACCTTAAAGTATAAATTGGGCTTCCCTGGTGGCTTAGTCAGTAAAGAATCTGCCTGCAATGCAGACCTGGGTTTAATCCCTGGGTCCAGAAGATCCTCTGGAGAAGGAAATGGCAACCCACTCCAGTATTCTTGCCTGGGAAATCTCATGGACACAGGAGCCTGGTGGGCTCCAGTCCGTGGGGTCACAAGAGTTGGACATGACTTAGTGACTAAAACCACCAAAGTATAAAGTATGTTTCCCAGCTGTATTTTATGTAGCCATAACATTAGGGGGAATAAAGAAAAATATTCTGAAGAGTTCAGTTTGTTTTCTGCATTCTCATAAGAATTTTATCACCTTTTAGAAAACAACTATACAATGGAAACAAAAGAGCTTTAGAACTTTTGTCTTTATTATGCTTAGTAAGAGTAAAAATATTTAAAATAATATTGCATGTGTCTTTTACAGAAATATCTATGCAAGATGTTCACATTGCAAACTTGGATAGTGCAAGCCTTGTTTATTTTCCTCACCACTGAATCTATAGGTAAGGTTCATGAGATATCCTAACTCCCAATCTCACAAATTAGGTTTGTATATTACTGAATAATTATATAATTATGCTTACATATTTATTCTTTAGGATCATTATTGAAAGAACGATGTTGCCTTAAAAATGGACTCAAGTTGAAATGCTCTTGACAAATTATAATTTGTATAATTTGAGTTGAAGCACTCAGTAATCCTAAATCTTGTTCAGCTGTACTAATAGTAAGTTTAATACTGAGAAGGAAAAAGGGGGATTTTGTTTATTTTTTTAAATAAAGAAACAGAATCAGGTTTGTTAACTTTTAGCACTTCACTCCTTAATAGGCAAAGATGTCACTGAGCAGAAGTGAGATTGTGATACCAGAAGAAAGATTACCTAGAGCAATACTGCTCCAATTGGTCCACAGCCTGAGAACTGGTTGTTATTGGTCCATAATGAGATGAGTACAGAAATTAAGAATAAATGTTTAGAAATGCTTTTAACAATTTGGCATAGCCATGATATCCAAGCATGTGATCAATGGACTTGCCTCATCAAACATAATATAAAACAAAAGTGTATGTCTGTAAAGGATTGGGTGAAGAAAACCTAAACTGATCCTTGACCCCAGATAATTTGAGAAGTATTGCTCTAAGTCAAACCCTCTTCAAATTCAAGAACGCAGCCTCTTTTTAAACACTGGAAATGATACAAACCTTAGGCTGAAATTTTTTCTCATTTAAAAGTCTTTCCTTAGTCTTAAACCCAAATTTTCTTCCTTCTAACTTTTTCTCATTAACCTTAAAAATCCTTCTATTGTAGATCCACTTTCCTTTTCCACTGTTCAAGTCTTCAAGTATTGAAGGAATGCTTTCTAACCCCTCTCTTGCCCAAATTAAATTTACCTAGTTATCCTAATTATTCTTTGTAGGATTTGACTTCCAATCTGTATGCACTGATTATCCTCCTGACTCTTCCCTTGATTTTTCATATCATATGGCTCAGACGGTAAAGCGTCTGCCTACAATGTGGGAGACCCAGGTTCGATCCCTGGGTTGGGAAGATCCTCTGGGGAAGGAAATGGCAACCCACTCTAGTACTCTTGCCTGGAAAATCCCATAGATGGAGAAGCCTGACAATCTATGGGGTCTCAAAGAGTCGGACATGACTGAGCGACTTCACTTCACCTTTACCTCACCATCCTACTTAATTCTAGTTAACAACAGTGAAACTTTAGCCAGTCACTTAATTTGTGTCTCGGTTTCATGATCTGTAAGATGGGGATAGCAATGTCTCTAACTTCTAGGGTTATTGTGAGATTTAAATGAGTTAATACACAGAAGGCATTTGGGCAGTACCTGCCCATAGTACACTTTATAAAAAGGAATGTAATAATATATTTATTTTAAGGTTTGAATAAAATGCACTTAAGGAAAAAATATATCAGAACTCGACATATTCTGAGTATAGTGATTTTATTATTTACTTTTGAAGGATCATTTTTATTAAAGCAGCATAATTTTTTGCCAGTTAAGATACACTGTAGTTTAATGTTAAGCCATCTACCTACCAGTCACTGAAAATTCTCAGATTGTTTTCACGTCAGTTACTTTTAAGCCATTTCCCCTTCACTCTATATTTATTTATCAACCTAAATAGAAGATGATTTTGCCACATTTATTAGCCTATCAATCTAGTCCTTCAGCATAATTTTGAATCCTGACATTATCCAAATTATTGGCAATCCATTATAATCTTTTGCTGATTTGACAAGTGTGTGTGTCTGTTTTCCCCCTAAGTTGCTGATAAAAAGGTTGACAATAACAGGACTATATTATCTGTTGCTGCCAGACAGCTTACTCTAAAGCTTCATGCCTTAAAATGGCATTACTTATTATTTCTCATGGTTTATGTGTGACTGGCTCAGTCAGACACAGAGATTCTTTTCCCTGTGATATCTGGGCCCTCAGCTAGAATATTCAGTGCTGAGTAGCTGGAGTCATCTGAAGTCTCATTCACTTATTATGTCTGGTGTTGATGATGGCTGTAGATTCAGGGCTTTGGGGCTCTTAGCTAGAACACCACATGTGGTCTGTCCTTGCGGCCTTGGCTTGCTTACATGTGGCTGGGTTCCATGGCAAATGCTGCAGGAGAAAAAGAGAGCTAGTCAGAAGTTGTATTTTTTTATGATCTAGCTTTGGAAGTCACTTAGCACACTCTGTTGGCTGGGGCAGGCATAAGCACCCTTAAAGATCTGAGAGCAAAAGGGAAACATGGACCTCATTTCTTTGGAGGAGTATTAGTCACTTTGTAAGATGAGCATGTTGAATGGGATACGTTTATAAGTATGACCTTCTTTGGAAAGTACAGTCTGCCCCAAGGTTTGAGGGGAGGCACTTCAGCCATACTCCTTTAGCCTCCCTCTCATTGACTTTTTTAGTCAGTGATTTTTTAATATGTAGGTAATCAAATGAAAATGTTTTAGTTTGAAGTTACGAAATATCTGTTTCTATAGATCAAGAGTAGTCAAAAATCAGCCTAGTAACCCTGTAAAAGTGGGTTTCATTTGGCACAGGATGGTTTCAGTGAGCCTGTGCTTCATTTTGCAAACTGGAACATTTGCCTGTTTCTAGTATTTCTTATTCTGTGTGATTAAAAATTGTTATTTAGTCTCTGGCTATATCTCATGTTCTTTAGTACTCTGAAGTATATTTCCTAGGTAAGGTTCCCTCTCATTATTAAAGAGAAAGTCAAACAGGAATGATTTTACCAAGGAACAAAGTGCGATTGGAGGGGTTTTAAGGACTTGCTCATTGTCACCGGGTAATTCTGTCACAGGATGGACATTGACAGGAGCTTGTGTGCTAGGACGTGCCACAGCCATGCATCAGTAACGGAAGGCCACACAAACAGGCCACAGCACAAGCTTTGAAACAAACAGTTTCACTCTGGGCCTTATGAGCTTAATGACAGATGTGGAATAAGAAGTTAATTGTTTAGTTTTTAAAACTAGTTTTATCCTTTGTGCAGTCTAGCCTGGGACCAAGTTGAGAATTGGAAGAATCTGCCTGATATTTGAGGTTTACTCCATAAAAGTATCTCAGTGTTCTTTATAAAAGAAACGATTGAAGTAAATTCTCTCCAAGGTTGTTATCAGTTTTTTGATTCTCTGATTCTATACATCTTTTACCTTAACTGCTAGAACCCGTCACCTCTGAGAGACGTTTCCAGAGTCAATGTGACTAGATTACTTGTCTCTGGATAATAGTAGTAATGATGATTTGTTGTTGTTTAGTCGCTCTTTTATTACGCCAGGGATGGTAGCCCACCAGGCTCTTCTGTCCATGGGATTCTCCAGGCAAGAATACTAGAGTGGGTTGCCATTTCCTTCTCCAGGGGATCCTCCTGACGCAAGAGCAAACCTGCATCTCCTGCACTGGCAGGTGGATTCTTCACCCCTGAGACACCAGGGAAGCCAAGCAATGGTGACAGGCTACCATTTATTGGAGGCCTTTTGAAGACCAGGCATTGTAGTAGGTTCTTTACATAACTAATATCTAATCTCAAAAAACTTTCAAGATAGTCATTATTAACTTCATTTTCCAAGTGAATAAATTAAAGCTGTTAGAACTTCAAATTCCATTGGCATTCACTCAAGAAAGCTGCCTTAAGTTTCTAGATAGTGAGAATAGAGAAGAAGGATAGAATCATGTCAAGTATTGAGCATTTTATCTTGATGGTAATAGGTAGGCATTAAGTAATTTAAAATAGGGAAATGGCATAATCATTTTTGAACAGTAACTTTGGGAGCTGTATGTTTAAGATAAACTAGAAGGAGGTCAGATTGTGGTATAATGTGATAGCCTGAGTGCCAGCAGCCAAAGTAGGGTTGATGAGAAGAGGTTGCTATACATACTAAGAATATAGAAACAAAAAAACCCAGAGAGTGTGGGAGGAGGCTAAATGAGAGTGAGGACTGCAAGGTTATCTGGCCTAGGCGACCGGATGGGAGTAGTGTCTCAGCGGCAATAGGGAAGTGAGAAGAAGAAAGAATAAGTTTGGAAGGGACTGTGATACATAGTCTATGCCCCGACCAGTAATTGAAGAAGCTGAAGTTGAACAGTTCTATGAAGACCTACAACACCTTCTAGAACTAACACCAAAAAAAAAAAAAAAATGTCCTTTTCATAATAGGGGACTAGAATGCAAAAGGGGGAAGTCAAGAAACACCTGGAGTAACAGGCAAATTTGGCCTTGCAGTACAAAATGAAGCACGACAAAGGCTAACAGAGTTTTGCCAAGAGAACGCCCTGGTCATAGCAAACACCCTCTTCCAACAACACAAGAGAAGACTCTACACATGGACATCACCAGATGGTCAATAGCGAAATCAGATTGATTATATTTTTTGCAGCCAAACATGGAGAAGCTCTATACAGTCAGCAAAAACAAGACTGGGAGCTGACTGTGGCTAAGATCATGAACTCCTTATTGTCAAATTCAGACTTAAATTGAAGAAAGTATGGAACACCACTAGACCCTTCAGGTATGACCTAAATCAAATCCCTTACAATTATACAGTGGAAGTGACAAATAGATTCAACAGATTAGATCTGATAGAATGCTTGAAGAGCTGTGAATGGAGGTTCATGACATGGTACAGGAGGCATTGATCAAGACCATCCCCAAGAAAAAGAAGTGCAAAAAGGCAAAATGTTTGTATGAAGAGGCCTTACAAACAGGTATGAAAAGAAGAGAAGTGAAAGGCAAAGGAGAAAAGGAAAGATATACCCATTTGAATGCAGAGTTCCAAAGAATAGCAAGAAGAGATAAGAAAGCCTTCCTCAGTGATCAATGCAAAGAAATAGAGGAAAACAATAAAATGAAAAAGACTAGAGATTTCTTCAAGAAAATTAGAGATACTAAGGGAATTTTCATGCAAAGATGGGCACAATAAAGGACAGAAATGGTATGGACCTAACAGAAGCAGAAGATATTAAAGAGGTGGCAAGAACGCACAGAAGAACTGTACAGAAAAGAGCTTCACGACCCAGATAATCATGATGATGTGATCACTCACCTAGAGCCAGACATCCTGGAATGTGAAGCCAAGTGGGTCTTAGGAAGCATCCCTATGAACAAAGCTAGTAGAGGTGACGGAATTCCAGTTGAGCTATTTCAAATCCTGAAAGATGATGCTGCACTCAATATGCCAGCAAATTTGGAAAACTCAGCAGTGGCCATAGGATTGGAAAAGGTCAGTTTTAATTCCAGTCCCAAAGAAAAGCAGTGCCAAAGAATGCTCAAACTACTGCACAGTTGCACTCATCTCAGATGTTAGCAAAGTAATGCTCAAAATTCTCCAAGCCAGGCTTCACCAGTACGTGAACTGAGAACTTCCAAATGTTCAAGCTCATTTTAGAAAAGGCAGAGGAACCAGAGATCAAATTGCCAACATCCGCTGAATCATCAAAAAGGCAAGAGAGTTCCAGAAAAGCATCTATTTCTGCTTAATTGACTATACCAAAGCCTTTGACTGTGTGGATCACAACAAACTGGAAAATTCTTCAAGAGAAGGGTATACCAAACCACCTGACCTGCCTCCTGATCAATCTGTATGCAGGTCAAGAAGCATTAGAACCGGACATGGACAACAGACTGGTTCCAAATCGGGAAAGGAGTATGTCAAGGGTGTATTATGTCACCTTGCTTGTTTAACCTGTATGCAGACTACATCATGAGAAACACTGGGCTGGAGGAAGCACAGGCTGGACTCAAGATTGCCAGGAGAAATACCAATAATTTCAGATATTGCAGAAAGTGAAGAGGAACTAAAGAACCTGTTGATGAAAGTGAAAGAGGAGAGTGAAGAAGTTGGCTTAAAGCTCAACAGTCAGAAAACGAAGATCATGGCATCCGGTCCCATCACTTCAGGGCAAATAGATGGGGAAACATTGGAAACAGTGACAGACTTTATTTTCAGGGGCTCCAAAATCACTGCAGATGGTGACTTGCAGCCATGAAATTAAAAGATGCTTGCTCTTTGGAAGAAAAGCTATGACCAAGCTAGACAGCTTATTAATAAGCAGAGACATTACTTTGCCAACAAAGATCCATCTAGTCAGAGCTGTCATTTTCCAGTAGTCATGTATGGATGTGAGAATTGGATTGTAAAGAAAGCTGAACGCCAAAGAATTGATGCCTTTGAACTGTGTGGTGTTGGAGAAAACTCTTGAGAGTCTCATAGACTGCAAGGAGATCCAACCAGTCTATCCAAAAGGAAATCAGTCCTGAATATTCATTGGAAGGAATGATGCTGAAGCTGAAACTCCAATACTTTGGCCACCTGATGCCAAGAACTGACTAATTTGAAAAGACCCTGATGCTGGGAAAGATTGAAGATGAGAGGAGAAGGGGACAATAGAGGATGAGATTGTTGGGTGGCATCACCGACTCGATGGACATGAGTTTGAGTAAATTCTGGGAGTTGGTGATGGACAGGGAAGCCTGACATGGTGCAGTCCATGGGGTCACAAAGAGTCGGACACAACTGAGCGACTGAAACGAACTATGATACATATAATTTTAGACATGTTCATTTTAAAGTACTTATGAAATATCTCAAGTGGATGTCTTGTAAGCCGCTGAAAACAGCAAATTAGAGTCAGAAAGAGGGGTTTACATGTCATCAGCATGGAGTAGGTCATAGGAAAATCATGTAGTTGCATTTTACTTTTTTATATAATTTGGTTTTTTGTTTTTTAATATGAGATTGTATCCCATATACTTATTGTTAAAACCAGTGTATTTGGTCATCTTATTTTACTCATCCTGTTTTTATTTTGCTACACCCTTGCTCTTTACTTTTTGTTTGATTTTGACATATGAACAACGTATACTGTCTTTGTGTGTCCCCATCTGCACCCTCAAAGGCATTCAGGACTGGCGAGAAGCAGAGACCATCCCCTGTCTTCTGGTGGGTCTATTTAGACACTGGGTGTGAGTTGAGAGAATTGGTGGTAGAGCAAATATGAATCACCCTGCAGGCAAACTATTTCCTAAAGCAAAGTAGAATGTTATAAAAAGGGCTGAAATTTGCATAGGTTTTTGGTTTTTTTTTGTAAAATCCAGCTCCATCTGCCATGTAACCGGTATAATTCTTTTCAAATTTAGACATTAAATTCTGTTGATACTAACTTTCACTGTGTTTCTTCTTTTTCTGTGTCTTTAGAGATATTTTAATGATGATAGAGAAACTGTACTGGTATAGAATGACATTTTGTACCAGAAAAATTCAGTCCATTCTTACATTTTCTGTTATTATTCCTTTCCAGGTGAACTTATAGTTCCATGTGCTCATATCCACCCTGAATCTTCAGTTGTACAACTTGGTTCGAATTTCACGGCAGTTTGTGTGCTAAAAGAAAAATGTATGAATGATTATCATGTGACTGCTAATGAAATTTTCTGGAAAACAGGCCGTGTTACTGTTCCTTATGAACAATATGCTGTCATAAACAGAACAGCATCTAGTGTCACATTTCCAAATATAACTTTAATAAATGCTCTGCTCACTTGCAACATTCGTATGTTTGGACAGATTAATCGGAGTGTTTATGGAATCAGAATCATTTCAGGCTGTAAGTTTTGTTTTACTTTTATTATTCCAGACTTTGTCATGACTGTTGAATTACATCTTTAATGTCCATTGTCTTTTGGTCTTTTTGAAATGCAGTAACTGTCAGCTCAATGAGTTTTGGACTGTTTTTTCTTTTTAACGTTTAAGAAAAAAATAAGCTTAGGAGTAGAATTGCATTTGCATTACAAATATATAAAAGCCTAAGGAGTAACACAAGTTTAATATTTTTCCTGAAAGTCAAGTACCTGTCAGCTTTCTAGAAAAACATTTTGACAAGAGATACCCACCAAAAATGTTGAGTTGAAATCTATGACTGTGCTCATAGTGACTTTCAATATTCCTTAGTTGTGGAGAAAATGCAGTGTAAAGCAACTATCTGAAGAAAGTGAATCAATACTGGAGGATCCTTTTATATTGAAGTAGACAAGTAAATTTACTATGATCCAAGAATGGATTGCCAAATTTGTGGATCAACTAACATACTTTTAGCGTTTGCTTTCTCGCCAGCAGAGTTTGGGAAGGGAGAGATATAAATGAATCATTTTTGCTTCTATCTAAAATACACTTGAAAAGTCAGTTGATAATGCTTTCCAGCTATAAATAAAAGTTGACTTTGTGTAGAAAGTTAATTTGAAATGTACCTGTTAATGACAGTATGATAGAAAATGTATGTTACTGTCTAAAATGTTTGAATTTACATAGAAAAGAAATTAATGTTTTAGTCACCAGTATTTCATTATGTCTTTTCTTGGTTTTATTTTTTTCTATCTGATTTTCGTTATCTTAAATGTCTAGAGGAGTATATAAATTGCATGCTTTCTGTGAAAATGAAGCTTTTTGAAATTTGCTTATTTTTCCCTTTTAGTGCCTCCTGAAAAACCTAAAAATTTGAGTTGCATTGTGAATGAAGGAAAGAAAATGATGTGTCAGTGGGATCCTGGAAGGGAAACACACCTGGAAACAAACTACACTTTAAAATCTGAGTGGCAAGTTATTTTAAATTTGTTGTACATTGAATTTATTAAGTTTGCCTTTGTGGTAGAGTTTTTATCTTGTAGTATTATTAAATGCAAAGTTTTAAATGTTTTATTTAACTTTTTATTTTAGAACACCTGAAACATGAAAGTAGAAAGAATAGTGTAAGAAATCCTCATGCTCATCACCAAGCTTCAATAATTATCAGCCCATTACCAGTCTTACTTTATATATACCCCACACTCAGATTGTTTTTAAAAAATACACATCATATCATCTCATCAATAAATATTTTAGTACTTTAATGGAAAAGATAAGGACACTTTTAAAAAATCCAAATATAATTGAAAATACTCTCATATTGTTACATTTTTAATTAGTGTTCAAATTTTCCCAGTTGTCTCATGAATTCAATTCAGTTCAGTCGCTCAGTCGTGTCTGACTCTTTGCGACCCCATGAATCGCAACATGCCAGGCCTCCCTGTCCATCACCAACTCCCGGAGTTCGCTCAGACTCACATCCATCGAGTCAGTGATGCCATCCAGCCATCTCATCCTCTGTCGTCCCCTTCTCCTCCTGCCCCCAATTCCCCCCAGCATCAGAGTCTTTTCCAATGAGTCAGCTCTTCGCATGAGGTGGCCAAAGTACTGGAGTTTCAGCTTTAGCATCATTCCTTCCAAAGAAATCCCAGGGCTGATCTCCTTCAGAATGGACTGGTTGGATCTCCTTGCAGTCCAAGGGACTCTCAGGAGTCTTCTCCGATACCACAGTTCAAAAGCATCAATTCTTCAGTGCTCAGCCTTCTTCACAGTCCAACTCTCACATCCATACATGACTACTGGAACAACTGTAGCTTTGACTAGATGAATCTTAGTCAGCAAAGTAATGTCTCTGCTTTTGAATATGCTATCTAGGTTGGTCATAACTTTTCTTCCAAGGAGTAAGCGTGTTTTAATTTCATGGCTGCAGTCACCATCTGCAATGATCTAGGAGCCAAAAAAAATAAAGTCTGACACTGTTTCCACTGTTTCCCCATCTATTTCCCATGAAGTGATGGGACCAGATGCCATGATCTTCGTTTTCTGAATGTTGAGCTTTAAGCCAACTTTTTCACTCTCCACTTTCACTTTCATCAAGAGGCTTTTGAGTTCCTCTTCACTTTCTGCCATAAGGGTGGTATCATTTGCATATCTGAGGTTATTGATATTTCTCCCAGCAATCTTGATTCCAGCTTGTGTTTCTTCCAGTCCAGCATTCCTCATGATGTACTCTTCATATAAGTTAAATAAACAGGGTGACAATATACAGCCTTGACGTACTCCTCTTCCTATTTGGAACCAGTCTGCTGTTCCATGTCCAGTTCTAACTGTTGCTTCCTGACCTGCATACAGATTTCTCAAGAGGCAGGTCAGGTGGTCTGGTATTCCCATCTCTTTCAGAATTTTCCTGTTTATTGTGATCCACACAGTCAAAGGCTTTGGCATAGTCAATAAAGCAGAAATAGATGTTTTTCTGGAACTCCCTTGCCTTTTTGATGATCCAGCGGATGTTGGCAATTTGATCTCTGGTTCCTCTGCCTTTTCTAAAACCAGCTTGAACATCAGGGAGTTCATGGTTCATGTATTGCTGAAGCCTGGCTTGGAGAATTTTGAGCATTACCTTACTAGCATGTAGATGAGTGCAATTGTGTGGTAGTTTGAGCATTCTTTGGCATTGCCTTTCTTTGGGACTGGAATGAAAACTGACCTTTTCCAGTCCTGTGGCCACTGCAGAGTTTTCCAAATTTGCTGGCATATTGAGTGTAGCACTTTCACAGCATCATCTTTCAGGATTTGAAACAGCTCAACTGGAATTCCATCACTTCCACTAGCTTTGTTTGTAGTGATGCTTTCTAAGGCCCACTTGACTTCACATTCCAGGATGTCTGGCTCTGGATGAGGGATCACACCATCATGATTATCTGGGTTGTGAAGATCTTTTTTGTACAGTTCTTCTGTGTATTCTTGCCACCTCTTCTTAATATCTTCTGCTTCTGTTAGGTCCATACCATTTCTGTCCTTTATCGAGCCCATCTTTGCATGAAATGTTCCCTTGGTATCTCTAATTTTCTTGAAGAGATCTCTAGTCTTTCCCATTCTGTTGTTTTCCTCTTATTTCTTTGCATTGATCACTGAAGAAGGCTTTCTTATCTCTTCTTGCTATTCTCTGGAACTCTGCATTCAGATGCTTATATCTTTCCTTTTCTCCTTTGCTTTTCACCTCTCTTCTTCTCACAGCTATTTGTAAGGCCTCCCCAGACAGCCATTTTGCTTTTTTTGCATTTCTTTTCCATGGGGATGGTCTTGATCCCCGTCTCCTATACAGTGTCACGACCCTCATCCCATAGTTCATCAGGCACTCTTATCTATCAGATCTAGGCCCTTAAATCTATTTCTCACTTCCACTGTATAATCATAAAGGATTTGATTTAGGTCATACCTGAATGGTCTAGCGGTTTTCTCTACTTTCTTCAATTTAAGTCTGAATTTAGTAATAAGGATTTCATGATCTGAGCCACAGTCAGCTCCTGGTCTTGTTTTTGGTGACTGTATAGAGCTTCCCCATCTTTGGCTTCAAAGAATATAATCAGTCTGATTTCGCTGTTGACCATCTGGTGATGTCCATGTGTAGAGTCTTCTCTTGTGTTGTTGGAAGAGGGTGTTTGCTATGACCAGTGCATTTTCTTGGCAAAAGTCTTTGCCCTGCTTCATTCCACATTCCAAGGCCAAATTTGCCTGTTACTCCATGAATATATGGATATATTTTTACACTTGTCAAATCAAGATTTAAGTAATCACCATATATTGCCAATTCACGTATCTTGTCTCTCTTAACCATAGGTTCTACCTTCTTTCTTTGCAGTTCAGTTGTTAAAATAATGGTTTTACATCATTTAACACATTCCTCTGTCCCTTTATTTACTGAAATTTGCTATTAGATCTAGACATTTAATCAGTTTTTCCCCCCAAAAAAATAATTCATAGGAGTTATATGTATTTTCATTAGGAATGACCATATGATGTTTTCGTTTTTCTTATATTAAAATTTGAGCAGTGGTTTCAGGTATTAACAGAATTTCCGCTTAGTTTTTTTTCAAATGTAAAGAAAAGTTGAAAGAATTTTACAGTGAACATTTATATGTACTCATTACCTAGATTCTACAGTTAACATTTTACTGTACTTGTCTCCATCTACCAACCCATCTTATTTTAATGAATTTCAGAGTGAGTTAGAGACATCCATATACTTCCACCCTTAATCACTTGAACATTTACATCATTAATTAGATTAATTAATCCCTAGCATCTTCCAAAGGTAGATATAAGAGATTTTTCTCCTCATTATGAATTCATATTTAAACATTTGATGTCTTGTTATTTATTTATTTGCCTGCGCCAGGTCTTAGGTGCAGCATGCAGGGTCTTTGATTTTCTTTGCATCATTCAGATTCTTTAGTTGTAACATGCGAACTCTTAGTGGCAGCATGTGGTATTTAGTTCCCAGATCGGGGTGAAACCCTGACCACCTGCATTGGGAGTGCAGAGTCTTAGCTACTGTACCATTGGGAATTCTTGATTTGATGTGTTTTAATCTATTACAGTTACTGTTCTTAATACTTAAATTGTCCCATCTTAGTGGGAACTTTTCAGATTGGCTTATCCTTTTGACACAACTTCATGAGTTCTTTGATAGCTTCCTGATTCCTGAAGTGACATGATGTTCCAGGTTCATCTTAATATGTTTTCTGTTCCAGACCTAGAATCAACCAATTCCCAAGTAGTCATGGTTCCACTTTGTGTGGAATATAATTTAGAGACTGTAGTCTGGGTGTTGGGTAGCTTATTGCTACTGGGTTGTTGTTTCTAGGCTTTTTTAGTGGAAAGAACAAAAAATGTTTTTAAGATAAAATACATCATGAACTCGTACTGGTATTTCCAATTTAAAATCCAGACTATATGTTTTTAGTTAATTCATCTGTCTAACATCTATATCTCCTTTCTTTGAGCTGTTTCATTTTGCTTGTGGTTTTTAAGAATTTTCTTCATTGTATAAAGTAATAAATTAATCCACACAAATTTCTAAGACAAAGTATGTTTATAGAAGTCTCCATTCCCTGTCTCCTTTACCTTATTTACCCCCTCCTTCCAAAGGTTACCCGTTTTGGTTTGGTTTTGATTTATCCTTCTATTTTAAAAAACAGCGCATATATATATATGTATATATGCATATATATTCTTAATTGATGCATGATTTAAATGTATGTGAGTAAATTTAGTCATATCACTTGACACTTTCTATGGTAATAGAAATTAGAAAGTGGTTTAGTGGTTGGAAAGGGGCTGAGGGAATTTTCCGGAAGGATAGAAATTCTATACCTGCTCTATCACCTCGTAGCATATTGTGTTTTGAAAAAGCATACTGTGCTTAAAGAAAGACATTGCTAATAATGTAAAGGTTCTGTTCAAGGAAAGGAAAAAAACAGGACTAATATCACTAAGAAGTTTTGGAGAAGAGTCATTGGGTTAGAGCATAAGATTCTAAATATGATATTCTTGGAGTAAAATTTTGAAAATAATCTTGTGTTTTAAGATATAGATCAAACTCAGTTTTAAAGAAAAACAGGTGAATTTTAACAAATTTTGTTTCTAGTGTTAAATAGTTTGTTTTAAACTTATTGAAATTAACTTGTTTATTCTAAGGTATGATAATCTGGGTCTCATCAAACTCTTTTCAAGTAACCTTTTTCACTCTTAATTTATTCAAATGCATTTTTAATGACTGACTTTACCATTTTTGTATTTAGGGCAACAGAGAAGTTTGATGATTGTAAAGCAAAACGTGACACCCCCACCTCATGCACTGTTGATTATCCTCCTGTGTATTTTGTCAACATTGAAGTCTGGGTAGAAGCAGAGAATGCCCTTGGGAAGGTTGCCTCAGATCATATCAATTTTGATCCTATAGATAAAGGTACTTATAAACCTAAATTTGAGAATTTATTAGTTTTGAGTTTAATTAATATAAAATAATAAGCATTTATTTTCTTAGTGACTTCTGCAAATTAACTTTATCAACAACGTTAAAAATACTTTGGAAAAAGAAAAATATCCATAATCCAACCACACTGGCAGCTGCTTTTAATATTATCTCTGATATCTATTCAGATATCAAACATCTTATAGCATTATAGTCATAGTGTATATGCTTCATTTTTATACTCTTTTTAAATTCCATATGTCATCACTATTTAACTTTTAATATCTGGACCTGAAAATATTAGCAAAAGTAATAAACTGACAAGGAAAAGAACTAGAATTTCTTTAGGAACCTTTTCCTTCCATTATAGTAGTATGGTATAGCATTTTTTTAGACAGATTTGTTCATTTGATGAGAATAAATGCATATTATGAAATAAAATATAAAGAGTATATTGGACTTTGTAAGAAATTATAAAAGTAAACCATGGTAAACATTAGGATCTTTTTTATTTTTCAGTGAAGCTCAATCCACCACATATTTTATCAGTCAACAGCTCAAAGGAACTATCTAGTATTTTAAAATTGACATGGACTGACTCACGTTTTAAGAGTTTTATAACTCTGAAATATGACATTCAATATAGGACCAAAGATGCCTCAACTTGGAACCAGGTAAATTGAAAGTTACTGTTTATTCAAATAGTCTTGTCTTTAACCCACTAACCTAAAAGTCTCAGTCATTTTCTGAATGTCTTAAATTTCTGGTTATGTGAAGTACTTTGCTTGACACTTCTAGATCTGTATTTCAAGCAAGGACCAATAGGAAGACATCCAGACAGAGAATACAATTTTGCTCAGCACAATAGATTTTAAGTGAAATATGGAAGTGATGCAGAATGAGAGGGAATAGCATTTTTGGTGAGAGGTGAAAGGACCACAGCTAACAGGAGCAGATTAGGTAGAGGAGTGAAAATGAAGAGATTATAAGGTAAGGGTAAGGTCGAGCAGGCATTAACAAACTACATCTGCAGGCCAAATTCAGCCTGTCATCTGTTTTTGTAAATAAAGTTTTATTGGAACACAGCCACAAACATTCGTTTACGTATTCTTTCTGATGATTTTTATGCTACATAGAAAGTTGAATAACTGCAACAGAGACCATCTGGCCCACAGCCTAAAGTATTTACAGTCTAGCTCTTTATAGGAAGTTTGCCAACCCATAAAATAGACGGATTATAAGATTGAAAAATAAAAGGACTGTATACCCAAATTTACAACAAACTGGAAAATTCTTAAAGAGATGGGAATACCTTACCTGCCTCCTGAGAAGCCTATATGCAGGTCAAGAAGCAGCAGTTAGAACTGAACATGGAATAATGGACTGGTTCAAAATTTGGAAAGGACTACGTCAAGGCTATATATTGTCACCCTGCCTATTTAACTTAACATGCAGAGTACATCATGTGAGCTTCCCTGGTGGCTCAGATGGTGAAGAATCTGCTTGCAATACAGCAGACTCAGGTTCAATCCCTGGGTCGGGAAGATACCCTGGAGAAGGGAATGGCAACCCACTCCAGTATTCTTGCCTGGAGAATTCCATAGACAGAAGAGCCTGATAGGTTGCAGTCCGTGGGATCACAAAGCTGGACACGACTGAGCAACTAACACTTTACTTTTAACTTCTTTCACATCATGTGAAATGCTGGACTGGATGCATCACCAACTGAAATCAAGATTGCTGGGAGAAATACCAACAACCTCAGATATGCAGATAATACCACCCTAATGGCAGAAATTGAAGAGGAACTTAAGAGCCTGTTGATGAAGGTGAAAAAGAAGAGTGAACTAGCTGGCTTAAAACTCAGCATTCAAAAGCCTAAGATCATGGCATCTGGTCATGTCACTTCATGGCAAATAGATGGAAAAAATGGAAACAGCAGATTTTATTTTCTTGGGCTCCAAAATTACTGTGGATGGTGACTGCAGCCATGAAATTAAAAGACAGTTGCTCTTTGGAAGAAAAGCTGTCACAAACCTAGACAATGTATTAAGAAGCAGAGACATCATTTTGCTAACAAAGGTCCATCTAATCAAAGCTATAGTTTTTCCACTAGTCACATACAGATATAAGAGTTGGACCATAAAAGAACACTGAGCACCAAAGTATTGATCCTTTCAAACTATGGTGCTGGAGAAGACTCTTGAGAGTCCCTTGAACTGCAAGGAGATGAAACCAGTCAATCCTAAAGGAAATCAACCCTGAATATTCATTGGAAGGACTGATGCTGAAAGTGAAGCTTCAATATTTTGGCCACCTGATGTGAAGAGCCGACTCACTGGAAAAGACCCTAATGCTAGGAAAGATTGAGGGCAGGAGGAGAAAGTGGTAACAGAGGATGAGATGGTTGGATGGCTTCATTGACTTAGTGGACATGAATTTGAGCAAACTTCAGGAGATAGTGAAGGACAGGGAAGCCTGGCATGCTGCAGCCCGTGGGGTTGCAAAGAGTCGGATCTGACTTAGTGACTGAATACCACCACCACCACCTAAAGATGATGTTATAAGCAGAAGAAATACTAGGAGCTTTTAATTTAAAAGGTTATCATCATAGCATTGAGATCTGCATACTACTCTGTTATAACTCCATTTATCATTAACAGTATGCGTTTGCTTTGTTTCTCTGAGCTCCAAAGGGAATTGAGCCCGTGACCTTCCTGCTTCTGTCCTCTATTCCACATGGACTCGGAATACAATCAGAAAAAGCAACAAACTAAAGTGCATTAATGCTTCATGTTGTACATGAGGATTGTACAGAGAAGATACATACCAGAAGTTCTTCAAAATTTTTTCAATATCATAGAATCTTAATTCACTTGTAGAAAAAAGACTGACACCTTTTGTATTCAATATTGAAATCTCAGAGTGGTAGAAAGAACCTTTTATCTATGTTTGAAGTGAAGTGAAGTCGCTCAGTTGTGTCCTCCTCTTTGCGACCCCATGGACTGGGGCCTGCCAGGATCCTCTGTCCATGAAATTCTCCAGGCAAGAGTACTGGAGTAGGTTGCCATTTCCTTCTCCAGGGGATCCTCCTGACCTAAGGATCGAACCTGGGTCTCCTGCATTGTAGGCAGACGCTTTACTGCCTGAGCCACCACGGAAGTCACTAAATCTATGTTTAGTCTACTCTTTTTTTTCTGAAAACCAAGTTTATCTACAAAGATAGCTTTTGTTTTTCAAAATTGGGCTGGATATCTTCCTTTTGCCCATCTAGATTTATATTCTACCCTTCTTCACCTACTCTTTGTCTTGGGATGCAGACCTGTCTGGATTGTATCTGTTGGTTGTGGAGGGGTCTTGGCAAGAGGGAGGAGAGAGAAGTGAGATCAGCATATTTTTTTGTGCTGCTTCCTCCATAAAGCTTTCCTGTCTCAACCTAAAGTCACTACTTCTCTCAAGTTAACCCTTTGTGACCCTGTTCTTTCAGGTTCTGGTACCACCCCTCTTCCCTTAGATTCTAAAGGTGGTAACACCACTAAGCCCAGAGTATTGCCTGTACTATCTAATAAGGTTTCCTACACTCTGCTCATATTTCCCTTAGTAAACCCTCCTTGAATTAAATTTTAATTGGAATTTCTCTTTTTCCTGTTAAGACCATCAGTGTTATAGGAGCATAGAAGAAAGAAATAAAAAAAGGATGAGAAGATTAATAATAGTTGTTTCCATATTTCCCAGACCTGTTAAGTTTTACTAATTTTGAGTGCTTTTTTCACTTTGATTTATTTCTCTGCAGAGCTTGAGTCAAATTAGTCTTTTTTTCATTAGTTATTAGGCTTGTTTCATTAATTAGCTTCTAAATATTAGGCAGCTTAGAAGATCTGTAATAAATACCTCGGGATTTTTTGTTGGTCAATTTGCTTTGTTTTCAGGTTCCTCCTGAAGATACATCATCTACCCGATCTTCATTCACTGTTCAGGACCTTAAACCTTTTACAGAATATGTGTTTAGGATTCGTTGTATGAAGGAAGATGGTAAAGGATATTGGAGTGACTGGAGTGAAGAAGCAAGTGGTATCACATATGAAGATAGTAAGTAAATAAATATATGAAGAAAAAAAATTGAATTTTGACGATATATTTTATCTGCTTTTAATATAGACTTCATTGCATCTTTTATGAACATTTTATTCAAACTGATATTTTACACTTTTTAAAGGATCTTAAGATGTAAAATTTAATATACATTATTGATAGTACAAATCTAATATAATTAAAGGAAACTGTGGAATGGTGTCTTAGATACAATGAGAAAACCATTAATAGTTGGTAAATCTAGAACATTTTATTAAAGGAGAGTAGTCTCGAAATATCTCTAACTAGAGGATCATATCCTGAATCTTTAAAATCATGCTGCTAAGTCACTTCCGTCGTGTCCGACTCTATGCGACCCCAGAGACGGCAACCCACCAGGCTCCCCCGTCCCTGGGATTCTCCAGGCAAGAGCACTGCAATGGGTTGCCGTTTCCTTCTCCAATGCATGGAAGTGAAAAGTGAAAGTGAAGTCGCTCAGTCGTGTCCGACTCTTCGCGACCCCATGGACTGCAGCCTACTAGTCTCTTCCGCCCATGGGATTTTCCAGGCAAGAGTACTGGAGTGGGGTGCCATCGCCTTCTCCGTAAAATCATACTACCTACCAAAATGTGCATTAGACCTTCACTGTCAAAAAGATAGCTGTACTGTAGTTTTTATTCATTTTTTTATCAGTAGTTAATAAGCCCCTGAAAAAGCATTGTTGCATTTTGATTGGTTGGTTTATTTTAATTTTCCCTTTGTTTTTCATGATAATGCAATGCATATAAGTAGAATCCAAAAGGCATAAAAGGATACACAATATGAAGTAAGATTCCTTCCCCTTTCATCTATAACCATCAAGAAATGATCATAGGGAGGGGGGAAGACAAGATGGCAGTGGAGTAGTGGACATGGAGTACACCTCCACAAATGTTTCAGGAATACACCTTCAGATACAGAAGATCTTTCAGAACACCAGCTGAGAGCAGGCAGGAGTCCCTGACCCCTGGAAAGGAATGTATAGATCCACACAAAACTTGGCAGGATGAAGGAAGGAAGTAAGAAAGAGGAGAGTAAGCAGGACTGGACCTGTACTTGGAGAGTGAGGGAACCGAAGCAAGGGTCAGATCACCACACTGGGGCATTGTTTGGGATGCAGGGAAGCATTTGAGGCTGTTAGAGAGTGCAGCAATTGATCTGTGACAGTCTGGATGGAGCGAGAACCACACAGACGATCCTTGCCACGTCCATATGTATCCCAGACAGGAGTGCAAGTCCTCTGGAACGTGTGGTGGCTGGGAGCTGGAATGTAGGGATTGGGGAGCAATCCCGGGGTGAGGTCTGCTATTGACTGCAGGGAGATGGCTCCCAGGGACGTGAGGGAGGAGATTGCAGAGGGGATCGCCTTTGGAGGAAAGTCGGGTAGTCATGGAGGTAAGGTCATACTGCTGAGTCACATGCAGGGGATGGAGCCATCTCTGTAGTCTCTCTCCCCACATGCCAGCTGATCAACAGAGAAAGAACCCAGAGGGTGGCCCTTTGTGTGCCTGACACACTGAGCAACAGAGGAGCACCCCAGCCAGCTTCCCTGGTGGCTCAGACAGTAAAGTATCTGCCTATTATGCTGGAGACCCGGGTTCAATTCCTGGGTTGGGAAGATTCCCTGAAGAAGGGAATGACAAGCCCCTCCAGTATGCTTGCCTGGAGAATTCCATGGATAGAGGAACCGAGTGGGCTACTGTCCATGGGATTGCAGAGTCAGACATGACTGAGCAACTAACACTTTCACACTTCATCACCACCCTAGGGGGAGCTTTGAGTGCCTTCTTTGCCAAGAAACAAGGAAAGGACCAGCCAGGGAGGCCCTTTGAGGCTAGAGGCTGCCAGAGGTTAAAAAAAGCTCTTAATAGTGCCACAGCTCCTGCACCTGAGGCACCTGGCATCCCTGCACACTTTGTGCCTCCAGGGTGAGAGGGTAACAGGCAGGAAGGCTAGGGGTCTCCAGACGGAGGAAATAGGCTGCAGGTGTCAGACATTTTTTCTCAAGCAGCAGGAGGAAACAAACTACACGTGACACATTTTTTTCCCCTTCTCTATACAAAGTTATATATTTTGCATATATATATGGGACTTCCCTCACAGCTTAGTTGGTAGAGAATCTACCTGCAATGCAGGAGTAAGTAAGTAAGTAAGTAAGTGAAGTTGCTCAGTCATGTCCGACTCCTTGCGACCCCGTGAATTGTAGCCTACCAGGCTTCTCCCTCCATGGGATTCTCCAGGCAGGAGTACTGGAGTGGGTTGCCATTCCCTTCTCCAGGGGATCTTCCCAACCCAGGGACAGAACCCGGGCCTCCCGTATTCCAGGCAGACACTTTAACCTCTGAGCCACCTTGGGTTCAGTTCCTGGGTTGGGAATTCATTTTTTGTTTTAATCATTTTTTGTTTCTTGTTTTCTGTTTTGTGTGTTTGTTATGAAAGTGAAAGTCAGTCACGTCCGATTCTGTGTGACCTCATGAAACTGTAGCCTGCCAGGCTCTTCTGTCCATAGGATTCTCCAGGAAAGAATACTGGAGTGGGTTGCCATGATCTTCTCCAAGAGATCTTCCTGACCCAGGGATAGAACCTGGGTCTCCTACATTGAAGGCAAATTCTTTACCATCTGAGCCACCTGGGAAGCCCTGTGGTTGTTTCAGTCCTCTTTAATGCCATAACAAATGGCTTATGGAGTCTTGGTTCCCTGGCCAGATATGAGGCCCTGAGCCTTTGGAGTGAGAGGGTTGCATCCAGGACGCTAGACTGCCAAAGAACTCCTGACCCCATGAAGTGTTAATCAGTGAGAACTCCCATGAAGACTTCTACCTGTATCCAGGACCCAGCAGCACCCAGTACAGGATTCTTCACCCAAAGAACAAGCAAAACAAAAACAAACCCAGTCATTGGCAGACCAGCTTCCAACAGACACCCGAGAATACCACCTTACACAGCCCTGCCCATCAGAGGGAAAAAACTCCCCTCCTCCCCTCAGAAGGTAGGCACAAGTCCTTCCCAACATAAAGCCTACCACTGGAACAACCTCACCCACCAAGGGCAGAAACCAAAAGGAAGAAGGAATACAACCCCAAAGGCTGGGAAAAGGAGACTCAAACACAGTTGTCATGACGGTATGGTACTGGCACAAAAACAGAAATATAGACTGATGAAAGAAGATAAAAAGCCTAGAGATAAACATACACACCTATGGGCACCTTATCTTTGACAAAGGAGGCAAGGATATACAATGGAGAAAAGACAGTCTCTTCAATAAGTGGTGCTGGGAAAACCAGACAGCTACCTGAAAAAGAATGAAATTGGAACACTTACTAACACCATACAGAAAAATAAACTCAGAATGGATTAAAGACCTAAATGTAAGACCAGAAACTATGAAACTCTTAGGAAAACATAGGCAAAACACTGTTTGACATAAATCACAGCAAGATCCTCTATGACCTACCTCCTTGAATAATGGAAATAAAAACAAAAACAAGTGGGACCTAATTAAAAGTTTTTGTACAGCAAAAGAAACTAAAAACATGGTGAAAAGGCAACCCTCAGAATGGGAGAAAATAATAGCAAATGAAGCAACTGACAAAGGATTAATCTCCAAAATAAACAAGCAGCTCATGCAACTCAATACCTGGAAAACAACCCAATCAATCAAAAAGTGGTCAGAAGACCTAAGCAGACATTTCACCAAAGACGTACAGATGGCTGATAAATACATGCAAAGATGCTTAACATCACTCATTATTACAGGAATGCAAATCAAAATTAAAAATTACAATGAGAAATCACCTCATACCAGTCAGAATTGCCATCATCAAAAAAATCTACAAACAGTAAATGCTGGAGAGAGTGTGGAGAAAAGGGAAGCCTCTTCCACTGTTGATGGGAATGCAAATTGATACAGCCCACTATGGAGGACAATATGGGGATTCCTTTAAAAACTAGGAATAAAACTACCATATGACCCAACAATCCCGTTACTGGCATATACCCTGAGAAGGCCATTATTGAAAAAGACGCATGTACCCCAGTGTTCATTACAGCATAATTTACAGTAGCAAGGACATGGAAGCAACCTAGATGTCCATTGACAGATGAATGGATAAAGAAATTGTGGTACATATATACAGTGGAATATTAACTCAGCCATAAAAAGGAACACATTTGAGTCAGTTCTAATGAGGTGAATGAACCTAGAGCCTATTATACAGAATGAAATAAGTCAGAAAGAGAAAAATAAATATTGTATATTAACACATATATATGGAATCTAGAAAGATGGTACTGATGAACCTATCTACAGGGTAGCAGTGGAGATGCAGACATAAGAGAACAGACTTGTGGCCACTGGGGAGAAGGAGAGGACTGGATGAATGGAGAGAGTAGCATGGAAACATATATGCTACCATATGGAAAACAGATCACCAGTGGGGATTGGTTGAATGACTTAGGGAGTTTAAACCAGTGCTCTGTGACAGTCTAGAGGAGTGGGATGGGGTGGGAGGTGGGAGCAAGGTTCAAGAGGGAAGGGACATGTGTGTACCTATGGCTGATTTATGTTGATACATGGCAGAAACCAACAGTCTTATAGAGCAGTTAGCCTTTAATTAAAATAATCCAATGGAATACAGATTTTTTTTCTGAGCATTTTCTTGTCACGGTCACCCTCTTGAGGTGTCAGTGGCAGCAGCTATGACTTTGAAACCTTCCCTACCTCCTAAATCCCTTCACTTCCACAGAGCTCTGCCAAAGGTTTCATGAAAGTTATGTGAATTGAGAATGTCAAAGGCAGAAAAGTACCATTCTCCACTGCAAATATTCTCTTATTCTGAAAAATGCCAAGAAAGAAAGTAATCCTATGCTTGCTGGTTTGGGAGTCAGATTCCTTTGTCTTGGCTAGGAATTTTGAAACTGGTATTCTTGAAGAGTTTAAAAGTACGTCGATCAGTTTGAGGGAGTTCCTAAACTACTTTAAGATATAGACAAAATATTGCGTTTCATACGTGTGTGCATTTTCTGGAGAGATGGCACATAACCTTTGTCAAATCAAAAGAGATTTCCTGGTGTCCAAAAAGCTATGAACAATTGGAATATGCATTTCTTCAAATTAGTGAAAGAAGCCAGAGTTTTTTTAACATCAGAACAATTGATGTTAAAAAACATGTTTTGTTTTAACCATTTCTAGCCTCTAAAATTTCCTTTATATCTTTGTGTTCTTTATTCTTTTGGGATGCTGCACTGTACTCATGTGTGTATCTGTTCAAACCCCCTGTACCAGCAGCCTTTCCCCCAGCCTTTCTGGTCTGCCTTTCCTCTTTGTTTTGTCCACCTGTAATTAACTTGTTCATGGTCAGCACAACATTGGTTAGATTTTACTCAGATTGTTTTTTATTCTATTTAATGCCATATTTTGCAATTATAAAGTTTTTGAATTTTTAAAACTTAATTAGCAATCAGATTTGATGTTTTGTAAAGTGCTTCTTCACATGCTTGGTGATTATTACAACAATTCTGTGAATTTATTTATATTATATTCCATTACATTGACTCCCAATATAAGGTAATAAACTTAATACTGTGCTTACTCCATTTATTTTATCTTATATCCTTAAATATATTCATTTAGGGATTATACACATGTATTTAAATATATTTCAGTTTGATTTTTAGCAATAAGAAAGTGATGCATCTTTGGTTATTGCTTAGGATATATTTGTACCTTTACAATTTTAAGATTACTAAAGAGTTGCAATATAATCTAAATTGTCAAGCTATCACCCTGACTAAAGGTGTGAAGTCTAAGACATATCATGCTGAGGTGGGAAAATGCTGGTGTAAAGAAAGAATAGAGACACCATATCATTGAAGGGCAAGAACATTAAAAACAAAGTAAGAGAATAATTTCTAGGGTTTTAGCTTATCTTGTTATAATAGAAACTTTTATTTTAAAAATTTTATATCATTTCTTTAGGACCATCCAAGGCACCAAGTTTCTGGTATAAGATAGAGCCATCTCATGCTCACGGCACTAGATCTGTACAACTCAAATGGAAGGTAAGAAAAAAAAATTGACTATATCCTTTATCTCATGTAAATATGTTTTATATGGTATCATGAGTGGGGCTTAATTTTTGGTATCAAATAGTATTTGATAACTTTAATAAAAATGCAAAGCTTTACATATACTAAAAAAATGGTTCATAAACTGCTAGTGATACCTCATAGATATTTCAGCATAATTCTGTGAAAGTTCTACAAGGGGCCTGTGTTTTATCGAACTTTCCTCAGTGCCTCAAAAAATAATTAACATTTGTGGTAGTCAGAATGTATGCTGGTAATAGGAAATAAAGTTGTTGTGCACTCCATAAATGGTCATGAATGGATCATGCTAAAATAAGGTAGAAAATAAAATATTCAGACTTAAAATAGTTTAGGCCAGCGTACCATCAGTGAAGAATTGTATAGAGAACTAATAGCTAACAGAATGGTGCTACTTTCCCTCTTGGTTGAGGCCATGCTTTTACTCTTCATTCAGTGTGTAGTAGTTTCCCTTCAGTAGTGAGTTCAAAGTAAGGTTGCCAGCCCCTTGCAATTAAATATTTAGAGATTTGGCAGGATTTGTGAACATGAGGAAAAACATTACCTTTATTCAAGATTTATGAAATATGTTTTAAAAGTAAATTGTTTTATTACAGACATTGCCTCCTTTTGAAGCTAATGGAAAAATTTTGGATTATGAAGTGACTCTCACAAAATGGAAATCACATTCACAAAATTACACAGTTAAAGACACAAAACTGACAGTAAACCTCACAAATGATCGCTATGTAGCAACTCTGACAGCAAGAAATCTTGTTGGCAAATCAGATGCGTCTGTTTTAACTATCCCTGCCTGGGATTTTCAAGGTTTGTCCCTAAGATGGAGCCTCACTTACAAATGGTAAAGGGTAGTTAGGTATGGACAGGACTCCTGTAAAAACATAAGTATCCTAAGACTATGTCCTCAGTATCTGCGGTGGTTAAATTTTTAGAAATCAATCAGCAGCCAAATCGTTCCATCATTTTGTGGTTCACTTAAACTTTGCAACTTAGTTCGTTTAAGCATTTTATGATTATTTGTCTCTTTTAAAAATATATTTTTTAGGTTTGAGGAACTTATTATATACATTTAACTTAAATATATTATTTTTTATAGCTTTATCTGTAGCTTTCAAAGAAGAAGAAAATGCAGCTTATATACACAGAATACTTGAAGAATTTTGGGAAAGGAATTAACATTTGAAAATAAATTGACTGTTTATAAATTAGTGCTTTTATTCATGTAAATACAGTTTAATCTTACGTGCTACAAAAACATGATAGCAAGATAGATCACATGGTTATGAAAATGAATGTAAAATATTGGAACTTCAGAGTTTTAAATGTTCATTTATCATATCAGTATTCATACTTTGTTTTTTTTTTTTAAAGCTACTCACCCCGTAACCAATCTTAAAGCATTTCCCAAAGATAACGTGCTTTGGGTAGAATGGACTGCTCCAGATGAATCTGTAAACAGATACATACTTGAGTGGTGTGTGTTATCTGATAAATCGCCCTGTATCCCAGAATGGCAACAAGAAGATGGTACTGTACATCGCACGTATTTAAGAGGTATATCTTGCTAGAAACACTTAAGTCAATGTCCTTTTTCTAGTTCTTTGGACAGATTTTTCTTGTACTTTTCTGCTTTGTAGGCTTTGTGGTCCATTGAAAAGACATCCAGTTTATCATTGTTTCTTACTAGTCAACTCTTGTTTACTAGATTTGTGACTCTCAGCAAGTCACACTTATTAACCTCACTAAACTGCAGGGTCTGTTTATAGACTGCTGCTGCTGCTGCTAAGTCGCTTCAATCGTGTCCGACTCTGTGCGACCCCATAGACGGCAGCCCACCAGGCTCCCCCGTCCCTGGGATTCTCCAGGCAGGAATACTGGAGTGGGTTGCCGTTTCCTTCTCCAATGCTAAGTGGGGTTAATACTATCTTCTATAATACTCTCCTGTTGTTTTGATCATAAAAGGAATGCTCACAAAACTGTAAAGTAAGAAAAATACAAGGTAATCCAATCTCTGCTCCTAACTAGTATGTTCTCTGTACCTGATTTAACTTCATCCTTTGATGAGAAAAATTTCCCTGAGCATCTGGATGGCTGGTTAACTTTTTATAGCTGTTGAACAAGAGAAGCAGAATCAGAACTTAGATTTTCTTATCTTTTAAACTGGAAGTATTAATGAAGGACAGAAAGTAAGAGCTCCAGTATGGATTGCTCTCATTGCAAGTTACTACTTTTCAAGTAGCTTTAAAGTGATAGAACAACTTTAAAGAGAAAGCAAAGCACTCAGTTTGTTATGTGTGTAAAGAGGATAACCACTAGAATTCAGCTACAAATAATATGATTAATCATAAGAAAGCTGTTAAAAAATATGCTGTTTATATATAGCCATAAAGAGCTTTATTCATAACATAGGCTGTTTGGCCCTCATTAACCCATTATTTAACATATAATTTTACTAATCCCACTTGTCTAGTTTATCAGTCTTGTCCAAGTAAAAGCAAAGTAGAGCTATAGAGGAAATAGATTGGTAATAACTGGACCACGGATGGCATACATGCTCAGTCATGTCAGACTCTTTGCAACCTCCTGGACTGTAGCACGCCAGGCTCCTCTATCCATGGAATTCTCCAGGGTGGGTTGTCGTTTCCTCCTCCAGGGGCTCTTCCCCACCCTGGGACTGAACCCGCATCTCTTGCATCTCTTGCATCTCCTGCATCTCCTGCATCGGCAGGCAGATTCTTTACCACTGGGGCCACCTGGGAAACCCTAGCTGGACAATAGCTGGACAGTAGAGCAAAGGCTCTGGAGACCTTCAGTTTGTGCAAGTATTCCCACAGAGTTCAGTAGGCCTGGTAAAACATCACTGTATAAGCAGAATATAAAAATTATCTTCCTGATAATATTGAATCATTAAGAAAATGACTGTTTATGAAGACAAAGAAGCATATATAACTTCATGAATAAACAGTTAAGGAAATGTAAGTTCCTGTTGAAGGTATAAACTGCAGTTTATAAACAAAAATAAATTTTTTTGTTGTTTGCTAAAGACATAGATTACTTTGTTAATTTGGAAAGATTATAAATAAAGGAAGTATTTAAGATGATTTTTTCTTTTAAAATTCTGTTGTTGTGGGAAATGATACTTAATTCTCTTTTTCCCCAGTCACCTGGCCAGCCACAGCCATTTGTGCTTTCCCTAGCTCTGATTAGTGACATCTTGCTCATAGGCAGGTCTCAATTAGGTAAAATGTACAAAAATTGTCAAACTATAAGAAAGACCCATTTGATAAATCCTGATTATAAATGCAGTCATTTGTTACTTTTATTGACAGTATAAATATTTTTATTCACTTATTGGCAATAAAAATAACCTTTTATTTTCATAAAGATTTACTGTTAAGCTTGAATCTAGTACACAAAAGGCAATGTTTACTTAAAAAGTTGTAGTTTTAAAAGAAAGTTCAATGGTAATCATTTCATAATGTAAGCAGATGTCAAATTATTATTTAGTATACCTGAAATTAACATTGTATATCAACTGTACTTCAATTTTAAAAACATAAATGAATAAATAAAAGAAAACTCAGTGGTCATGAAATTATAATTTAAAAGTAAGTAATAGAGTTAATTTTTTTTTTCATTATAAGGAAGAAAATGCTTAATCCACTATTCTTACTTTAGGAAACCTAGTAGAGAAGAAATGTTACTTGATAACAGTTACTCCAGTATATGATGATGGACCAGGAAGCCCCGAGCATATAAAGGCATACCTTAAACAAGCTGGTAAGTCCAGCCCTACTTTCTTTGAAAAACCATTGCATTTTGTACTGACAAAGACATTTATCCTTTTTAAATAAGGGTATGTCTCATGTTCAAATAATTCCATGATAATGAAATTTTACCAAGTTCTAATGGTTTACTAAATTCTTATGCTTTTCAGTTAGTAAATACCTTATTCTGTTTCAGCACCTTCCAAAGGACCTACTGTTCGGACAAAAAAAGTGGGGAAAAATGAAGCTGTCTTAGAGTGGGACCACCTTCCTATTGATGCTCAGAATGGATTTATCAGAAATTATACTATATTTTATAGAACCGTCATTGGAAATGAAATCGGTAATAAAGCTATATCAGTTATTAAGAATCAGGTGTTTTGTCTTAGGCTTTTAAATACTAATTTAAGTCTTGTGTTTTTTACATCTTAATACAGCATTTTATGCTCAGAAAAGAGATACCTGAAAATATGCTTTATGGTTGCCTTCATGATCCTACTAAAAATACATTGTTTTCTAGTTGAAATATGGTTTGATTCCTTTTTCGTGTTCTCCCAATGTCAAATATAGGCCAAACCATGCAAGAGTAGTTCGTTAAAGTGCACTTGCTGCTTTCTTCTAGCTGTGAATGTGGATTCTTCCCACACAGAATATACACTGTCCTCTTTGACTAGTGACACTTTGTACATGGTACGAATGGCAGCATACACAGATGAAGGTGGAAAGGATGGTCCAGAATTCACTTTTACTACACCAAAGTTTGGTAAGGAATAATGATGCTTGAGTTTTCCTTTTTTCTCTTTTCTTTTAAAAATTTAATCAGACTAAAAATGGACTTAACTTACATGCTAAAATTTTGTTTAAAGTGCATCTTTGGATTCATATAAATGATGTGTTCATAAATTATGATTTTTGTTTTGTTGTTTGGTTATTTCTTTAAACTACAGAAAATTTTTTCCATACTTTGGTGTTGTTTCTTCAGCTGCTTCTAATTTCACCTGTACTCTATAAATCCCAAAATAATTTGTTTATCTTTCTAAACGGGTTCATTTTTTTCACTGGCAAAACTTGGGTATGGTCTCGCTTAGTCAGACGGGCATGGAGATGCTTCGGGAAGTAACATTGCATTGGCTGCCCAAGGAGAACCCCAAGTTCAGTCTTGTATTGGTTGGTGATGGTGGTGCTGGAAAAACTACATTCGTGAAATGTCGTCTTACTGGTGAATTTGAGACATATATAGCTACCTTGGGTGTTGAGGTCCATCCTCTTGTGTTCCATACCAACAGAGAACCGATTAAGTTCAATGTAGGGGATATAGCTGGTCAGGAGAAATTTGGTGGACTGAGATGGCTATTATATACAAGGTCAGTGTGCCATTATAGTGTTTGATGTAACACTGAGAGTTACTTACAAGAATGTGCCTAGCTGGCATAGAGATCTGGTATGTGTGTGTGAGAACATCCCAATTGTGTTGTGTGGCAACAAACTGGATATTATGGACAGAAGGTTAAGGCAAAGTCAGTTGTCTTCCACCAAAAGAAGAATCTTCAGTACTGTCACATTTCTACCAAAAGTAACTACATCTCTGAAAAGCCCTTCCTCTGGCTTGCTAGAAAATTGATCGGAGACCCTAACTTGGAGTTGGTTGGCATGCCTGCTCTTGCCCCGCCAGAGGTGGTCATGGACATAGCCTTGGCAGCACAGTACAAGCACGATTTAGAGGTTGCTCACACGACTGCTCTTCCAGATGAAAATGATGACCTGTGAGAAAGTGAAGCTGGGGCCCAGCGTCGGAAGTCTAGTTATATAGGCGACTGTCCTGTAATGTCACTGGTGCAGCGTATTTGCCACATTATTACATAGCTAAGCAGAACATATGCTTAATCTTTGGATGCTGAAGGAGAACTGTCATTCCCACTCCTTTTCATTTAGAATCAGGATAAAGTTGTATTTTAACTATCTTAAAAAACTTGGGTATAGTCTCTTCTCTTGTTCTTCGTTTAAAGGGCAGGTTGCCTGGAGAATTCCACGGACAGAGGAGCCTGGCGGGCTATAGTCCATGGGGTGGCAAAGAGTTGGACACGACTGAGCAAATAACACACACAAGCTGTAAAGACTAATCCACGCTTGCAGTCTCATTTCCGTACCTCCAGCTCAGTTTTTAACCTGCTGAAACCAGATTTCCACGCACCCACAACTCCACTGAAGCCTCTCTGCTGTCACACATGGAAGACCTCTTAGTCGTCCTGTCCAGTGCATGCTTTTTAGTCATCTTTTTTCCCTACACTTGCCAACATTTGATCCTTCCTGTTGGCCTGTTCATCCTTGAAACCGTCTCTTCCCTTGGTGTATTTTTCTAGTAGCACCCTCCTGAGTCTCCTCCTTGTGTGGTACTTTTTTCTTGGTTTCCTTTTCTGCTCTTCTAAATGTTTTGTATTCTCCAGAGCTCTGTTCCTGGCACTGTTCTCTTATCTTCCATTTCAGAGTCCCTGTCTAAGACTTCAGCCACCCTCTCTGCTCTTCCCAAACAGATTTCTCTTTCTTTGTCCATGTCACAGCTCTTTGTCAAACCCAGAAATTTAGGGGTAGTTGTAGTAAATTTCTTCATCTCTTTTTCACTTACATAAACTAAAGTTCAGTTGCTCATGATTTCTAATTACTGCTTGTGCATGCCCTTTCATAATCTCTTTCTTTGACCCTAAACTTCTTTTCATTTTCCCCGCCTTTATGTCTTTTCCCAGTACATTCCCCTATACCTTTTGTTGTTCTGGCTATTCCTATGGCCTCCCTACAGCAGACTTAAAATGCATTCTTTCCTGTAACTACTACATTTTGAATCATTATTAAATTACCTTATTTTATTGTAATTGTTTTTGTTATATCCAAGCACCAACACAGTGAATGATAAATAGTAAGCTCCATATTCCTTGTTGGTTGAATGTTTGCTGCATGAGCAAATAAGTGGATAAGTGACTACTACGTAAGATAGATATTCAAAGATCCTGAGCTTTTCTGTGATGGCCAATAATGAATACAGTCTGCAGGATAAGATTTGTGGTGACATGTTTGTAGAATATATATGTAACAAATATAGGTTTCCACCTCTAACCAAAAGTTGAGCATTCCTCTGAAACCTTTCATAAGCCAAAATGGTTTAGAGCAGAGTATCCCCCACCTTTGGCAAGTTTGCATTATACCGCTTCATTGTCATGAAAGACCTACGTTAAATACAGTAACAAGCTTTTTTTATAAATTTATTTTTGTTTGCAAAAACAGACAATGTAATTTATGAAAAAAGCTTTTTAGTATATCAGTGTAAGTCTTCTGTGAAAGTGAGGTGGTAAAATGGGAACTTTCTGAAAGCGGGGGCATACCTGTAATAATTGAAATAAAACTTTGTGCCATGATCTTTAGAAAAATAAAAGTAATTTAAAAATTTATCCTGTTAACAAAAGTAGTGTTCATTATAAGGAATTTAGACGATTCAGTAAAATACAAAGATGAAGAAAAATAACTCCTATTCCCTCATCCAAAATAATCTTTTAACGTATTTATATATCCTCCTAGTCTCTTCTATGCATACATTTTTTTCCCAAAACTGAGATCATACTTAATATTGCTTCATGCACTTTTCCCTCTGACCTGTTGTTTTATGGATCCATTATACCTACTCCACATGGCTTTGACTTTGCCCTCAAGGACCATATAGCTTAGTTGAAGAAATAAAGTATAAGTAAACAATACAGAGAGCCATTTGAGCCATGCTACTAGTAAATAGAGCAAGCATTTAAAGTTACTGGTAGTGGGAAGTTTCACCTTCAGAGATTTTTGTGGAGGACACAGTACTTGAGCTTTGAAGTTAAGATGTGGACAGATAGGAAGAAGAAAGCATCCTGGAGCAGCATGAGCGAAAGGCCCAAGGCGTGGAAGCTGAGGAAGAAGTTCAGCACCAGTAAAGGACAGGTTCTGCCTGAATTTGATGTGTCATGTGTATGAGAATCTTAGCATTCAGGAATTAATATTCTCCAACCTATAGTTTATTCCTCTGATTGTTTAGTTCCAGTTACGCTTCACAGGATGTAAAGTTACTTACAAAGGGATATGTGTGGTGGGAAGGTAAGACTGAGTAATGTGTAGCTGTTGTACTACTTCCATACAATTCTCCTGTAAAAGACCTAATTGAAGGAGGGTTGGAGGAGTTTACCAGAAACAACCAAATCATTAAAAAATCTCTAATATAAATTCTCCCAGTTAGTGATTCATTTGATTACTAAGCTCTCTTTCAAATTCAGAGAGGGATTCATGTGGTATTTAGGAATCTGAGGCTTGCTGCTTTTTAGATGATGATATTCCTACTTCTGCCACTCCTTGTGCCTGTTAAGGTTCTCCTAAAATTCTTAGCCCTGTATCAGTAAATAACAATTAAAAATTTTACCTGAAGTTTACATTTTTATTCCTTATAGAAAGTTTTGTAGTTTTTTGTAGTTCAGTTATTGAAATCATTTAGAGCTTTTCCAATTCCACTCCTAGAACCCAAAAGTAAGTTTTGCTAAGATTCTGCTGAGTGCAGATGATAAATGTAATAGTTAGGTTTGAAAGCTCTTACCAGGTATATTATCTATCCAATAAACTGAACTAATCAGTTTATTCCCCCAACCAACTTCTATTTTATGTATACTTTGTGGTCAGGTTACCATGACCTAAGGTATAAGCAACTAGGATATGATTTACCAAGGGGGAGGGGTGGGGAGAGAGAAATACCTTTAAGTTTGAAACGGCTGTGGAAAAAAAAAGTTAGGATGATATTTCATCTTTTCAACAGTAACCTGGTTGGAAAGTTGCATTATTTGTCATATGTGTCAACAATTATTTTCCTTCTTTGCCCTTTTTGTTTTTTAGCTCAAGGAGAAATTGAAGCTATTGTTGTACCTGTTTGCTTAGCCTTCCTATTGACAACCCTTTTGGGAGTTTTATTCTGCTTTAATAAGCGAGACCTGTGAGTACCCTTGTTCATATTTTTGCATTTCCCCTCACTTCTATTGGACCTATAATTTACATTGTGAGATTCATCCATTTGAAGTGAACAGTTTGATGATGAATTTTTGTAGCTGTGTGTAGATGTTTAACCACCACACTTAGGATGGAGAACATCTCCATCACCCTGGAAGTTTCCTCGTTCTGCTGTGTAGTCTGTCCTCTCCCTCAGCCCCTGGCCCCAGCAGTCAGTGATCTGTGGTCGTATTTTTGCCTTTTCTAGGACTTCACATGTATAGGAATCAAGTAGCGTGTAATTTTTTGTGTATGATGTCTTTCACTTGACTTTTTTGAGATTCATCATATTGTTGCATATACTAATATTTTTCTCCTTTTTATTCCTGAATAGTATTCTTTAGTATAGAAAGATCAAAATTTGTTGACCCATACATCTGTTATTCTTGAATTTTGGCTGTTATGAGCATTCACATACATATCTTTGTGTAGGCATAGATTATCATTTATCTTGAGTCAGTATTTAGCAGTGGGATTGCTGGATCGTATAATCCAGCATTAATGGATGCATATTTAACTTTATAAGAAACTGTCAAACTGTTTTTCAAAGTGGCCATATCATTTTGTATTCCCACCAGCAATGTGAAAAGTTCCATTTGCTCGATATCATCCCCAGTTCTTTGTACTGTCAAGGTTTTTAATTTTAACTGTTCTTTCTCAGGGGTTTATAGTGCTATCTCAGTGTGATTGTAACATCTGTTTCCCTGAGGACTAGTAATAGATATTTTCATGTGCTACCTTACATCTTCTTTTGTGATATGTTTTGAAATCTTCCGCCCATTTTTAAATTGGGTGATTTGTTAATATTGTGCTTTAAGAGTTCTTTATATATCTTGTTACAAATTTTTTGTCACATATGTTTTGCAAATTCTGGACTTTTTGGTTTCTTAACTGTGATTTCAGAAAAGCAAAAGTGTTTAATTTTGATCAAGTCCATTTTGTTAGGGTTTTTATTTTTTAATGGTTGTTGATTTTATGTCCTTTTTATGAAGTCTTTGCTTACCCAAGTGTCACAAATATGTTCGCGTATATTTTCCTCTAGAAATTTAATGATTTTAACCCTGTGCTGTGATCTGTTTAGAATAAATTTCTGTGCATGGTGTGAAGTCAGGTTAAAGAATTTTTTCCATAGATACTTAGTCATTCCAGCATTATTTATAAAAAGACTGTCTTTTCCTGTTGAATTGCCTTCAACCTGTACCAAAATCAATTATTCGTATAAGTCTAGATCTGTTTGTGGACTCTTAATCCTGTTCCTTTGTTATATATGTCTATTGGTGCTGATACCACATGGTCTTGATTTATTATAGCTCTACAATAAGACTGGGGACTTCCCTGGTGGCTCAGACGGTAAAGTGTCTGCCTACAATGCGGGAGACCTGGGTTCGATCCCTGGGTCGGGAAGATCCCCTGGAGAAGGAAATGGCAACCCACTCCAGTATTCTTGGCCTGGAGAAATCCATGGATAGAGGAGCCTGGTGGGCTACAGTCCACGGGGCTGCAAAGAGTCAGACACAACTAAGTGACTTCTCTTTCAATAAGACCGGGTGGCAGAATTCCTCCAGTATTCTTTTTTTTTTTTCAAAATTATTTTTTCTAGGTTCTTTGCCTTTTCATATAGAATTATCAGCTTATAAATTTCCCTTAAAAATCTGTTAGAATTTTTAGTGGAATTTTATTGAATCTATACATCAGTTTAGGGGAAAATGCAGTGTAAACATGAGTTCACATGTTCATGAGTCACATACATCTTTCAGTACATGAACATGGTACATTTCTTGTTTCCTTTTGCAGTGTTTCGTAGTCTTCAGGCTATGTTAAATTTATTCCTTCCTAAATATTTTTTTATGCTGTTATAAATGGAATTTACATGTTTTTATTTTCTAGTTGTTCATTGCTGGTATATTGAAAATTGATCCTTTTAAGCATATTGATCTTATATACTGAGATCTTGATAAATTAATTTATTGTAGTCACTTTTTAGATTCCATAGGACTTTCTGCATATACAGTCATGCTGCCTGCAAGTAAAGATGGTTATTCCAGTCTTTATACTTTTAGTTATTTTTCTTTTTCTACTGGCTCAGACCTTCAGTAAGTACAATGTTGAATAGAAGTGTTAAGAGCCAGCATCTTTCCATTCTTCCCAATCTTAGGGGAGAGAGCATTCACTCTTTTTTTTTTGGAGCATTCACTCTTAACACTATTGCATGTTATATTAGCTGTAAGTTGAGGAGTTTCTTGTATTTCTCTTTTGCTAAGAGTTTTTGTCATGAATGGGTATTTAATTCTGTCTAATGCTTTTTCTGCATCTGTTGAAATGAGCTTATGATTTTTTTTTCCTTTCATAAATATGGTGAATTTTATCATTGATTGTCATATGTTATATCTTGCATTACTTGGAATTTGCTGGATTCGGTGTGCTAACAGTTTTTGTATTTTTATGTTAAGAAGTGGTATTGATTTGTCCTTTTTTTGTGGTATCATTGTTTAATTTTGGATTCAGGGTAATACTGATTATCTCATCAAATGAATGCCCTCTTAAAGTTAATCAGTACATATTACCTCAATTTTCTGGGAGTGTTTGTATAGGGTTTGTGTTATTTCCTCTTTAAATGTCTAATGGAATTCACAAGTGAAGCTGTCTGGGGCTTCTCTTTTCTTTGTAGGGAGATTTTTTATTACAAATTGAATTTTTTATAAGTATAGAGCTATTAAAGTTTTCTTTTCCAGTCTGTTTCAGTAATTGGTGTCTTTCAAGGAATTCCTTTTTTTTGGTTGGTCAATTTATTTAGGTTGTTAACTCTATTGCTTTTTCTGTTATGTCCAGATTTCATAGTTGTTCCTGCTGGACAATCTGTTAGGATCTTACTACCCATTTTTATTTTTTATTTGAACTTATTCTCAAGGTGACTCATTTCCTGTGTACTTACATACACTTGTGAATGTCTAATGTTGTGGTAGGTACTATATTAAACATATTTAAATAGGTTTTTGATGAAGGATATCTTGAATTAATTATTTTTATGTTGGCCTTTTCTTCCTTGTGAAAAATCATATTTTATCTTGTACCAGTGTGATAATTTATCATTGTCTGAATTATTTTAGTTGGAAATTGAACATTTTGGGGTTTTTGTTTTGCAGAGAAGGTGTGCCACAATGTTTTGTACCCCTGGCTAAAGCTTTTAAGTGGTTTTTATTGCAGAATTTGATTTCAGAGATTTTAAAAAATTGAATACTGATTACCAGCTTTAGTCTTATAATCAGTTTTTCTTTTAAGGATAAAGATTCAGATCGTTATGCATTTTTAAATAGTATTTTATTCTGTTGGTTACAAGAAAAATGATGTTTTTGTTAGCTTTGGAGTACAGTAGGTATTTTTTGTTTAGTTGGTTTTATTCTTAAGATTTAGATGATCACGTGTATTACAAGCGGTTCTCCATAAGCAGTATTTCTTTCCTCTCCAGAATTAAAAAACACATCTGGCCTAATGTTCCAGATCCTTCAAAGAGTCATATTGCCCAGTGGTCACCTCACACACCTCCAAGGGTAAGAAAAAATATTTCTGACTACTTAGAATACACGAGTGTATTATGATATATTTGTAGAGTTCAAGCAAAAAATAATCGGGCTAAATTGAAAAGTAAATGAAAATAAAATAGTACATAAATTAGAATTTTAGTCAAAATTAAAAATAGCGCTTGCATATTCTAGGAGTTTATTATCACCATAGCATATTTGTCTTTATATTCCTAATTCTGTTTAGTATACATTAAAAATATTTGACTGAACTTCTAAGTTGAAAGCCTAGTGTTTTAATACAGCTATGTGATAATTCTGTTGTAAGATAAGCATTTTAGATTGTATATTAAAATCAAATTTAAGGTCTATGATTTTAATATGATTAAATGACTTCTGGAAGCCTATAATAAATTTCTTAGATTTCCTTAAAGGAAAGATTATTTGTATTTTTTACTTCTGACAGTCCTTCATAACCTATGAAACCTGAGTTTGATTTTTCTTAATGTTTTCTTCATTTTTCTATCCAGTTAATCCTAGGCTGCCTAGACTAGGCATGAAGTATGAAATTTTACTTCTAGACTTTTGTTACTGTTGTTCAGTCCCTAAGTCGTATCCGACTCTTTGCAACCCCATGGACTGCAGCACACCAGGCTTTCCTGTCCTTCACTATCTTCTGGAGTTTGCTCAAATTTATGTCCATCGAGTTGGTTAGTTTATAAAAATGTTAACACCCCGACAATATTGATTTGGAATTCTGAGGAAATGCAGTCTAATTCTTACCTTTCAGACAAATTTCACAAAATCCATGATTCAAGTAGTTAGCAGTGACTTAGTGATATAGATTATCTTTGCACTATTAAGTTACTGAGGAGTTTCAGAGATGCATTTTGTGACTTTTAAGTAATATGTTATATATAATTATTTCAGATTTTCTAAATGAATGTGTATCACAGGTAATAATTAATTTTCTGTCTTCCTTAGCATTTTAATTCAAAAGATCAAATGTATCCAGATGGCAATTTCACTGATGTAAGTGTTGTGGAAATAGAAGCAAATGACAAAAAGCCTTTCCCAGATGATCTAAAATCTTTGGACCTATTCAAGAAAGAAAAAGTTAATACTGAAGGACACAGTAGTGGTATTGGAGGGTCTTCGTGCATGTCATCTTCTAGGCCAAGCATTTCTAGCAGTGATGAAAATGAATCTGCACAGAACACTTCAAGCACTGTCCAGTATTCCACAGTGGTACACAGTGGCTATAGACACCAGGTACCATCAGTCCAAGTCTTCTCAAGATCTGAGTCCACCCAGCCCTTGTTAGATTCCGAAGAACGGCCAGAAGATTTACAGCTGGTAGATAATGTAGATGGCAGTGATGGCATTCTGCCCAGGCAGCGGTATTTCAAACAAAACTGCAGTCAACATGAAACCAGTCCAGATATTTCACATTTTGAAAGGTCACAGCAAGTTTCCTCAGTCAATGAAGAAGATTTTGTTAGACTTAAACAGCAGCAGATTTCAGATCATATTTCACAGCCCTATGGATCTGGGAAAATGAAAATGTTTCAGGAAGTTCCTGCAGTGGATGCTTTTGGTCCAGGCATTGAGGGACAAGTAGAGAGATTTGAAACAGTTGGGATGGAGGCTGCAGTTGATGAAGGAATGCCTAAAAGTTACTTACCACAGACTGTGAGACGAGGTGGCTACATGCCTCAGTGAAAAACCAGCTCCTGTTACATCTTCGGAAATACCTGTAAAGTAAAGCTAAAAATACTTTATCTGTGATTTCAGATCTTCACTCGCTGAAGATGATCATTTGCCCTTAAGGACAAGAATGTACTGTCCTGCCACATGGGCTTTTTCCATCCCAGTATATCTGGGATTCAACTTTAAGCACTACATAAACTGACTTCATCCTCTGAAAAGCTGAATGACTTTGTGCTGTTTCAGGATGTTTGCACTGAAGAAAAACAAAGCTTATCTAAAATTTATAAAGTGAAACTTTTTGTTTTGCTATCTAGAAAACAGAGGGTATTTAAGTTAAAGCTAGTCATAAACAGCTATACTGATTTTAATGAGAATAGTCATTGAATATCAAATCTTAGGGAGAGAATTAACAAAAATTAGAGGAGCAAGGTCTTAGACCCTCTACTTTAGCTGACAACATAATTTAAAAAGAATCCAGATGATACAACTAATATGAGCCCAGCTTTTGTTGTCTGCCAGAAAAAATTTGGGTCATTTATAATCATACCAACATGTAAGATATTAATCCTTTTCCATTGGTAGTGACTCTGCCAGTTGCTGGAGAAAAGGAATTCTGTTTTAACACAGCAAAATAAAAATATTAATTTTTGAATATTAGACAATCAATAAGTAAATTTTCAAACATTTGCTTTCTATTGTTATTGACAGCCTTTGAAGATACAGTCCACAAACTCAGCAGTGTGTCCAGATAAGAGCTAGGAATGAATATGACAAACGATCTCAAACATTCTATACCTATATATAAACTTTATTGACCTTTCTTTTTAAGACATCAGATAATTTGGTTGATTAAGCACTTTATACAATATATCTTCACCTTAAAATGTGTTTTGACTTAATACTCTGTTTTTCAGTAGGCCAAGATTGAGGTTTTTTTTTTTTTTCCTAGTAGGTATCTGAAGCAGACTAGTAAGTTATAGGACTTGGGCGATACTCACCAAAACAAAACACCACCCCCAAAATGTACATATTGATCTTAGTAAGTATCACAGTTAGCAAATATCCTTATTGTAGAGGCACTTAATGAAGAGAATGTCTGCCAGTCCTGAGGTAGGTGGAACTTAGTTCTACATGATGATTAGGAATATTTTAAACCTCTTCCCACATGTTCTCTTCTTCAGGGGGAAAGTGAGTTGAGCCTCCAGAGTTTAGTGCTAAACTCACTTTCACATTCACGTTATCCTCTACCCACCACCTTGACAAGGAGGCAGGGCTAAAGCCAGGGGCTGAGTACGTAAGAAGAAATAGATCATGTATTGACTACTGCTATCAAGTAAGTTTGTTTCTCTGCCATATTTAAGATACAAAAGCCAGGGCAACTTAAAATATTTGCAGAGGTTATTGAAGAATAAAAGGTTGAGAAATTTTAGTGCACATTTACAGTTGAGATGTAAGTCTGCTCACTGCCCTCTCATCAGTATTGTTCACAGTAGATTTCCTGTTACGCTTTATCCTTTGTATTCTTGCCTAACAAGTCAGAGTTCTTTCACATATATGGTCTTTGTGAGAGCAGATGCTGTATTCTGATATATCCAGTTCTTCTTTACGCAAAACCAACATGAGACTGGTAGACTGTCAGAATTATGAGGAAAAGTAGGGACAGACCCCAAACTCACACTCTACAAGGTAATAGCACCACCACCATTTAAGTTGACCATCAAAGGCTGGTCCATATCAGGAAAGGATTGGTCTTGCTAAATGTCAACAAATTTATATCTACTACATTTTTTTCATTTCCTCAAAATAAGTGGTCGTGTTGTTATAACCATGTTTAGCTCTGACCTTCCTCCTAACAAACAGCAGTGTCGTGAAGAACATTTTAGTGTAATGATTATACATGGGGGGAGAGAAATTATAAAATGTGAACTCACGATCTAAAGGAATGAGAACAAACAGTTATTTAAGAAAGGACATCATTATAAGTAGATTTGTATGTTGAAACTTAACATACAACATGGTGCAGTGAGTGAATGCCCTCTAACCGCAAAAGCACTTCAGGCATATTAAGTGGATGTTTGGATACTGTGCAAAAATTCATTCAGGAAATATTTATATACATCTTTGCCCCAAAAGAGGAAAGCAGTCACGAAACTTATGAAAGTTACTTTCATAAGGCATGTCGTAGAATAATCTGTTTTGATACATGTGAATTATACTTTAGGTCAGCAGAGAAATTAGGTTAATTTATGTGAAAATTAGACTATGTTTAAGATAGTGATGCAGTTACCCTCTTGTAAGATTGAAAATAATAATCAAGCATATGTTACATTTGTTGTTACTGTAATTTGATTATTCATTACTGGTGTCTTTGATACCTTACCCTCATCCTTCATAAAAGCACGAAGCTAAATAACTCATAGAAAACTATCAGACTTCAAACCTACTAAAACCTTACAGTTTAATCCTTTTTTTAACATGGATCATTCATCGCTGGGGAATATACCCAACACATCAGTAGAAACAAGGGAGAAGGCAGAGTCATTCACGTGTGTTGTGTTCATGTGTTCTTCACCTAGTTGTTTAACTTCAGCCTTTTTCTTTGATGAGAGATTTTTTTTTTAACATGTGAAGTCATCCAGTGACCCTAGTTTATTGTGAAAACATTTATCTATGAAAATTCACATTTAAAGTGGAACATCTAAAATAGCTCTATAAATATCAGGTTTTAAAAAGATGTCTTTTTTCTGCTCACATAGTTAAGTAGTTAAATAATCATGACATAAATTTAGAAGTAGATAATTATATAGTATCATTCCCTAAAATATTTCTGTTAACTGGCATGTATTGACTATAAATCAAGTAGGAAAGCTCTTCCTCTATTCCATCATATTCCACACCAATCTCTTCCTCTGGTGTCAAGAACAAATTATATACCTTATACTTCTGTTTGTTGAAATGGGTAAAATGTCAACATAATAAGCTACATAAAACTTAAAAGTTCAGTTGTTTAAAAATACTGGGATAACTTTGTTGTAGGCTATATTCGATTCTTTTGCCCTCTAGGATTACTTTTAAAATTTTTTTGCACTTTTTTTGTAAACTAAAAGAATATGAAGCCATACAATGGCAAGATATTTAGGTTTAAGAAATTTTAAACCAGCAAACTTAACAGCCTAGTTCTTTAGACTGGTCCTTGATAGCAGTTCCTTTCAGGCTATTTATAAGCAGAATTTAGATGCAAGTCAAAACTTTCCAAATCCAAATACTGATCTTTGGAGTCAGTCTATTCTTTTTTCATTGTATATTCTACTTGTACATGTATTCACATGATATTCTAATATACATTGCATTAAAAATGAAAAGGTGGCTCTGGATGAGCTCTTTTGTTACATATTTGTTCCTAAATTTTTAAAGGCTTTTTGTAGTTAAAGCAGGTTAGTTTAACTTAATTACCCAGTTCTTTTTTACACTTGATAGATCATGATGAAAGTGCATTTGAGGCCAATGGCGGTAGATCTTACAGACCTTTTATCCCTTAAACATAAGCTTTGACAATGATAACTACATATTTCAAATGCTATTACATGACTATCAAAATGTGATATGTCAGAAATAAAGGGATAATTTAAAGGTGGATATTTGAAATTTCTTTAGTCTTAGTATATATGTATGTTGAATAGTATACTCTAAAAATAAGTGTGCAATTTGCTAGTTCTGCAATACAGTGTTTAGCATTAGGTATGTCTCCTCTTTATACCCTGGCTATGTCCCATTTAATTATAAGTGCAATCCTTTCAAGTTCACTTGCCCTTTGACCTTGACCTACTCTAACTTCATATAGAAGGCTTGTCTAGAAAGAGTAGTGTGTATTTTTACTTTTGCAGAATGAATTGCATGTGCATATCATAACTACAGCTATTGTTTTTATGTTGACATAACTAAATGTTCTCTTATATATCAGCTCTAATCCTTTAAGTAAATGTAATAAATTCTTACTCAAATTTTTTCTGGGTGTGGTCACTACCATTTGGTGTCATTACACATAATATTTAAGGTAACTTTATCATTGTTGGTGTTGAGGCTTTGTGTAAGCTTGGTGTTTTTGGAGGGTTCTGTGGTTTCTGAATTCCTCATTTAACATAATGCATCAGGATTTAGAAGAAAATCAATACCCTACCTCAGCCTTAATATAGAATAGACTTGGAGATGGCAAATTCATTTATGAGTTTTCTGGACTTACAAGATGATTTCTAGAATCCCAGCATCTCACCTCCCATTGGATATTTTTCAACGGGTTGCCCGTGAAAAGTACAGAGGTGCTGTGCCAGCTTGTGGCCTGTCTGTACCCACACCCTCCTGGAGTCTTGTCACAGTGAGGCGTGAAGCCGATCGATCCAGCCCCACCACCACTCCCCTGAGCTTGCTGAGTATAGTGTATAAAAGTACTACTTCCACCTGGAAGGAAATCTGAACTGCTAGATTTGTGTAACTTCACATTGTGATTTTATCTAAATATGCAGGGAGTGAAAAATTCACTTAACTTCATCCTTTCACACATATACTAAAGGTTGTAGAAATAGCATCTCAGCCTTGGGCTATGTGTTTGTGTAAATCTTTGGTTAGGTCTCTTACAGGCTCTTACAGCATGACTTCTTTGTGATACTTCTTGTCTTATCCTAATTTATATTATGGGTCAGTACATCCTACTGCCAAAAAGGCATTCCGTTTTCCTGGCCCAGAGACAAACAATTTTAACTTCCAGTTTAAATTTTGTTCTTAATATACAACCTTCCTTCAACGCTCTCAGAATATAAACAGAAATAGTACAACTGTGCTCCTATACACATGTTTGCATTGCACGTGTGCGCAGTCATGTCCAACACTTTGCGACCCTGTGGGCTGTAGCCCTGCGGGCTCCTCTGTCCATGGGCATTCTCCAGACGAGAATACTAGAGTGGGTAGCCATTCCCTTTTCCAGGGGATCTTCCTGACCCAGAGATCGAACCCATGTCTCCTGCGTTGCTGGCGGATTAACCACTGAGCCCCCTGGGAAGCCCAGGTACATGTTTCATTGATGAGTTGCTAAGTTGTTTCCAACTCTGCAACCCCATGTACTGCAGCACACCAGGCTTCTCTGTCCTTCACATCTCCTAGAGTTTGCTCAAACTCAAGTCCATTGAGTCAGTGATGCCATCCAACCATCTCATCCTTTGTCACCCCCTTCTGCCGTCAGTCTTTTCCAGCATTAGGGTCTTTTCCATGTTTCAGTTCAGTTGCTCAGTCATGTCTGACTCTGTGACCTCATGAACTGCAGCGCGCCAGGCCTCCTTGTCCATCACCAACTCCCAGAGTCCACCCAAACCCATGTCCATTGTGTCGGCGATGCCATCCAACCATCTCATCCTCTGTCGTCCCCTTCTCCTCCTGCCCTCAGTCTTTCCCATCATTGGGGTCTTTGCAAATGAGTCAGCTCTCCGCATCAGGTGGCGAGAGTATTGGAGTTTCAGTTTCAACATCAATCCCTCCAATGAACACCCAGGACTGATCTCCTTTAGGATGGACTGGTTGGATCTCCTTGCTGTCCAAGGGACTCTCAAGAGTCTTCTCCAACACCACAGTTCAAAGCATCAATTCTTCTGCGCTCAGCTTTCTTTGTAGTCCAACTCTCACATCCATACATGAGAGCTTCATGTGATTTTTATATTTTCTTAACTAATAGCATTCCGGAGACTATTACATCCATACATGACCACTGGAAAAACCATAGCCTTGACTAGACAGACCTTTGTTGGCACAGTAATGTCTCTGCTTTTTAATATGCTGTCTAGGTTGGTCATAAATTTCTTTCCAAGGAGCAAGGAAGGAATTTTAATTTAATTAATTTTAATTTTTAAATTAATTAATGGCTGCAGTCACCATCCACAGTGATTTTGGAGTCCAGAAAAATAAAATCAGCCACTGTTTCCCCATCTATTTGCCATGAAATGATGGGACCAGATGCCATGATCTTAGTTTTCTGAATGTTGAGTTTTAAGCCAACTTTTTCACTCTACTCTTTCATCAAGAGGCTCTTTAGTTCTTCACTTTCTGCCATAAGGGTGGTGTCATCTGCATATCTGAGGTTACTGATTTTTCTCCTGGCAATTTTGATTCTAGCCTGTGTTTCCTCCAGCCCAGCGTTTCTCATGATGTACTCTGCATATAAGTTAAATAAGCATGGTGACAATATACAGGCTTTACGTACTCCTCTTCCTATTTGGAACCAGTCTGTTCCATGTCCAGTTCTAACTGTTGCTTCCTGATCTGTATACAGGTTTCTCAGGAGGCAGGTCAGGTACTCTGGTATTCCCATCTCTTTCAGAATTTTCCACAGTTTATTGTGATCCACACAGTCAAAGGCTTTGGCATAGTCAATAAAGCAGAAATAGATGTTTTTCTGGAACTCTCTTGCTTTTTCCATGATCCAGCAGATGTTGGCAATTTGATCTCTGGTTCCTCTGCCTTTTCTAAAACCAGCTTGAACATCTGGATGTTCACAGTTCACATATTGCCGAAGCCTGGCTTGGAGAAATGTGAGCATTACTTTACTAGCGTTTGAGATGAGTGCAATTGTGCGGTAGTTTGAGCCTTCTTTGGCATTGCCTTTCTTTGGGATTGGAATGAAAACTGACCTTTTCCAGTCCTGTGGTCACTGCTGAGTTTTCCAAATTTCCATCTTTAAGTCTAGATAAACATGGTCTGGCTACTCAATAGAGTATAGAAGAGAAGGAGGCAAGGAGGCCTGAGCTAGAGAAGGAAGTGGAGAAGCAAAGGGAAGCATGTAGTGATTCCAGGTCAATGGGATTCCTTGGGGGCTCAGACAGTAAAGAATTCACCTGGAATGCAGGAGACCTGGGTTCAGTCCCTGGGTTGGGAAGATCCCCTGGAGGAGGGCATGGCAACCCACTCCAGTATTCTTGCCTGGAGAAATCCCCATGGACAGAGGAGCCTTGAGGGCTGCAAGTCCATGGAGTTGGAGAGTTGGACAGGACTGAGGGACTAAGCACAGCACAGCCTCTTTTCTGTGTTCCTCACCAGCGGGGACGCCCACATCATTTCCCTCTGGGTGTGCGTCTCTGCTTTACCTGTCTTAATTTCTCTCTGTGCTCTCCCACTTGTGCTATGTTTCTAAAAGTGAACTTTGTATAATATCTGCATTTACAGTTTTGCCTCAGTGATAAATCCATTTTTCACTGGGGCAAAGATCCAGGGAAAACTAGCTTCTAGCCTCTAGCTTTTGTTGGTTTGATGGCTAGGATTCCTGGTTTTCATCCAGGCTTTGTTGTTATTCAGTCTCTAAGTCGTGTCCAACTCTTTACAATGTCATGGACCACAGCACACCAGGCTTCTCTGTCCTTCACTGTTTCCCCGAGTTTGCTCAAAGTTAGATCCGTTGAGTCAGTGATGCCATCCAACTGTTGGGATAGTGTATAATTTCCTCGGTTCTGTCTTGCCTCAACAAAGATTTGAAATGGTGAACCAGTGTGACAGCTCAGTTACACCTCAGAGTTTATTCAGTAAACAAAGGATAGTACACTCTTGAGGCATTGAGGGCAGGCCGACCCCAAAGGAGAGGTCTCAACCCATCTTGGCTCCCTATTGTTTTATACGTTTTTTCTCCTCCCCCCACCCTTTTGCCCCCGCCCACACTATGCAAATTAGGACTAGCCAGGAAGAGGGCATGTTTGTTTCATCTGAGGTTCTCACTCTGGTCTGTGGATTTTTTCTTTTTTCCCTTTTCGAGGGCTTTTGTGCTTCTTTTCGATACCACCATTTTGGACTCCTTTTTCCTATTCTAACTACCTAACACAACCGTCTCATCCTGTCACCCCCTTCTCCTCTTGCCCTCAGTCTTTCCCAGCATCAGGGTCATTTCCAATGAGTTGACTCTTCACATCAGGTGGCCAAAGTATTGGAGCTTCAGCTTTAGCGTCAGTCCTTCCAATGAATGTTCAGCATTGATTTCCTTCAGGATTGACTGGTTTGACCTCCTTGCTGTCCAAGGGACACCCAAGAGTCTACTCCAGCACCACAGTTTGAAAGCATCAACTTTGGTGCTCAGCCTTCTTTAGAATCCAACTGTCACATCCCTATGTGACTACTGGAAAAACCATAGTTCCAATTATATGAACTTTTGTTGGCAAAGTGATGTCTGTGCTTTTGAATATGCTGTCAAGGTTTGTCATAACTTTTCTTTCAAGGCGCAAGTATCTGAATTTCCTGACTGCAGTCACTGTCCACAGTGCTATTCCCATCTCTTTAAGAATTTTCCTCTGTTGTGATCCACACAAAGACTTTACTGTAGTCAATGAAGCAGAAGTAGATGTTTTTCTGGAATTGCCTTGCTTTTATTATGATCCATCAGATGTTGCCAATTTGATCTCTGGTTCCTCTGCCTTGTCTAAGTCCAGAACTTCCATCTGGAAGTTCTTGGTTCACATACTGTTAAACTCTAACTTAAAAGATTTTGAGTGTTACCTTGCTAGCATGTGAAACTAGTGCAATTGTGCGGTAGTTTGAACATTCTTTGGCATTGCCTTTCTTTGGGAGTGGAATGAAAACTGTCCTTTTCCAGTCCTGTGGCCACTGCTGAGTTTTCCAAATTTGCTGGCATAGTGAGTGCAGCACTTTAACAGCATCATCCTTTAGGATTTGAAATAGCTCAGCTGGAATTCCATCACCTCCACTAGCTGCTTTGTTGCTCAGTTGTGTCTGACTCTTTGTGACCCCGTGGACTGTAGCCCACCAGGCTCCTCTGTCCATGGGGATTCTCTAGGCAAGAATACTGGAGTGGGGATGTTCCCAATCAAGGGATTGAACCCAGGTAGCTTCCCTAGTGGCTCAGATGGTAAAGTGTCTGTCTGCAACGCAGGAGACCCGGGTTCGATCCCTGGGTTGGAAAGATCCCCTGGAGAAGAAAATGGCAGCCCACTCCAGTATTCTTGCCTGGAAAATCCCATGGGTCGCGGAGCCTGGTAGGCTACCATCCGTGGGGTCACAAAGAGTCGGACATGACTGAGTGACTTCACATTCACATTCTGCATTGCAGGCGGATTCTTTACCAGCTGAGCCACCAGGGAAGCCCTTGTTCATAATAATGCTTCATAATGCCCACTTGACTTCACACTCCAGGCTGTCTGACTCTACGTGATTGACCACACCATCAGAGTTATCCGGGTTATGAAGACCTTTTTTGTACAGTTCTGTGAATTCTTGCCACCTCTTCTCAATATTTTCTGCTTCTGCTAGGTCCTTGCTATTCTTGTCCTTTATTGTGCATGTCTTTGCATGAAATGTTCCTTGGTATCTCTAGTTTTCTTGAAGAGATCGCTAGTCCTTCCTATTCTACTATTTTCCTCTTTCTTTGCATTGTTCACTTAAGAAGGCTTTCTTCTCTCTTAGCTGTTCTCTGGAACTCTGCATTCAGTTGGGTATATATTTACCTTTCTCCTTTGCCTTTCACTTCTCTTCTTTTCTCAGCTATGTATCTTCTCAGACAAAGGCCTCTTCAGACAATCGTTTGCCTTCTTGCATTTCTTTGGGATGGTTTTGGTACTGCCTCCTGTACTATGTTATGAGCCTCCTGCCATAGTTCTTCGGGCATTCTGTCTATCAGATCTAATCCCTTGAATCTATCACCTCCACTGAATAATGATAAAGGATTTGATTTAGGTCTTACCTGAATGGCCTAGTGGTTTACACTACTTAATTCAATTTAAGCCTGAATTTTGTAATAAGGAGTTCATGATCAGAGCCACAGTCAGCTCCGGGTCTTGTTTTTGCTGACTGCATAGAGCTTCTCCATCTTTGACTACAAAGAATATAATCAATCTGATTTCAGTATTGACCATCTGTTGATGTCCATATGTAGAGTCTTCTCTTGTGTTGTTGGAAAAGGGTATTTGCTCTGACTGTGTGTTCTCTTGGCAAAACTCTGTTAGTCGTTACCCTGCCTCACTTTGTACTCCAAGGCCAAACTTACCTATTACTCCAGGTATCTCTTGACTTCCTGCTTTTGCATTCCAATCCCCTATGATAAAAAGTACATTTTTTTTTGTTTTTTGGTGTTAGTTCTAGAAGGTCTTGGAGGTCTTCATAGAACTGTTCAACTTCAGCTTCTTTAGTATTAGTGGTTGGAGCATAGACTTGGGTTACTGTGATGTTGAATGGTTTGCCTTGGAAATGAACCGAGATCATTCTGTCATTTTTGAGACTGCACCCAAGTACTGCATTTCAGACTCTTGTTGACTACGAGGGCTATTGCATTTCTTCTAAGGGATTCTTGCCCACAGTAGTAGATATAATGGCCATCTGAATTAAATTCACCCATTCCAGTCCATTTTAGTTTGCTGATTTCTAAAATGTCAATGTTCACTCTTGCCATCTCCTGCTTGATGACCTCCAATTTACCATGATTTATGGACCTAACATTCCAGGTTCCTATGCAGTATTGTTCTGTACAGCATTGGACTTTACTTTCACCACCAGACACATCCAGAACCGGGTGTCATTTCTGCTTTGGACCAGCCTCTTCATTCTTTCTGGAGCTATCTCTCTGCTGTTGCCCAGTAACATATTGGACAACTACCAAGCTGTGAAGAAAGCTGAGCGCTGAAGGATTGATGCTTGAACTGTGGTGTTGGAGATGACTCTTGAGAGTCCCTGGGACTGCAAGGAGATCCAACCAGTCCATTCTGAAGGAGATCAGCCCGGGATTTCTTTGGAAGGAATGATGCTAAAGCTGAAACTCCAGTACTTTGGCCACCTCATGCAAAGAGTTGACTCATTGGAAAAGACTCTGATGCTAGGAGGGATTGGGGGCAGGAGGAGAAGGGGACGACAGAGGATGAGATGGCTGGATGGCATCACTGACTCAATGGACGTGAGTCTGAGTGAACTCCTGGAGTTGGTGATAGACAGGGAGGCCTGGCGTGCTGCGATTCATGGAGTTGCAGAGTCGGACACGACTGAGCGACTGAACTGAACTGAAGCTGGGGGAGCTCATCTTCTGGTGTCAAATCTTTTTACTTTTTCATACTGTTCATGGGGTTCTTGAGGCAAGGATGAGCTGTGCTGTGCTAAGTCACTTCAGTCATGTCTGACTCTGTGTGATACTATGGAAGAGCCCACAAGGCTCTTCATTCCATGGGATTCTCCAGGCAAGATATTGGGGTGGGTTGCCATTTTCTTTTCCAGGGGATCGTCCCAACAGATCCTCTTAAGTCTCCGACCTGCGTTCTCTTAAGTCTCCTGAATTGGCAAGGTGGGTTCTTTACCACTAGTGCTACCTGAGAAGCCTAGCACTATTCATGGGGTTGTCGAGGCAAGGATATTCCTTTCTCCAGTGGACCACGTTTTGTCAGAACTCTCCACCATGACCCATCCATCTTGGGTGGCCCTGCATGGCATGGCTCAGCTTCACTGAGCTGCACAAGACTGTGATCCATGTGATCATTTTGGTCCGCTTTCTCTGATTGTGGTTTTCATGTCCAGGCTGCCTCAGTTCAATTCCTGGTCAGGGAATTATCTCACTTCACACCACTGCTCACGGCTGCCTTGTGGAGATCACCCTCAGCCCATGCATTTGCTCTAGCCACGTGTAGAAAGACCTAAAAGAGGAGTAAAAGTGTCCCTCCTTCCCAAGCACAGTGCCTGTTAACACAGTTTCTGCATTCTCACTGTGTGTGTGCTTAGTCTCTCAGTCATGCCCAACTCTTTGTGACTGCATGGACTGTAGCCCACCAGGCTCGTCTGTCCATAAGGATTCTGCAGTCAAGAATACTGGAGTGGGTTGCCATCCCCTCCTCCAGGAGATCTTTCCAACCCAGGGATCAAAACCAGGTCTCCCACATCGCAGGTAGATTCTTTACCATCTGAGCCACCAGCGAAGCCCAGGCAGTCTCATTACTTTATTTAAAAAACAACTCAACGGTGGAACGTGACAACTACAGCCAGTGACCAAAAGATCTAGGGGAGGGCATTTTTCCTGAGTGCTCAGATCACACTCCTCCTGTCCCGGTTGGTTCTGCCATGAACTTCATGTGTCTGCTGCGAAGCACAGGTACCACCTCCCAGCCTGACCTCTGCAGAGGCCTTTTTTTTCAAAGTGGTTTTCCAGCTGTACCTGCCCAACTCCAGCTAATCCACTAGAGGGCAGCATTGGCAGCAGGACGTGCCTACTGAGGTCCTGCTGCTCCAAACAAAAGGTCGGACATTTGCTTTCCAGGCTTCATCTTCTGATCCTGTTTTTCCAGCCTCAGACAGCCTCCTCTCCAGGTATGCACTTACTAGTTATCAGACCATATTGTGTTTCTTCCTGTCTCCTGGCCCATGCATATGATTTCTTCTAAAATGGTCTCCTGGCCATAATCCATAGCTCAGCTGGAAAATTCTTACCTCAGTTCAGTCGCTCAGTCACGTCCGACTCTTTGTGACCCCAGGGACTAAAGCACGCCAGGCCTCCTTGTCCATCACCAATTCCCGGAGTCCACTCAAACTCATGTCCATTAAGTCAGTGATGCCATCCAATCATCTGATCCTCTGTCATTGTCCCCTTCTCCCACCTTCAATCTTTCCCAGCATCAGGGTCTTTCACATCAGGTGGCCAAAGTACTAGAGTTTCAGCTTCAACTTCAGTCCTTCCAATGAATATTCAAGACTGATTTCCTTTAGGATGGACTGGTTGGATTTCCTTGCAGTCCAAGGGACTCTCAAGAGTCTTCTCCAAAACCACAGTTCAAAAGCATCAATTCTTTGGCGCTCAGCTTTCTTTATAGTCCAACTCTCACATCCATACATGACTACTGGAAAAACCATAGCCTTGACTAGGCAGACCTTTGTTGGCAAAGTAATGTCTCTGCTCTTTCATATGCTGTCCAGGTTAGTCATAATTTTCTTTCCAAGCAGCGAATGTCTTTTAATTTCATGGCTGCAATCACCATCTGCAGTGATTTGGAGCCCCCAAAAATAAAGTCTGCTACTGTTTCCACTGTTTCCCCATCTATTTGCCATAGGATCGGATGCCACGATCTTAGTTTTCTGAATGTTGAGTTTTAAGCCAACTTTTTCACTCTCATGTTCATCAAGAGGCTCTTTAGTTCTTCACTTTCTGTCATAAGGGTGGTGTCATCTGCATATCTGAGGTTATTGATATTTCTCCCGGCAATCTTGATTCCAGCTTGTGCTTCCTCCAGCCCAGCACTTCTCATGATATACTCTGCATATAAGTTAAATAAGCAGGGTGACAATATACAGCCTTGACGAACTCCTTTTCCTATTTGGAACCAGTCTGTTGTTCCATGTCCAGTTCTAACTGTTGCTTCCTGACCTACATACAGAGTTCTCAAGAGGCAGGTCAGGTGGTCTGGTATTCCCATCTCTTTCAGAATTTTCCACAGTTTATTGTGATCCACACAGTCAAAGGCTTTGGCATAGTCAATAAAGCAGAAATAGATTTTTTTCTGAAACTCTCTTGCCTTTATGATGATCCAGCAGATGTTTGCAATTTGATCTCTGGTTCTTCTGTCTTTTCTAAAACCAGCTTGAAAACCTGGAAATCACTTTTCACATACTGTTGAAGCCTGGCTTGGAGAATTTTGAGCATAACTTTGCTAGTGTGTGAGATGAGTGCAATTGTGCAGTAGTTTGAGCCTTCTTTGTCATTGCCTTTCTTTGGGATTGGAATGAAAACTGACCTTTTCCAGTCCTGTGGCCACTGCCGAGTTTTCCAAATGTGCTGGCATATTGAGTGCAGCATTTTCACAGCATCATCTTTTAGGATTTGAAGTAGCTCAACTGGAAAATTCTTACTTACTCACCAATAAAATCTTCACACATATCTTCCTGGGTGAGACCTTTTCCATTTTCTTCCTCTCTCCTTCCCCATGGAGTTAAGGGTCTCCTGTGTCCTGAGACCAGATCGATGCCAGTGTTTATCTCTCTGACTAGGGAGCTGAATCCCCTGGAGGCAGGGTCCCTGTTTTACTTGTCTCTACGTCTCTGACACCTAGCGTAGTGTTTGGTATTTATAGGTGCTTGAAAAATCTTGTTTGTAAAAAGAGCTGGACAGACCAGACTTTTTAATTCGTTAGTGAATCTCTTTTAATTTTTAGGGTGTGTCTCAGATTTTGTTTTACCCAGAGTTGCATGGCACCATGGGATGTCAGGAACCTACCCTCTTCTCCACCTCCAATGTGAAAGCTTCTGCTGATTTCCATCCCCAACCCCCTTCCACCCCTACCCAAGGACAAAAGCTGTTTAAAACCAGCACATACATTCAGCAAATCAAAAAACAAAAATTCGAGAAAAAAATGAAAGCCAGTATGGATCCTTACAGACAATTTTATTCAATCTTACCCTTGCAGACAAAGAAAATGAGAAGATGAACGAATGAAGTGAAGCAGGAGTGAGAAACTCAATTAGGAGGGTTCTAATAGAAAAAGAGGACAGCCTTGCTCTCAGAGGTCATTGTCTGGAATGGAAGGTGAAATAGGCTTAGGATTAGCCTTAAAAAGAACACATCAGAAAAGGCAAATAAGTCCAAGCCAAACACCAGGCTCTGAGTTTTCTCCAGGCAAAACAATAAGACAGCTCCAAACAGAATGATTTCCTGATTTCTCAATGAGATCTTGAAGAAAATGATGTGAACACTTTGAATGTTTAAACTTCAGAGGTGTTGCTTAAGTAGTCAGATGTCTACTTGTAGTCCATATTTTTTTTTTTTTTTAAGAAAATCTAGTATCTTTAAGGGCTTCCCTGGTGGCTCAGACAGGAAAGGACCTACCTGCAAATGCGGGAGACACGGGTTAGATCCCTGGGTTGGGAAGAACCCTTGGAGAAGGGAATGGCAACCCACTCCAGTATTTTTGCCTGGGAATTCCATGGACAGAGAAGCCTGGTGGGCTATAGTCCATGAGGTCGCAAAGAGTCAGACATGACTGAGCGACTAACACACACACAAGGTATCTTTTTAAAAAGTCATTTATTTTTATTTATTTTTGGCTGCATCAGCTCTTTGTTGTCACAGAGGATCTTGGTTGGGTCCTGCAGGATCTTTCATTGCAGTGCACAGACTCCCCAGTTGTGGCATGCAGGCTTAGTTGCTCCGAGGCATGTGGGATCTTAGTTCTCTGACCAGGGATAGAACCCACATCCCCTGTATTACGGGAATATAGATAGGAAATGGAGTGGGCACTGTAGGTACTTCACCAAATACGGGAGAGGTCAAGTGGGGAGAGAACGCACTGGAGAGATTTTTAAAATAGATATGCATTTTGGCTTCAAAAGTGCATATGCAGCATGGTAAAAAGAGGAGATTGAGGCTGAAGAGATACCTGGGCTAGAGGCCAGGATTGAGGATGTAAGAATGTCACCTGTCATTTCAGGGAACAGAATGGCCGTAAAGCCACCAGCCACTACAGCCACTCCCTACCTGAGGGGAATTCAGAACAGAAAAACAGGATACTGGCCCCGGATAGTTAAGGAGCATACCGAAGGGTTAATTGCAAAAAGCCCAGAGTTTCGAACTGCATAGATAGAAAAGCCTTAGATTCATTAACTTGAGATGTCTGGGTTTTGTGATTCACAGTAATCTTTTGATGTTCAAGTATGTAGGTGTTTTTTGGCTTTTGAGGCAAAAATTTCTGTATATCCTGGTTCCCTCTTTACCTCCTTGGAGCAGTTCCTCAGAGCTAATTGAGAGCCTGTCTCCTGGGTTACTGTCTTCAGTAAGACCAGTGAATAAAACATCATTCTCAACTCTTAGGTTGAGTTTTTGTTTTCTTTTTTCAGTCAACAGGTCATGCAGTGTTTTTTTTCTTTTTTTCCCAATTTTTTAACTGAAAAAAAGGTATCAGTTATTGTTTCCCAACATCTGATGAATCCTGAGTGAGAGGAAGACAAGAGAAGTGTTGAGGGAGGGCCCGCAGGCCTGAAGCAGACAACCCAGCTGGCTCTCCCGAATCTCCAGAGCACTTCCTCTCCTCTCCTTCCCTTCAGCCAAACAGCCTCCCCACCCCTGCCTACTTGCTCCAACATTCCCACTGGAAAAGCGCCGTTTCAACAACCCACACGCCCCACCCACTGTTTCTATCAGGGTTGCGGCCTTCCCCCACACCAGGATCACCAGGATCCTACCAGGGCCTCTCCCTCCCTGATACTCATCCAGAGGGCCACACCCAGGACACACCTACTTGCCTGCCTCTCCGCCTTGTGCAAACTATTTCGGGGTGGAGCAGCACGATGTCCACCCAACTGCAAATACAAAATTATTCTTTCACCACTGCAAGAACTATTTCTTACCTTTCCTTCACTCCTCAAAACTTCTATCACCATTTACTTTCCTGTCTCACATTCAAAATACGGTCTTTTAAAAATCTTTTTAATGCAAGTAATAAGCATATCTTTTACTCACTGGGCCCTTAGTACATGCCAAATAGTGAATTCAGCTCAGAACCATCCTCACTCCAGTTAATCTCCACTTAATTAAATACAGTGGTACTATTCTCCCACCCATTTTCTGATAAAGAAACTGAGACCAAGGAACTCAGGCAGGGCCACAGGTGAGCAGGAAGCAAGGCTCAGGCTCGAGACAGGCCCTCTGCAATGCTGCTCCAAACACTCAGCTCCAGCCTCAGCATCGGGGTGTCCCCTCACAGGCCCAGGCCGCCAGGGGAACACTAAAACGACAGAATCTTTGACCAACACACATAGCACAGAACCTGGGTGCGTGCTAAGTCACTTCAGTCGTGTCTGACTCTTTGCAACCCCATGGACTGTAGCCCGCCAGTCTCCTCTTTCCATAGGATTCTCCCGGCAAGAATACTAGAGTGGGTGGCCATGCCCTCCTCTAGGGGATCTTCCTGACCCAGGGACTGCATCCATCTCTCTTAAATCTACCTGCATTGGCAAGCAGGTTCTTTACCACTATCGCCACCTAGGAAGCCCTATACCTTGTTAAATAAACACATGCTCTGTATTTTTAGTTGCTAAATGTGGCCGCCTTGCGGGGATGCCAGTGTATCTCCCCATCGGTCAAGGTCCCAAGCGTTGCTTCCTAACCATCTCTGTGCCTCCTCTTAGGTGGGCAGCTGGTGTCCCTCCACACACAGTCAAATACGCCTGGAAAGCTGCACATCCAGTGCGGAAGCCTGTAGCAATGACTAAGGGGTTTAAAAGCATAAAAGCCCAGGCCCCTTGTCGTGGCTGGGGACACACACTGGGGACCCAGCCACTTACCTCCAGCGTCCTCTGTGGGGTCAGGTAAGGGCTGCTCTCCTTGGGACCGTGTCTGAAACGCCACCCTCCTCAGCTTCTTCCTCTTTCCCCTTAAACTTCCCTCACACCTTTCCCAGCGCCTCCTGGGAATGCACTGATAATAGATCTGTTACACCTGAACTGAAGTCTCAGAATGTTCTTTGGGGAAATTAACCTAAGGCACCCTCAGCCCTAGGGCTTCCCAGGTGGCTCAGAGGTGAAAAAAAATCTGCCTGCTAAAGTAGGAGACTCCGGAGACGCAGGTTCGATCCCTGGATCAGGAGGATCTCCTGGAGAAGGAGATGGCAACCCACTCCAGTATTCTTGCCTGGAGAATCCCATGGACAGGGGAGCCTGGTGGGCTACAGTCTATGGGATCGCAAGAGTCGGTTTCAACTGAGCACGCAAGGCACTTGGGGGACAAACAAAGAGATGTTTTCTCTCTTAAATTTTAAATCAGCAGTATTAAAGATACCTCTGCAAAACCCAAATATACAAAAAAAAATTTTTAGAAAACATTGTAATTCACATGTACTTAGACATTTTTGGCTTGAAATAGCCGGCACAGCTATCTCTCAGATCCCATGCATTCCACTGTGTACAGTACTTCTGTCACAGCTGAAAAGCATTGAGTAGTCCTGAAATATTAATTGTACTTTGTAATAAAGCTTTTATTCTCTTTAATAAAACACATTCTCTTCATCACAACAGATACTCATTATCACAGCCAACTGCTCCTGAGGATGTTTAAGGCATTCTCAGCAATACTGCAGACTCACCACGGACCACAGACAGAGGAGACTGGTGGGCTACAGTCCATAAAGTCACAAAGAATCAGACACAACTGAAGTGACTTAGCACAAAGAATACACATAACAGTATCTCTGAGCCCTTTATAGAAGTAACCCCACCCCCCACCTGCCAATGAAAGATGTCAGCATTTTTCATATCAGAGAAAATCACCTAAGACTAGATTAAAGGGGTACACACACCATAATATTGTCAGCAGCCATACCCTTGAACTATTGCTATAAAACTCCTCACCATATCTTCCTAGGGTAGGACACACAGGTTTTGAGTCCAGGAGCCCACTGTCTCCCTCTTTGCCTAGCAGAGGAATAAAGCTGTTCTTTTAAACTTCACCCAAAACTCTGTTTCTGAGATTGGAGTTGGTACCAGTGCACAGAGGCTGAGTTTTTGCCATCAATAAACAGGAATGTGAGCTGTAATTTTGGAGTTCTCACAGGAGAAGATGAGTGCATGTCCTTCTACTCCACCATCTTGGACTGCTAAGAACAACCATCGACAGGAGAATGTTGGATCCGACCAAAAAAAGATACCCTACATCCAAGGGCAAAGGAGAAGCCCCATCAAGATTGTAGGAGGGGTGAAATTGTGTTTAGAATCAAACCCCATACCCACTAGAGATGCTCAGAGGGCTGAAACAAAACCTTATCTGCACCAGGACCCAGAGACCCCACCGAGACTGAGCCAGACCTGTGCTTGAGTGTCTCCTGCAGAGGTACCAGTCAGCAGTGGCCTGCTGCAGGGGCAGGGGCTCTGGGTGCAGCAGACCTGGGTATGGCATAGGCCCTCTTGGAGGAGGTCACCATTAACCCCACTCATAGAGCTGCCAGAACTGACACAGGACTGGGGAAACAGACTCTTAGAGGGCACAAACAAAAGCTTGTGTGCACCAGGACCCAGGAGAAAGGAGCAGTGACCCCACAAGAGATTGACCGACTTGCCCATGAGTATCCAGGAGTCTCTGGCAGAGGTATGGATTGGCAGTGGCCTGCTTCAGGGTTGGGGACACTGAGTGCAGCAGTGCATTCACAGGACCTTTTAAGGAGGTCACCATTATCTTCATTACCTCCACCATAGTTTGGTCTCAGGTCAAACAACAGGGAAGGAACACAGCCCTAACCATCAACAGAAAATTGGATTAAAGATTTACCGAGCATGGCCCTGCCCATCAGAACAAGACCCAGTTTCCCCCTCCGTCAGTCTCTGCCATCAGGAAGTTTCCGTGAGCCTCTTATCCTTCTCCATCAGAGGGCAGACAGAATGAAAACCACAATCACAGAAAACTAACTAATCTGATCACATGAATCACAGCCTTGTCTTAGTCAATGAAACTATGAGCCATGCCATGTAGGGTCACCCAAAGTGGATGAATCATGGTAAAGAGTTCTGACAAAACATGTTACACTGGATAGGGGAATGGGGAACCACTTCAACATTCTTGCCTTGAGAAGCCCATGAACAGTATGAAAAGGCAAAAAGATAGGACACTGAAAGATGAACTCCCCAGGTTGGTAGGTGCCCAATATGCTACTGGAGAACAGCGGAGAAATAACTCCAGAAAGAATGAAGAGATGGAGCCAAAGCAAAGACAACACCCAGTTGTGGATGTGACTGGTGATGGAAGTAAAGTCTGATGCTGTGAAGAACAATATTGCATAGGAACCTAGAATGTTACGTCCATGAGTCAAGGTAAATTGGAAGTGGTCAAACAGGAGATGGCAAGAGTTAACATCGACATTTTAGGAATCAACAAACTAAAATGGACTGGAACGGGTAAATTTAACTCAGATAACCATTATATCTATTACTGTGGGCAAGAATCCCTTAGAAGAAATGAAGTAGCCCTCATAGTCAACAAGAGAGTCTAAAATGCAGTACTTGGATACAATCTCAAAAAAGGCAGAATGATCTCTGTTCGTTTCCAAGGCAAACCATTCAACATCACAGTAATCCAAGTCTATGTCCCAACCAGTAATGCTAAAGATGCTGAACTTTAATGATTCGATGAAGACCTACAAGATCTTCTAGAACTAACACCCAAAAAAGATGTCCTTTTCATTATAGGGGACTGGAATGCAAAATAGGAAGTCAAGAGCTACCTGGAGTAACAGGCAAATTTGGCCTTAGAATACGAAATGAAACAGGTCAAAGGCTAATAGAGTTCTGCCAAGAGAACGCACTGGTCATAGCAAACACCTTTTTCCAACAAGACAAGAGAAGACTCTACACATGGACATCACCAAATGGTCAATACCGAAATCAGATTCTTTGCAGCCAAAGATAGAGAAGCTCTGTACAGTCAGCAAAAACAAGACCTGGAGTTGACTGTGGCTCAGATCATGAACTCCTTATTGCCAAATTCATACATTCCAAAGTATGGAAAACCACTAGACCATTCAGGTATGACCTAAAACAAATTGCTTATGATTACACAGTGGAAGTGACAAATAGATTCAAGGGATTAGATCTGATAGAGTGCCTGAAGAACTATAGACTGAGGCTGATGACATTGTACAGGAGACATTGATCAAGACCATCCCCAAGAAAAAGAAATGCAAAAAGGCAAAAGGGTTGTTTGAGAAGGCCTTACAAATAGCTTAGAAAAGAAAAGATGCAAAAGGCAAAGGAGAAAAGGAAAGAAACACCCATTTGAATACAGAGTTCCAAAGAATAGCAAGGAGAGAATAAGAAAGCCTTCCTCAGTGATCTGTGCAAAGAAATAGGGAAAACAATAAAATGGGGAAGACTAGAGCTCTCTTCAAGGAAATTAGGATACCAAGGGAACATTTCATGCAAAGATAGGCTCGATAAAGAACAGAAATGGTATGGACCTAACAGAAGCAGAAGATATTAAGAATACACAGAAGAATTATGGAAAAAAGATCTGCATGACCCATATAACCACGATGGTGTGATCACTCACCTAGAGCCAGTCATCCTGGAATGAGAAATCAAGTGGGCTTTAGGAAGCATCACTATGAACAAAGATAGTGGAGGAGATGGAATTCCAGTTGAGCTATTTCAAATCCTAAAAGATGGTGCTGTGAAAGTGCTGCACTCAATATGCCAGCAAATTTGGAAAACTTGGCAGTGGCCACAGGACTGGAAAAAGTCTGTTTTCATTCCAATCCCAAAGAAAGGCAATGCCAGAGAACGTGAATTGTACTCACCTCACACGCTAGCAAAGTAACGCTCAAAATTCTCCAAGCCAGGCTTCAGCAGTACAGGAAGCATGAACTTCCAGATGTTCAAGCTAGTTTTAGAAAAGGCAGAGGAACCAGAGATAAAATTGCCAACATCCACTGGATCATGGAAAAAGCAAGAGAGTTCCAGAAAAACATCTATTTCTGCTTTATTGACTATGCCAAAGCCATTGACTGTGTGGATCACAACAAACTGTGGAAAATTCATCAAGAAATGGGAATACCAGACCACCTAACCTGCCTCCTGAGAAATCTGTATGCAGGTCAAGAAGCAACAGTTAGAACTGGACATGGAACAACAGACAGGTCCCAAATCAGGAAAGGAGTACATCAAAGCTGTATATTGTCACCCTGCTTATTTAACTTATATGCAGAGTACATGATGAGAAATGCTGGGCTGGATGAAGCACAGCTGGAATAAAAATTGCTGGGAGAAATATCAATAACCTCAGATATGCAGATGACACCACCCTTATGGCAGAAAGTGAAGAACTAAAGAGCCTCTTGATGAAAGTGAAAGTGGAGAGTGAAAAATTTGGCTTAAAACTCAACATTTAGAAAACTAAGATCATGGCATCCAGTCCCATCATTTCATGGCAAATAGATGTGGAAATTAAGGAAACTTACTGAGATTTAATTTTGGGGGTTTTCAAAATCACTGCAGATGGTGACTGCAGCCATGAAATTAAAAGACTCTTGCTCCTTGGAAGGAAAGTTATGACCAACCTAGACACCATATTAAAAAGCAGAGATATTACTTTGCCAAAAAAGGTCCATCTAGTGAAGGCTTTGGTTTCCAGTAGTCATATATGGATGCTAGAGTTGGACTATAAAGAAAACCGAGTGCCAAAGAAGTGATGCTTTTGAACTGTGGTGTTGGAGAAGACTGTTGAGAGTCCCTTGGATTGCAAGGAGATCCAACCAGTCCATCCTAAGGGAAATCAGTCTTGAATATTCATTGGAAGGACTGATGCTGAAGCTGAAACCTCAATACTTTGGCACCTGATGCAATGAACTGACTCATTTGAAAAGACCCTGATGCTGGGAAAGATTGAAGGCGGGAGGAGAAGGGGACGACAGAGGATCAGATAGTTAGATGGCATCATCAACTCGACGGACATGAGTTTGAGTAAGCTCCAGGAGTTGGTGATGGACAGGGAAGCATGGCATGGTGCAGTCCATGGGGTCACAAAGTGTCAGACACGACTGAGTGACTGAACTGAACTGAACTGAAACAGGGATGCAAACATCCAGAGACAACCATCAGTCACTTCCCCCTACTGCCCCTCACCAGCGAAAGTGACCAGGCACCATCCCCAGAAGGGAACGGGAGGAAGCCAGGATGACCATTCACAAGACGTGAGGGTGGCAGCCCCCTGCCCCATCTCCCAAGTTTGGTCCCAACTCACATGTAGTGGTTCTGATGCCAGATGCCACCATCTGCTATCTCCAGGCTCTCACAGAGCCTCACTGCCTGCCCGGCCCGTGAAGTCAGGAATGTGTCCATCTGTGGGCCTGCACTCTGCCATGGGCAGCACAACCATGGGTCCCCAGGACCACCCTGCCGTCACCTGGGACTTCAGACATTGGAGGGACCCTCCCAAGCTCATTTGCATCAGGCTCACCCAGCCAAGAAGGGCAGAGGGTCTCAAAGGACAAAATGCAGATGGTAGGAGCCCTGGGTTTCATTTTGTTGTTTTCTCTTAGGATTGTTTCCTTTTGAAGTTTTTCCTTTGGGTTTGTTTTGTTGTTGTTGTTGTTTGTTTGTTTCTTGTTTCTGGCTTTTGTGTGCCTGTTTTGGGGGTATTTTGTTTTTGTTTTTGGTTTGTTTTGGCAGGGAGAGGTGGAAAACATTGCTTTGGGTCCAAGAGACACTGCCTTTTTACGGCACGTTCTCTGTCTGGTTTGAAGTATTATGTGTTCTCTGGCACCAGGCCTGAGATTTCATGGAATTGTCAGTTTAGGAGGCTGTTATTTTACCATCAGAAAATCTGCATTAACAATCCTAGAAGATTTTTCCTGGAACTCTTTTTATTTTTTCCCTAGAAGACAACAAAAGCTAGCCGATCAAATGTCTTGGGAGGGGCTTGAGTTACAGACACATGCTGACTCCTTGAGTTACAGAAAAAATGTTCAACTTAGCTTCTAAGTAGATATTTGTGATTTATTTGCAAGGGCAAAGGGGAGTTTTTTCCATCCTTCAGGTTGATCTCTAGGAAGGAAAATCTGGAATAAAGAAACCCTGAGATGTGTATGTACCACACCATGGTTTCGACCCCCCAGCACTGGAGGTTTTCCACTAGCTGGGATGTTCTTGCTTGGAGTGCAGAACCCTGCCATGTCCTAAACACCAAGTGAGTACTTGAAGTTCTGAACCAAGTGGAAGCTTATTGAGACCCAGCACAGGCTCCCCTCGCTCCTCTCCCAGGGCCTTATCTTTGCAGTTCTGATGGGCCAGGACTCTCAAGGGCCCAGGGGGCAGCCCACGGGCTGGTTTCTTGGTGCATCTGTCTGGGAGCCAGCCCATCCAAAGGACTATGCACCCTGGTCAGCTCTCCACCCCATAGAAAAGGGGCCTGTCCCTGCAGAGTGAGCCCTGTGGAGTCTAGATGGGCTCATAACCCAGTGTGTCTAACTCTGGGGTGACCATTAGTAAGTCCTCTGGTTCACAGATCTAGGCCAGGCACTCTAGGCAGCTTTGCTGGCAATAAGATTATTCAGGTCTCTGTCCAGGTATGGTCCGTATTTAGCTTCCATGGGGCTCTGGTCTCAGACAAGGCTTGTCCCTGGGTCAGGAACACTAAGAAGCAGACAAAGCTAATCAGACACAGAGTGAAGCTTTGGCTGGGCCTTTAGTGATGTGCTTCAGACCTCAGATGGAGCTCATCTCCAGGGAGCAGAGGGAGACAGGACTCCAGAAGAACCATCAAAGCGATGCAATGGTGCTGGCTTTCTAAATGGAAGAGCGGGCCACAAACCAAGGAATATAGGCTGCCTCTAGAAGCTGGAAAAGGCATTGAAACAGAAGGAGCACAACGCCGATGGCACCTTTATATTAGCCCTGTGAGATGACATTGAACTTTTAACCTACAGAACTGTAAGATAAGTTCATGTCACTAAAGGCACTAAGTTTGTGGTGACAAACCTAGAAATAAATAAATAAATAAATAATATTTTAAAAAAAATAATAAAAAGCAGAGATATTACTTTGCCGACAAACATCCATCTAGTCAAAGCTAAGGTTATTCCAGTAGTCATGTATGGATGTGAGAGCTGGACAATAAAAAAAACCTGAGTGCCGAAGAATTGATGCCTTCAAACCATGGTGCTGGAGAAGACTCTTGAGAGTCCCTTGGACTGCAAGGAGACCAAACCAGTCAATCCTAAAGGAAGTCAGTCCTGAATATTCATTGGGAGGACTGTTGCTGAAGCTGAAGCTCCAATACCTTGGCCACCTGATGAGAAGAGTCAACTCATTGGAAAATACCTTGATGCTGGGAAAGATTGAAGGCAGGAGGAGAAGGGGATGACAGAGGATGAGATGGTTAGATGGCATCACTGACTTGATGGACATGAGTTTAAGCAAGCTCCAGGAGACAGGGTGAAGGACAGGGAAGCCTGGTGTGCTGCAGTCCCTGGGGC